>NC_133170.1:16019166-16619583 GCF_040802235.1 Manis javanica | reverse complement strand
CATGTAAAAAACTAAGCACAGCGTTTTCTATCACAACCCACCTTCTCCTGACTTGTCTGATGCCATTAATAGCAGTATTGTGTTACTTCAAAAAGCATAACTCAGGACTGTTTAAGTAGGATAAACAACCCAAATCCCTTTAGCGGCTCCTCAAAATATATATGAATAAAAACGTATAGCAGAAATGTGCAAATAATGACCTTATCGATATAATATGCTAATTCTATTTAAAAATCTAGTAACTGGCCATCTTTAAAATTATTCCCATCCTAAGTGGTTAAATACTTTTTTAAAGGAGTAAATGTCCTTAATATCTAGAATTCTCAGCTCCACAGAATAGAATACTTCCAAGTATTACCTTGCCCCAGACAGATTAAATTTTGCTGGTAACTTAAATAATAAAATTCAATTCAAATATTCAGAGACACGTCCACATTTATTATTTCAACTGTTTAATTTTCCTCTGGGTGCATGTATTAATTAATTAATGTGCTGGTCTTATGTGATGATTTGCTTGGAAAGGTAGAATTATTAAAATATTCCTCTTGCTTTAGCATAGTGCTTGGGATCTCTATTTTATTTTGCTTATTTTGGCTTATGACAAGCTTAAAAAGAGCAGGAAATGTGTCCTAGATACACTACATAAGATAAAAATTGAGAGAGCATTGACATCAAACCTGGGTGAGAAAGAAAAAAATGCATATACACAAAAAAATAGTAATTTTTAAAAGTCCGTTTCCTTTTAACACTGAGATAACTAAAGACAAAAATATAGTGATAATCATAATAATAATGATAAAATTGAGTAGGATCAAAACTTAAGAATGAATATAGAGAAAACACAGCCATCTAAAGAAAGAAAAAGTTCTGTCTTAATCTAAAAACTATTCATGAATCCAAAGGAATCACATCCCTCACTTAAAAAGAAACAGATTAGCAAAAAGTTTTTGGGGAAAAATATGCTTTAGAAATCTATAATAAACTACTAATTTTTTACATCCTAGCCTCATGAATTGAAATAATGCTTATTTGAAAAAATCCAAAACTATGGTTTGGGATAACTTGTATCTTCCATTTCTTCAACATCTTAACTCCACAAGGACATTCTTTTCCATACGGATCTGAACAAGATTGGCTTACACATTACCCATTGTAGGCACAGTAGGTCAGAGAAAATGTTAGAAAATAATGTTGTAAAATAATAATTTTGAATATGTGTTTAAAAGAAGAAGGGACCCACAAAGGCAGAAGTGCCTACGACCCATGGAAATCATAATGTGACCCTGTATTATGCTCAGAGCACATAATAAACCAAGTCCCATATTTATTCTATTACTCCATAGAAAGAAATATTTCTTCCCTTTTGCTGGAAATAAAGTGAAAAGCAACTTTTCTTAAGTTCCTAAGGAAAACAAAACGTGAGAACAGATTTTGAAATCGTATTACTTACATTTCTTCTCATTTGAAAATTTTCGTATCTACTTTGGAAAGGCTCTTTGATCAATAGACTCAGGTCCTTTACCTTGAAAACTGTAAGGACAGAGAATGGTATCCTCTCCGTGGAGTAGAGGGAATAGTTTTCCCCTCAGAAGCAATGTGGAATATGCAAAGATCACATGCTTTGGACTCAAAAGCAGTATCTAAGTTTTGGGGATTTAGGTGTGTAAGTTTTGGCAATTTTTATAATATCTTCATGCCACCTTTGCTCTGTATGTTAAAAAAAAATGGTATCATGATGTGTAAGAGTATTTCTATGATATATAACTGGCAACTCCCAACTTAAACAGGCTTTTTCTTCAATATCCCCGCAGCAGAAAAATGCCAGCATTATTCACCAAGCAACTCAGAACAAAATCCTTGGCCTAGTGCACGAACCCTTTCACATCCCATATTTAATCAACCTTCACCTCATCTGCCTGACTTGTCCAGCCTACAGTGTCTCTCTCCTAGACTGTGCCATTAGCCTTTCTATAGTCCCCCTTATGGTGGCTCTTTCATCCTATAATCTATATGCCACACAGGTGCCAGAGTTATCTTTTTAAAATAGAAATCAAATCATGACATCACCAATGCTTCCAACAGAGAATGTGCAATATCTCCATTAATCTATGGCCTCAAGGTATCCTATATGGCCCTTTCCTATCTCTCTGACTTTGTGTCCTACCTTTTTAGCTAAAATGGGTTTTTTTGACTTTTATTTAAATAAATGTTTATTTTAGAATCATTTTATATTTACAGAAAAGGTGTGAAAATATGGCAGATAGTTTCCATGTATTCCATAGCCAGCTCCTCTATTATTGACATTTTACCCTAATATGGAGTATATATCACAATTAATGAACCAATATTGATGCATTACTATTAAATAAAACCCATATTTTATTAAAATGTCCTTAAGTTTTTTACTTAATGTCCTTTTTCTACTCCAAGATATCATCTTGAATACTACATTACATTTAGCTGTTGTATCTTCATAGGCATCTCCTGGCGTGACAGTTTCTCAGACTTAAATGACCTTGATTATCTTGAGCATTATTGGTAAGGTGTATTGCAAAACGACCCTCCATTGGAATTTTTCTGACACTTTTGTTATGAGTAGGCTGGAGTTAAATCCTCTGTGAGAAAAGCCACAGAGAGGTCTTTTCTACTAAAATAGGGAAATGTACAACTAAATTGATTTTCTGATAATAATTATAACTGATGCTTGATATCTTAAACTGGCAATATTGTTTTATTATCAACACGTTCAGCAACTGTGCGTGTGTGTGCACATGCTAAAAATAAAAAGACCATAGGGGTAATGTGTCATTCTTCTCACATCACAATACATCAAAGGAACAGAATATCAACAGGATTAATCACTCTTGATGCTAACCTTAATTACCTGGCTAAAGTCGTATCTGTTAGTTTTCTTCATTGCAATATTTTACCTCCCCCCTTTTCCAAACAACTGTGTACTTAGGAAGGAAGGCATAATGTGCATCCCACACTTAACACACAAAGAATTATGCCTCATGTCCGTGAGAATGGAGTATTTACATAAATGACTTGGAATTCTCTTCCATGGGATATTTGTATATTTTTCCCCTTTCATTCATGCATTTATAATAGTATGGATATTTATTTGGCATTTTGGGTTATAATTCAATACCATTTTATTTTGCTGCTCATATAATAACGTGTTTGGCTATTGGAGTCTCTTCAGTTGAGTCCTGTGTTCCTTTGACATACCCCTATTATTTTTTCTTTTGTTTTGTTTTTTGTTAGCACTTCTTTACCTTATGGCACTGGTATTCCAGCCTCATTTTTGTGTATTTTCTGCTCCAGTCCTAGCATCAGCCATTTTTCTATGGAGTCCTTGTTACTTTTATTGGAGAATGGTATTGAAAACCAAGATCATGCTCATTCTTACTAGGGAATCATTGTTTCTATGCCTTCCCAACTGAGAGAGAGATGCAACATACGTATATATACTAGTCCATATTTTTACATTTATTTATATATGTTTCTTTATGTATCTATATATAAATATTAAAATAAATGAATACATACTGATGTCTCTGACTCCAGTCCCTTGGATCATTCTAGTCTTCTCCCCTTGCTTGTCTGTAACCTGCCATTACAATAGTGAGAAATGGCACAACCATATACCATTAAATAACTTAATTGTTTCATTGAGTGTACATGAATAGTGCTTCCAAAATTGTTAGCCTACACCTTCACAGGAAGCAACTTTATCAACTCAAAGTACTATGTCCATTTCCTTTTGCCTTTAGTTTTACACACTTTCCTCTTCCAAAGTTATTCAAGACAGCACACTTTTCTCCCAACATTTTCCTATATGATTTTTTAGATTATTTTTAAACAGTTTGCATTCCATCCCAGCATCCATGAACTCTTAAATTAGTTTTTTAATTTGCATTCATTAAAATCCACTGTTTGTGCTGTAAAGTTCTGTGGGTTTTGGTAAGTGCATTATGTTATATCTATACAATTACAGTCACATGTAGAATAGTTTAATCATTCTAAAACTTTTCCGTGCTTCACCTGTTCAACCATTTCTTATCCCCAAAATCCTGGCAAACATTGATCTCTTTACTGTCTCTATATTTTTGCCTCAGCCAAACTTCATTACTGTTTTTGTTTACCTTCATAGTCCATTTCTTTTTATTGCTGAAAGTACGTCATTGTATGTATGTACCACAATTTGCCATTCGCCTTTTTATCCATTCACTTATTGAAAGGCATCTTGAATGCTTCTAGTTTGGGTCATGATGAATAAGTGCCTCTATAAACATTCACCTGCAGGTTTTGGATGGACATAAGCTTTCAATTCAATTGAGTAAATATCCAGGAGCATTAGTGCTGGATCATAATGATAAGACTCGGTTTAATATTGTGAGAAACTGCCAAGCTGTCCTAAATTAGTGCTGTGACATTTTTTCATTGTCACCAGCAATGAAATCCCCACCAGAAATGAAAGTTTCTGCTGCTTCACATCTCATCAGCATTCTAAAACAGAAATCAAACCATGACATCACCAGTGCTTCCAAAAGAGTATGCAGTATCTCCATTAAATATGGCCTCAAGGTGTTTTGTATGGCCCTTTCATTAGTGTTTAGGTTTTAGCTATTCTAATAGGTGTATTATAATATTTTGTTTTAATTTACATTTTTCATGATAACAGATGATATGAGCATCTTGTCACATGATTATTTGCTCTGTATATCTCCTTTGAGGAGGTGGTTGGTTCAGAACTTTCACCCATTTTTTAATTGGGTTGTTTTCATCTTATTGAGTTTTGAGACTTCTTTGTATCTTTGTATTCCAGTTCTTTATCAGATAAGTGTGTAGCAAAAATTTTCTTCCAGCCTGCAATTTTTCTTTTCATTATTTTAACAGTGCCCTTCACAGAAGAGAAAATGTTAATTTTATAATCCAACTACTCTATTTTTTAATTAATGAATTGTGCTCTTGGTATTGTATCAAAACCTTATCACCACATCCACAGTGACCTAAATATTCTTCTATGTCTTCTTCTAGAAGGTGCATAAGTTTTTTTGTATCTTGTGTTTCTGTCTGTGATGCATTTTGTGCTATACTGGTTGGTGTAAGGTGCAAGATCTGTGCCTAGGGTCAGAGTTTTTTTGTTGTGGTGGTACACTGACATTCAGTTGCTCCAGCACAATTTTTGAAAACACTAGACTTTCTCCACTGAATTGCCTTTCCATATAAATTTTAAAATCAGTATTTTGAAACCGCAAAATAACTTGTAGGCAGCTTGACTGGGCTTGCATCATAGACAAAGTTGAGGGTAACTGACACGTTAATAAGACTGATACTGCCAATCTAATAAATGGAATCTCTCTCCATTTATTTATATCTTTTTGGGTCTTTTAGTTTTGGCATACAATTCCTGTTCATATTTTGTTAGATTTACACCTAAGTAGTTATTTTGCAGAGCTAGATATGAGTGCAATAGTGGGTTTTTATTTTTTATTTCAAATCCTGATTATCTATTGCTGGTAAATTTGAAAGCAACTGACTTTAGTATATTATCCTTGCATTATATATTAACCTTGCCATATAATTCTTTAGTTTTTCTAGGAATTTATTATTTGTTATAGATTCCTTGTGTTTCTATTAAGCACTTATGGTGCTATAATTCCCTGTAACCAATTCTTTAAGGAGCTTTATCTGAATCTCAATTTTGTAACAGCATGTTATAAAATAGAAACCATAATAAAGGAATCATATTGTTTTTCTAGTGATCGCTTCACTGATAGGAACACTTCTATCAAAGTGGATATTTGTGGATATTTTGATAAATGGTATTTTTCATTTTAATTCAAAATGATTTTTAAAAATTTCTCATGAGACTTTCTCTTTGTTCCATGGGTTATTTAGAAGTGTGTTCCTAATTTCCCAATACCTGGAGATTGTCATAGTTTTTTTCAGCTAATTGATTTGTAGTTTAATTCCACTGTGGTCCAAGAACATATTTTACACGATTTCTTTTTATTATTATTATTTATAAAAGTGTATTTTATGTTCCAGAATGAGATCTGTCTTGGTTAATATTCCATGCTAGCCTGAGAAAATTGTGTATTCTGCTGTTGTTAAAGGTAGTATTCCATCACGTTGATTGATAGAGCTGTTAAGGACATCTGTATTCTTACTGATATCTGCCTGTCTGATATTCTTAGTGATTTCTGCCTGTCTGATCTATCAATTACTAACACAGAGGTGTTGAAGTTAACAACAATGATAGTGGATTGGATGATCTCTCCTTCCAATTTTATCAATTTTGCCTCACTATTATGACAGTCTTTTTTTAGGTATATACACACTTAAGATGGTTATGTTTTTTGGAAAATTAACCCCTTCATCATTATTAAATTACTCTCTTTATCCCCAGTAACCTTCTTTGTTCTGAAGTCTGAAATTAATATAGCTACACTGGCTTTCTTTTAATTAGTATCAATATGGTATATGTTTCTTTATCTTTTCACTTTTAATTATCTGAGTCTTTATATTTAAAGTGGGCTTTTAGAGACAACTTAGAGGGTCTAATATAGTGGGGTCTTATTTTATGCAGTCTGACATCTTTCTTTTTCATTGGTATATTTAGGACCATTCACATTAATAATGGTTATTGATATATCTGGATATTTATCTAACATACTTTTGAATATTTTCTATCTATTCTGTTTGTTCATTGGTCCTATTTACCATTCATTTTCTCTACTTTGATTTTAATTGAACATTTTATATTATTTAACTTTATCTCTTCTATTACAAGAGATATAATATATTTCTCTGCACATTTACATTCCTTTGTAAAATGTTTTTACTTCTTTGTAAGATGTTTTTAGTGTACATTTGAATGGTAGAGGCATCCTTGACTTAATTTTAAATATTTAAATATTATACATACATACATATATATATATATATATATATATATATATATAGAGAGAGAGAGAGAGAGAGAGAGAGAGAGAGAGAGAGATAGGCTCACAAGCTAAATTTTGGGTTTACATATATGTATATTTCTAGATACTTTTTATGTGAAAAAATAGCAAATAAGTGTTAGAAAATTATGTAGAAAATATATTTATTTGAAATAAAATTTATAAACTTCTTAAAACCCACATTCCAGACTTTGAATTGTATATCTTCTGATTTTCATATTTTATCAAGTATATTTTTAAGAACAAAATCTTTTTTTTTGTTGAGAACAATACAGAGAAACCACCAGAAAAAAAAGAAAATATTAAAAGTATAAAAACTGAAAGTATTCTTAAAGATCTAGAATATGTTTATATATTTGTACATGTTGATATATCTATATACACATATGTACCTTATGCATATACATGTGTATACATATGTATGTATAGTCACATGTACATTAATATATGTATATATGCATGAATATATTCATATACATTTACATGTTATATGTACATATAATATGTTACAAAATATAAACCATAAAAATGGAATCATATTGTTTTTCTAGTGATCTTTTCACTGATATGAACACTTCCATAACTATAAGCTCTACATCATCACTTCTAAGGCCTGCATAGTATTTTGCTAAGTGGATTTACTGTTTCCTTATATGTGGTCCCTTATAGTTTGGCATTTAATTTTCACACAATTTTTCCTATTAAAATACATTTTGTGGTGAATATTTTTAATAACTATATATTCTACATCCGTATAATTATTTCCTTAGTATAAACTGCAAGAGTTAAAATTTTGGGGCCCGATGGTATCTTCATTTTTAATACTTAAAGACTGTATCAATGTTACTCAAATTGATGTATCATTCAATTTTAATTACACTTAATATTTTTTGCAAAGATACATTTATTAAAAACTGTTGAATTAAACAAATTTTTAAAATTTGAATATAATTTCAACCTAATTTGAATACAGGTGTCTGTTTTGTGGAAAAGAGCAAACTATAGAACATTAATTTTAAAAAAATGAATCCCCAAAATCTTAAATAACATACATATTTTGCCTTATATCAGGGTATAAATAGTGACATAATATAGGGCCTGCCTCTCAAATATTGCATATGCAACAACAGTGTTATTTTAGGTAGCGTGTCAATTTGGGTCTCAGTAAAATTATGATTGCTAACTCTTATCAGTCTTGTGTGTTACTCTAAAACCCATAAATAGTGAGTGTGGAAATGCCACAATCTACAACATTTACAAATATTGTTGTTCTTTTTAACTTACAATTTTCAGAGGAGACAAACACATTCACGTTCTCTTTAAAGTATCATTTAGATATTAGAAAACTACTATTTTTAATTTTTGAATCATTATTTTCTAGCAGGTCTAAATGTGAGGATTTTCTTCTAATTATTAAGAGAAAAAGACACATTCTGAGGTGTACCCTTGATGCAATACCTAAGAATACAGAATATTAAAAAACATTTAATTATAAGAAAATCTACTTAGACATCAAGGACCTTTAATAAAGAATATCATCTTTATAAATGAATTCCTTTTCCAAAGCCTCAACATCTTGAATCATTTAAAAAAAACATCAGGACTACATTTCATAAAGGTTACATTTGTTTTCACATCTGGTAAAGAATTAAATCAATAGGTATATTTGGAAGAACAAAAGTTGGATAGTATATTCCACTGGGTGAAGAAAAAGGAGATACTGCAAGGTAAAAGTTGATGTTAACAGACTAATGATCATTTTTTAATAACAGAGGGACCTTTCTGTGAAAAAAAATACCAATATACTTTTTTCATGACTGTCTTCTCTTTCAGCTAACCTCTGAATGAGAGAAACTTCCACTGATGTCAAATGACCACAAGGATATTAACAACTGGACTTGGAGCCTGTCGGCCTCTGTTGGGTATGTCTCCTTTACCAACCTGGCTTTCTTCCCTACTGCCACCGACCTTGCAAACAGCTCCGACAAAGGTCGGAATGGATTCATTGATCAGCTAGCCCAAGCATATGACAGTCTGTGCCTTAATTGAATCCCAAAAGGGGGCAGACTGGGTTTTTATTACAGAGGCCAGCCGATAGCACTCATTAAAATCTCCACAGACTGTGTGGTTTACTAATTAGTTTATTATACAGACACCTTGACGATGGGCAAAGTTGTCATTTTGCCCTTTATCGCACAGGGGATGTTGTTAAAAGTTTAATCAGCTAACACTGACCAAGTTAGCTTGGCAGGCTGCGGATGGTCATTACTGAGGTCACCCCTGCTGTAGCAATTCTGACAGGGTCACAGCATGAACTTACAATGGAGAGAGTGTTACATAAGGTAGGAGCACACCTGAAGGGGACCCCAGAAAAGAGATGTGCTCTGTGGGGAGTAGGAAACAGATGGGCTGTTAGGACAAGTGAATCCTTTTAAAGTTTATCTTTGCCCACCCTGTTTAACATATGCTTTCTGAAAAGATGGGGTATACAACAATCACTCTGGTATGATCATCAGAAATAAGATTAGTAGCAGGTTTGGATGTTTGTTTTGCCAAATATAGGGGCACCTGGTTTAAATTTATTTCTCTGTGTTTTAAAGTTTATATAAATTTTATATAGTTTCAGGGAAGTAAGCAAGATGCTTTATATTGTTTAAACTTGCCTTAGGTTAACCAAAGGAAAAGTCCTATTATAGATTAATATTATTTTTTTTTACTCAGAAAATAATTCTAAGAACGGTCCAATTGTATAAGAAAATTCTCACTTTTACCAACTTTTTCCCATTTATCTCAGAGATTCTTATTTTTCTAGTGGGCTGATTTCTAAAATGTATTAATATCTAAGGAAAATTTGTTTCATGTGTCTGAGCAAGATTATACAGTGAGTGAAGTACAGGTGACTCATGTATTTGGAAAAGACTCAATAGAGGAATATAATACAATATTGAGTTAAAAAGTATTGACAAATTCAGAACATAGGTAACATGTAAATAAATGTATAAAATGCTCTTCCTTTATGTCCATTTTTTGTTTGCCATAATGATCCTGTTCTGTGTTCTCAGTAGACCTGGTCATGAAGTCAATCTAATTCAGTGGTTAAATTAGCTCCCATAACAGTTTTCAACCCATACTTTTGATTTTTGTATATAACCTTAGTAGGATTATACTTTACAGAGTGGCTGTGTCTGCATTTTAATGGTGACTTTCAGCTCTTTGGATAATCTACTAAGAGACAGATAGCCAGCTTAGAAGAGGAATCTGCACATCCTCTGTCTTGCTGCAGAACAGTCAAATCTCTAGAGATCGCCATGAACCTGAATCTCCGACCCCCTTTATGCAATATACAAATTGTGCTGGCCCAGACTGTTCCTTTGAAATTGAAGCTTTTACCAGCTTATAATCTTTTTTTCTTCAGCATCAGTTATCATCTCTGCAATATTATCCAAAGGCTTTGTGATAGTAAATCCATATGGGTTAAACAGGATAAGAATGCATTCAAATTATACATTTATTTTTGATAGAGCAAACTTTTATTTTGACTATGTTGTGAGAAATAATATGTAACACTGAATGGCACCTACCCTGGAGATTAAAATATAATTTGATAGATGTGCGATCACATTGAAGGAGGCTTTAAGAAGAGAAATGAAGAAATATTCTGTATTGCATTCAAACTGCAGAAGAAACTTTAGTAAGCAGTGTATATTATCCAAATTGGAATCGATCCAGGAATCTAGGACTAACATTTAGGCTAACTATAGGGTTTGTAAAAAGGAGGCATCTTCAGGAGTTCGCACCTCTTGGTAGTCTTGAGGAAGCTTCCCACAGAGGCAGATTGCTCAGTCAAGCCCACACAAGAAAATGCTTCATCATTAACTCACTTTGGAACACAAAATAAACTGCATTAACAGTGGAATTAAAAGAGTATTGCTATTGTATGTGTTTTCCCCCACAGGCCGTGAAGGAAATCATAGAAAACTTAAAAGAAAAGATAGGAAACCTCATCTTTTCAAAAATATCTCAGAAGCAGTATGTTAGTTTCAGATACTTCCAAGACTTTCTATCAAAGTTTGACAAATTTAACTATTAGAGATAAAAGCTTTGGTATATCACAAGACAATTTAAGGAAATCACTTAAGTAAAGTGAAAAGTCAAGTTGTAGACTATGAAAAGATATTTGCAATATACAAAACTTACCAAGACTCAACATCAATAATGCATAAGAAACACCTATAAATCATTAGGGTAAGGGACAATGCAAGTGGAAGGATGTGCAGAAGACAATGAAAACACATCAATGGAAGAAGGAAGACATGGGACCTATATATACATAACTATATATATAATACACACACAAACACACACATATATAAAATATGTTCATACACACACACACACACATATATATATATAATATGCTCAGACTTATTTGCAGTCAAGGAAATATAAATGAAGACAACAATGGCATACCGCTTTATATACATTTTGACTGACAAAGATTTTAAATTCTGATAATACCAAAGGTAAAAGATAACATGGATACATACAATCTCATATATTAGTGATACTTTTGAAAATGTCTTGGTATTACATACTATTGAGCGTTGACATACCCCTCAAGTTAGCAGTCTTTCTCCTAGGTACATATTCCACAGAACTTTTGGTACATGTGCTTCAAGAAACATGCATGGGATTGTTTAGATCCTGGATAGTACAGCCATGGATGCCTACTTATAAATAAACAAATTAACCAATACACATTATGCAAATGAAACTATAATAAATAACTATGAATAAATTAACCAATACACATAAATACAAATCGAAGGAAAAAAGATTTTAATTTAAATTGTGTATTTGTAGTATAGGAACAAAATTAGAGAAAACCAAAAAGAAAGAAACAAAAATGCACATGTCCACAGTAAAGAAGAAACTGAGAAAAGATCATGATGAGATAGATGCTAGAGCTTTGTGGAACGGAATAAGAAGTTTTGATCTTGGTAACCAAGGTGAGTGTTTTTTATTTCCACTTAGGGACAGAAGATAAATCCTTGGGCCCAGGTGAGGCAGGGAGTTAGAATGAACACTGCTGTATAAATCTGTTAGGTTCAAAGTGTAATGCCCTCTGTGAAAGAGTGAGCCGATAGCTCAAGTGGATGCTAAAGAGAAGTCTTGGCCTGAATTCTTCTGTAAGAAAAAAAAACGTTTTCCCTGAGAAATTCAACCACTGCCCTGATTCTCAAGGCAGTTTGAATTCTTCACTACCTTTATATTCTCGATATCTTTGTGTGAAAAATTAGCATAAAAAGTAATATATATTTTACTATGTTTGAAAGATTGTTGACACTATACATAATGGAAAATGATTAAAACCACAACTTGATTCTAAAAGAGCAGTTTTAAAAATATGTAACTATGATTAAAATAAATAAGAATATTTAAAGTATTTACTAACTCTAAGTAAAAGACAAGATAGAACAAAATTAGTATGTAGAAAAAGGATACCTAAAAATAGAGAAATAAAGAATATCAAGAATGTGGTTACTAAAATTTTTTAAATACCAATAAACATTAAAATACAATTAAATAAATGACCTGATATAGCTAAAGAAGGAATTAGTGAACTGAAATATAAGGATGAGTAAATTAAATAGAATGCAATTCTGAAACTAATGAAATAAAGAATATAAAAATGATATTAAGAAATATGAGCAGAAGAAAAAAGAGGTCCAGCAGATACTTAATTATAGTTTCAGAAAGAGAAAATGAGATTGTATATTAGTGGAAGTAATAATGGATGTCAAAGGATCAACTATAAAACTGAAAATAAAAACAGATTTCTCAGAAAGAAAAAATAGTCCACATATTTTGTCCAGTCAAACGTCTTAAATTTCTTTTGATGTTTATGACAATGAAACACATTTTAGAGAGCACAAATGCTGAGGCTCTGCACCCACATAAGCAGATCTAACATGTGATGTATTTCATTTGTTTGTTTAATGTTTATCTCCCACATAAAATGCAAGCAGTGTAAGAACAGACTTTTTTTGTCTCTTGTTCACTTTTGTCCATTGTGTACTTAAAAAAATTGAGCATATACAAAATAATCAATAGACATTTCAGTAGTGAATGAAAGAAATAGTAATATTGAAAAAATAGAAATATAGAGGTCAATCTAGAACTGTATGCCTAGCTAGATTATCATTTTAATGAAAGAAAAATAAAGTTATTTTCAGATAAAGATTGAATTTTACTTCCTTTTTATCATAAAATTGTTATTGATTATATTTTTGGAAGAAATAAATTTTGTAATAGAAGCAATGTGAACAACAAGTTGGTTAACTTGGAAAATATTTTGGTAAATCTGCATCATCAATTGTATAAACTATATTGGTTTATAAAAGTAAAGTAGAACTGAAATAGTAGCACAGATATTATACATCAGGTGGTAATTATAATTTGAGTTTTCTGAAATGTCCCTGAATTTTTCCTGGAATGAGGATTGTAAAGACATGCCTTTCATCATTTTGCTCTTCATCTCTTTTTCCCTTCCAGTTATTTCTAAACAGAATATAAATTTGGCTAATGATGTTTTAGAAAAGGTCTTTTTTCTAAGGTAAAACAACAGTGATTCTTAGATCATCTCCCTTTAGCTTATTTGAACTTTCCAAGGTTTGTAATCTCTGGGTAGGTGATTCCTAGGAAACAAAAGAAGAAAACAATTCAAAGCTAACCATTCCTATAGAACAAAGTAAAAACTGGAGTTCAAAATGCAGTAAATAAATATTAAATTATTTCAGTTATATGGATAATATCATAGATGAAATAAAGAAAGTGGAAAAGGAGTAAACTGTAAAACACATGAATAGAAAAATAGGTATTTATAGAGAAAAATAGTCATTTTGATCACTAAATGGAACAATAGGCTGGAAACAAAATGTAGTATTTTTGTAATTCTTGGTGCAAATAATTTGCTTGATAAACTAGATGAAGTTCAATGAAATATTACCCCTGAATTTTTATTTCTCATGAAGTTATTATATGGCATTATTTTAATTCATATTTAGAATATTATGAACCTAAAGATTAAATTACATACTGTATTGAAACACTCTCTACATTGAACATTTCTACATAATTTTCAAAGGAATTTTACCAATATCTCATTTAATCTGCCGAACAATCTAAGGTAGGCAGAAATTTGAATTACCCATTTGAGATACCAAAATTGAACTTGAGCAAGCTGACTTTGATTACCATCCTGTTCATTTAACCTGTTGACAGTTTTCTTTCTTTTATATCACATCATGGTATTTATTACAAGAAAGTGTCTTAATACAAAAATTGGCATCCCCCCAATGGTAAAATCAACTCAGTCCAGTATACCTTAATCACAAGAAGGGTCCATCTTGTGATGACACTGTCATCCTTCCTGGCACCCAATTTCAAATCTGATTATAGATAGATAGATGACGTAGATGATCGATAGATAGATAGATAGATAGATACAGAAATATCTTAAAGCAGCTGAACTCATTGATTTTAAATGAACTGTCTGACAAAAAGACTTCGAGAAAAATCAGAAAGATGAAATAGTAATTTGGAATCACAATTAAATGTAACTGAATAACTAATACTATTAGTATCAGGATGTAAGACATTCTAATTAATAGCATAAAGGGATTCTTAAAGAAAGTTATAAAACAGGAATAAAGAGAAAAGATATCAAAAAGAGAAAATGTTCAACAGTGTAAGAAAATCCTCCCAAAAATTAAATAGGGGAGAAAACTGGACCACAATGTGTACATAATTTAAGATAATGCAAGGATGACAGGGAAGGGTCATACAGCCAAGGTCCATTTAGGGCATATAAAAGATTTTGGTTCATATCCATTTTATTTAAGCATAATTTATGTTCAGTTTATATGCATCTGTTTAAAATAAACTATTTCAAGTATTTTGACAAATGTGAGTAACACTTGCACATCAAAGATTTTGAAATTAATTCTACAAGAGCAATGGGAACACATTAGGTTTGCCAATTTAATGTTAGTGGAGGTCTCTAAGAAATAAATCAGTGAAGTTTGAGAATAAGTAGGCTATAACTCCCAGGAGTGTCTTCTAGAACCCTTTTTAGTTAGTGTGCTTAATTGTGACATATAGCCTGAAAAAACAAATCCTGGAAATGATAGCTGGCATATTTTTGCCAAAGTTTCCAAATTTCAACCCTGCATGCATTCAAAACTATGTGGTACATGTCAGTGATCAAATCCATATTTTTTGTCACTTCATTTTAGAATATCTTGAATATTGATCAGCTGGTCCACTAAAATTTTGGAGTATAATTCTCTCTTACATTCTAAAATGTAGCTTTAAAGTTAAGTGTGCATGACTCTCAGTTACGGACATAAGAAAGAACACTGAATTAAGTCAAAGAATCTATGTATTAGCCTCTAAAAGAAAAACACTCATGTTTCTTCTATCGACTGGAGGGGAGGAAAGATTCTCTTGACCCTCTTGGGACCAAGAGTCCCTGGTTGGGTCTGAAAATTAAACTGACAAAAACAGAGTAACAAGAGAAAAACAAACAAATTTTATTCAAGTTTAACATGTTCATGGTAGTCTTAATTAAAGAATAAAGACCTGAAAAAGTGACCAGAACAAGAATCTCTTATGCCTTTTAGGCAAAGAAATAATAAATATGTAAAGAATTGACAGGACAAAGGGGTTTGGGTTACAGAACATAAATAGTGAAGAACTAGGAAGATAAAGATTGGTTTAATAAGGTTTGTTGGAACTGACTTCTTGGTCACAAATTTCCCATCACTGGCGATAGGAATGTCTTCCTCTTCTTGGCACAGGGAGATTGGCTTCCATGTAGGAATTTTATGACCTGTTTCAGGGAAGAATACAAGGGCAGAATGGTTCGAGTGACCTTCTTGCTTCTGCCAGTTTTTTATAAAGTAAAAATTATTATATATGCAGAAAAGAGATTATGAAAGAAAATCTGGTTACATGATTGATGTTACGTATTTTAAAATAAGAAAATGATTTAGTCTTTCTTGAGTCATATTTTCATTCTGTATTCCTTCATTTTCATGAACATGTCAATATATTACATATTTTCTCTTTGAAAAACATATGTTTTACCTCATATCCCTATTGAGGTATCACTCCTTGTCTTTTCTCATTATCTGCAAATTTCTTTAGAGAGTTATGTCTATACACTGTTTCCACTTTGTCTGTTCTCAATTTCTCTTGAATCCAAGTAAATTGGGACTATTTCTCCAAAACTTAAGGACATCACTGATCTCTATGTTATGACATAATGACAATTGTCATGTTTGTTCTCTCAGTAGCATTTGAAGCAATGGATCACTTCTCCCTTTAAATAGTTTCTTTGTCTGGCTTCTGGATGCCATACATTTTTGTTTTTCTTCCTACTTCACTTTTTCTTCCTTATTTGACTGTGTTTTCCTTCATTTGCAAATTCCAGATATTGTAATGTCCTAAGTTCTTTCCTGAGATGCGTCATTCTTTTCTCTAACTATACTATTTTCTGATTGACCTGACATGATGTTTTTTTTTTTATTGCCATCCATATAATAATGACTTCTAAGGTATCTCTAACTCTGAACCATAACTTGTAAACCATCACACTATTTGACTTCTCCAATTGGATGTATAATAGCCAACTGAAACAGTGAGTCCAAAACTGAATTTATGACATCATCCTACATTTGTTTCAATAACCCCTATTCTATTAAATAGCATCATAGTTCACTCAGGCCAAAAAACTGAGCTATAATTGACTACTTAATTTTTATCTCACACCTTATACCTTATCTAATAACTTCTTAGCAGCACCTTATAGCGATGAAGGCAATGTGAAATGGTTCCACTACTGAGAAGTAGTTTGATAGTTCCTCAGAGTTAAATATAGGATTGCCATATAATACAGATATTCCACTGCTAAGGATATGTCGAAAGTGACTGAAAACAGACAAATACATTTGTGTATGTGCATGTTCATAGCAGTACTCTTCAACCAAAAGGTAGAAACAGCTCCAATGTATATCAATAGATGACCAGATAAACACACGGCAGTATGGAATATATAATAAATATATAATTAGTATATAATAAATATATAATAAAATATTACTCAGCCATTAGCTACTAATATATGCTACAACATAGACAAACTTCAAAATCATCGTGCTAAGTGAAAGTGGTCAGATACAAAGGTTACCTATTGTATTATTCCATTTATGTGAAGTAGCCATAGAAATGGATAGGGTATGCATAGTTAAATCCATAGAAACAGAATGAAGATCAGTGGATGCCAGGGTCCCCAGAATGGGGGGAGAATTGGGAGCTCCTGCTTAATGAGAACAGGGTTTCCTTTAGGGGTGATGGAAATGTTTTGGGATTAGATACAGGGGGTAGTTCCATAGCACTGTGAATGTACTAAATGCCACTGAATTGTTAACTTTAAAATGGTTAAGTTTACATTTTGTCAATTTCATTCAAAATTTAAAAATTGAAAGGTAGTAAAATATATCTTTAATTATCTACTTCACAACAACTCCAAAATTATCAATCTAGGTCAAGCCACTATGCTATTTTACTTAGAATACCACAATACCCCAATTGCTTCTTTCACTTTCACGCTTGTTTAACTACTGTGTGTGAGTTATCCTTTTCAAATGTAAACCTATTTATGACATCCCACCAACATTCTTCCACAAACAACTTTTCAATATGTGTAACATAAAATTTAAAGTCCTAGCCATGGTCTCTAAGATCAGATATCATCTGTTATTTGCCCATTTCACTTTCTCCCTTGACCTTGTTTGATCAGGTACACTGGTTTCCTTGGGATTCATACCAAGCCAACTCCTGCTCAGGACCTTAGTCCTCCTGTTTTCTCTCCCTGGTAGCCTCTTGTCACAGATATCTGCATCTACTTTCACTGTATTTAGATCTCTTTCAGTTGCTATCCCTCAGAAAGGAGTATTAATTAGCATCTTTCCTTGCTGTCTCTTTTTATTCTATTGTTTGTGTCATAGTAATTATCTCATCTGCTATTATATATTTGTTTATTCATTTATTTTAATCTCCTTTAAATTTTAAGGTCTTAAGTGTGCAGGTTCTGTCTGATAGTCATTGCTTTTTTTATATTTGTATCCTCAATGTATGAAAGAGTGCTTAGAGCATAGAAATTATTTCACCAATATTTGTAGAGTTGTTAAATCAATCTGTATATCTGTGAAAAAAATGTAAGCTATAAACATAACAAAATCTAGAAAGAAAAGCATTGTTTTTATTTAAAAAAGTCCCAAACTAGACCTGCACTACTTTGCTGTCTCAACCAATCTATCTGAACTTCAAACTCTTAAAATAAAAATAAAAATCGTATATTTTCCTTTTCAGCTCTTGAGTTAAATGTTTCCTAGGAAGTTTTAATAAGTTTCATCCTTTAGTAATGGTCAGTCCATTTTAGAGTAAGAAACTGATTCCATCACCTCTCTAGGTTTTTTGGATCTATGTATTACTGCCGTGTTAGTTTTTTTATTATGTTTCATTAATTTCTTTTTTTTAAAGAGCTTACATTTAGGAGGTCAAAAACAAGTCGATATAATTATGAAATAGTTAAACAGTAAATAGTAAAATTCTTGAAGAATTTTAGCAAAATTTCAAAATACATTATAAGGAGGAAAAAATAAAAATAAATGTGAGTTACTCTTTCCTCATTGTTCTTGTGGAGTCTCCTCCTGTGACAAATGTTAGGTCCACCTAATTTGATCATGGAGATACTCACTCAACTCCACGCTACTTTTTCTGGTAGAAGGAAATAACTAAGGAGGTTATCAGGGCCATGGAAACGCTTATGATCTACCAGTTCTTACATGTCCATGGAGACTCAGTTCAGCAGCTCCTCAACACTTGAAGGAAAAAGGGACTCATCTGAAAATCTTACAGAAGAAGAAATCTTTTGTGGAATTTGCTGCAGTTCCTCATTTCACTCCAGACCATAGTGCATGGGGCTGGGTGGGACTGTAATAAGGTACATTGCTCTCTGATGGAAACTTTCATAAAGAAAAAAAGTTACTGGAGAAAGCCAGTGGATTGTGTGCATCTGCTCTAGTTGGCAGTTGAGGTCTCATCTGGTTTTCAGTGACTGCAGAATGAAGGGCAGCAGGGGAGCAGGCCACAAACCTGAGGTCCCTCTGCTCCCTTCCAGAAAGTGAAGAAAGAGCATCAAAGGGAATGAGAGTGACTGATTATCCAAAAGATAAGCATGGTATATGCTTGCTTTGGGTCACAGCCATGGTTTGTATTTTAAAGTAAAAACTTCCTGATATAACATTTATGAACACCTTAGTCCTTGGCCATACATTGAGAAGTGAAAAATATGTGTGTGTGTGTTAGTAGCAATTGTCAACTATGGATTGACTTAAATTATCTTTTATGATCTGAGGTGTAATGACCACATCTTTATTTGCTACTTCCCAGCTCTGCTTATGTTTCCCCTTCACTACGTTTGCAAGTTTTTTCTTCTTAATTGTACATGGTAAATGCATAATAACTCTGTAATTTAAAGCAGCTATTTGCATTACCTGAAGAATAGAATGCCAGGGGATTTTTAATTTAAAGAACAGTATGTTATTATTGGTAAATTAGCAGTTCCAATCCTTTCTGGGTGTTTATTAGGTAAACATGTTACAAATAATAAATAGCATTAATTAAGTCATGGAGTTTGCATAAAATAGCTAAGAGTTTTAATTCCCTATATGGTCAAATATGATGAAATACTTTTCAAATTGCTCAAGGTACAGCTCCTTAGATTCACTAAGGTTATGTCTATTAAACCACAAGTTTGAGTTCTCATTCAAAATGATTTTTTCTAGCTTAAAATTTGCACAGTGTAAATAAAAAGCTTCCAAATGATTTTGGCTGTTTTAACACAGTAAATACTTCCTTTGCTCATGAAAAGGGAACTACAAGAAAAAATCTTCAATCTTACCAACCCAAATTCTCACCCTGTCTCCTTCTAATCACTGCCTCACTGCTTTTTCACTTCTAAAATATTTCGCAACTGTCATCTAAACATAGCTATCAGCTGCATAGTTCCACTACTTTGGGCTCAGTGTTCCAAATTCACGTTCTTATCTTTACATTTTTCTGGGGCAAATATCAGTATGTATTTCCAGACAGAGTCCCCTGTGACTTTGTTATAGGTAGAAGAGATTTATTTTATTTTATTTTCTTAGCATAATCACAAGTAAAACGACAGGATGTAGAAATTTGCCAAAATGCCAATTCTATGCCTTTGTTTCTGAACATGACTTTTTTATGTCACATGTGAGTTATGACTGATAAAATATTTAATAATCTACTTAATAAAGGCTTTAACATAGCCCTTCAATTACGTTAGCATATGTAAATGTTTCAGTCAAGAAATATTTATTTACATGGCAACAAAATTCTGGTTTAGTAAACAATAAGGACATTCAAAGAAAAATAGTATCTTTTAGATTTGATATAATGTTAAATCAGATTATTCTGGCAAGATTGGCATTTCAGATTTTATTGTGACCCAGTACAAGGACAACAGAAACGTTAAATTCCACATCCATGCTGCTCCTGACTAGCTAGTTGGAGCCAGAGTCATTTAACCTAGATGTATCATTTTCCCATAACTTGCAAACTGCACTGCATACATGGATACTTACTCCAGTTAAACCAGAGAATTGGAAGGGAGTGCAAATGAGCTTGCTTTTGTAATTGCATTCTCTCCTGTGATCATTAAATGTGTTTTATCTTTAACATGCTAAATTGCTACAATACCGCAAGGGAGTACTAACTCTAGAATTAACTGGTTATAGCTGAAAAATACTACAGATTTGTACCTTAAGGCTCCTTGCAAGATTCTGTCTTCACTGTTATTTTCCAAGAGATACTGCAAACTTTTGTCTGAAGAAATCCTGAGATGTCACTTCACCTCTTGCCTAGACTATGAGCCAATGTTCTGTACATGGAAATTTTGATTGTTATTATCAAACAATATGTAACCAAGGTTTCCTTACCTCTAATTTGAAGTTCCATAACCAAAGTAAGACATGGAAAACATTGAGATGATCCAGAAAAAAAAAAAGAAAAAAAAAGAAAAATTAAAAATAGAAGACATGCGTGATGATGAACACTAAAGGGAGAAATTTAAACACTCTCCTATATTTAATGAACATGATCTGGATGGTAATGATCAACAGGTTGATTTTCACAGAGTATAAAAGTTAATTAAACTAAACTATGATAAATAAGAGTTTAGGGCTATAAAAGTCACAATTTATGGGATGGTGAAGACTAACCCATATTCCCAAGTTCATTTCATGAGCACAGTAGCGATCTTTATATTTTCAGTGAGTAGCGCAAATGGCTGTAGCAACATAGTTGTTTGAATAATATCTGTTGACTACAGGTATGAAAGAAAACATTGAAATAGATTATTAGTAGTAGTCTGATTGCTTTCCAGATGAAGAGATTCCTCTTTCTGCAGTAAATAGCTGTGCTCACTTTATTCTGGAAACAACTGTACTGTGAATTCACTTGATCAACAGTAAGACCACTTTAAAGCAGGACAAGAAAGCAATCATTCTGGATGGGCTGATGACAGGAACCACTTGACTTCTTGGGATCCTGAAATGCTGTGCCTGGCTTTTGTTTCCTTAATGTTTAGGCACAGAATGAGACCTCTGGATCTGATGCAATCCCAGAATTCTCCAGCTACCTCTGCTGGTCTTCCTGAACCAATAGCTCCTAGCTTTTCATATCCCATTTTGGCCAGATTTGATTTTTATGATCATTTTGAGAGTTGGCCTTAAATTCTTGATGACAGTCATTCTAAAATGGAATAATGTAATATGTATGGATCATTCCACATAAATTATGAAAAAATTAAGTATCGATTTTTTTAATAAATTCAAATGTATTAATATGCCTTCATCTATAAGATGATATAATTGACTGAGTGGTAAAAAGGAGGCTGAGTCCACAAACATTTATATATAACCTAAAGATTATTCATTGAAAGACATGATACTTTCTCCATCATGTGGAAATGTTTTGAACTGCTACTTTAGGAATTAAGGGTATTAGATGTGGAGGTCAGTTTATTATTGCCTCTTATACCCATACTACACTTTTACATTGTTATGTGTGTTAGTTTCCTATTGCCCTATAACAAATTATTACACATTTAGTGGCTTAAAACAACACACATTTATTATCTTGCAATAACGGGTCTCAAGGAACTAAAATCAAGGTGTCTATAGAGCTATATTCCTTTTGAAGGCTTTAGAAGAGTATCTGTGGTTTTCCCTTTCAGATTCTAGAGGAATCTCTAGAATTCCTCAATTTATGGCCCCCTTCCATCTTCAAAACCAGCAATGTTGGATTGAATCTTCATATCACATCACATCACTCTAAGCTTGCGTGTTCCTATCATATCTGACTGCAACTCTTTTGCCTAACTCTCCTACTTTTAAAGGAAACTTGGGATTATTTTGGGACCCCCCCCCACATAATCCAGGATAATGCCCTTATTTTAAAGTCAGTTGATTAGCAGCCTTAATTCAATCTTCAATCTTAATCCCCTCTAGCCTTGGAACATAACATATGCACAGGTTGTGGGGATTTGGATGCGAACATCTTTGGGACAGGAGGACGGTACAAGGCTGTCTGGCATGCTCTGCTTTAAATTGCAATTAACCATGTTTCTAAGTTCCCCTTGCCTACTATTTCAATCTTTTTCAACTACAAGGTGGCAAAGAGAGAATGTTAGAGAAGGGGGAATCAGATATTCCTTTGCTTGGGCAATATATCCAGCAGCTGCTGTTCCTTCTCCCAGATGAGTATTCTTAGCAATTCTATTACCTTTGTTTAAAGATTATCTGCATCATAGGGTGGGGGGGACACGATAATATGGGTGAATGTAGTAACCACATTGTTTTTTCATGTGAAACCTTCATAAGAGAGTGTCTCAATAATACCTTAATTTAAAAAAACTTATCTGCATCAAATTTCACCTAATAAAAATTCTAAATTGTTTCTGTTTTCCTGACTGTCCCTTGATTTATGGAGTTCTTGGTACCTGTGTGGTCCTGGGAGACAGACCTCAAAGAAGGGAGAGTGGAAATGGGTTGCTTACCTGTTAGAGAATGAATGTGGTGATAACATTCTTACAAACAGAAAATAGGATAACAATTATCAATGGCCTGCAGTGTCATGATCACTACATATATCCATCACTGAAGGAAAAGCTTTGGAGAATTAAGCAGCTGGTATATTTTTTTCAAGTGTGTTGCTAATGATGACAAAAAGGTAACAGGATTCTTTGCCATCTTACTGGGATAGAGGTTTAGCAAAAGTACATGATAAGTTCAGGGCCTCGAACTTGACATTCAAGGAAAGAATAGTGAATCAGAGTGCTTATTCATGGATAGAGTGAGCAAGCTGCAAGTTGAATTATAACCTGACCAAGTCACTTATATTAAAATTAGGGCATTAATTGGATGGGAAGGGGCCCTAAGATTTGGGATGGCCAACTTTGGCCTTACTTAGATCAATAGGAGAACATTGAATTCCCAAGCCTCCAAAGTTTGGAAAGTAGCTCCAACACACTGAACAGAAATCAACTTCAATGATAGCCCACATTCAATCAGGTCAGAATTTCCCTGAATTATGTGGAGAAAGGATGTGAATGATTAAGAAGATAGGAAAGGTATTTTTATGTTTTACCCTTCTTTCCCTTGCACTACTACCTGCTGCTGACTCTGCACCCAGGGGGCCTAGAGGACGCTTTCTCACAAATGCCTTGAGAAATGCATTAATTTCACACCAGCAGTTTACAAAAGTATTTCTTATATGTTATGGGGAAAAAAATACAGAGTCTGGTTAACAGAAGCCTGACTTGGACAGCTTCAATGGGAAGTCATTACCTGTCACTTATTTTCTAGGGTTAAACCAATTCATACTTGTGTGGAGGGACAGTTCTCCATAGGTCTCTCATTTTTTTGTTGTGTCTCTTTGGTGAACAGAGGTATAGATTGCTTTTGTCTTGCACTATCTTTTATAAGGATGTTTATATAACAAAAAACTGTGGGAGACCTCCTTCTGTGGCAGAGGACAGATTTGTTTCCTGTTCAGGGTAATAAAAATGAAGTCTTATTTTGGGGCAAAGGCCAGGAAGGTTTGTTTGCAACCCATTATAGAAAGTTGGGGTTTCTTAGGTGTGGTTTTCTTTAGCTGAGATGCTAATCCACTGCCTGTGCAATATCTATCTGGGTCAATCTGCATGACTCAGTGGGAACTGTGGGCAAGAAGAGCCAGTGCAAACATAAAGCTCATTATCAGCTGGGCTTTGAGTAATAAAATCTTTTGTCTCTGACCCAGAAGTCTCTCATATTCTGCAAGCATTCCTGAAACTGTGGCAGGTTAGCTTGAACCTGAAGTTCTTTGGTTGAAATGGAGACTCAGTCCCCTTAATGAGAGGGGTATATATGTTATAGACTGCAAGCAGTTATTTAGAGACCAAGGGTTTATGGCCATGAAGTGATAAATGGAGTTTTGGCCCAAGTGGGTCTCACAGTGATTCCAGTGGGTTCTCAAACTAGCCTATATTTATTTTTGCTGCCCATGAATGTGTCACGGGAATAGGCATAGAAATGCAGAATCTCCCCATTGGATTGCTGATCTGGCAGTCAGGCTATGGATGACAAGAAAAATTAAGGGTAAGCTCCTAGCATAGAATCTCATTATCAAACTGCAAACTAAACACACCACAATCCTAAGAGAATTTCAGAAATTAGTACCACTAAAGACTTGAAAGACACAGGAGTGCTGACTCCTATCACATCATCGTTTAAGCTGTTTCAGAGGTACAAAAGCCAAGATCTTTGACAATGATTAAAGACAATGATAACATAAATGTAAATCAGAAGGTGATTGATTGGTTGATTAAAGGAAATGCAGTTCTCCATTTAACGAATACTTTTAAAAGCCAGTTATTAAGTAGGACCAGAAGAAGTTTGCATTCCAGTGATAGGGTCGACATTGCAACTTATTCAGTGTTTTACCAGAATTCCTGCTCTCTGACATAATGCTATTTGGATGTTTCCAACTGCGATTCCATTATTAGCTAAATTGTCTCTACAAAAAGATATGTTGAAGTCCTAACCCCACCCCCATCCTCCGACCCCCCACCCCCATGCCTCAGCATGTGACTGTTTGGAAATATGCTCTTAGTTGATGTAATCAGTTAAGATGAGGTCATACTGGAGTTGAGTGTGCCCCTCATTCAGTATGACTGGTGGGCTTGTAAGAGGATGGCCATGTGAAGACGCAGACCTATGTGAAGACAGAAGCTGAGACTGGAGTACCGACAAGCCAAGGAATGTCAAGGTTTGGGGCCATCCCCAGAAGCTGGGAGAGTGGCACAGAACAGATGCATCTTCAAAGCCTCCAGAATTGTGAAAGAACAGATTCCTGTTGTTTTAGGCCCCCCAGTTTGTGGTAGTCTGCTATGGCAGCCTAGAAATCTGAAACATCTCCCAGAACTTCACAATGATTTACTATTTTGATGAGATCGTGCTGGTCAGCCATGGTGAGCAGGAAAAAGCAAGTATACTAGTTGATTTAATAAGACATTTCTGTGAAATAATTTGTCAATAAAGTCTAAAAAATTCAGAGATGATCACACTGATGAGGTTTCTGGTCTTAGCTGGAATAAGGTAGGCTTTGAAAGTTGACTGATACTGAAAATGTTGCAAAGGAAAACAGAATTTACCCAGGAATTGGAGAATATGTGAATAATGGCAACAAAGAAGAGTTCGCCTTTTATTTATAAGGGTGTATTTTTTAAGATTAGAGTCATATTCTTATATTAGTAATATTTCTCCAACTACATAAATAGTCTGTACACCTCTACGATATTGATGCTGGGGTTCTTGTTTAAGGAGTCGAAGAATGAACTTAGCAAACACCCAACGTAAGAGAGCCTGGGCAGAGGGCTTTTATTTAGAAATAAAGTGAGAGGAAAGAGCTCCTGGCTCACGCCAGGAGGGGACAAGAGAGCCTGAGTGGTGCACTGTCTAGGGGATTTATAGGCAGTTGAGGACTTTTGGGAACTGAGGGCTTAGGGTGTGGATGTGTACCACCTGCCCTGCCCTCAAGGTGGGCTGGGTTGTTGTCTGTTTGCTAGGGCTGTTTACAGTGAAGTCGCGGGTTATGCTGAGATACCCTTGCAGAACACTCAAACATTCCAGGCCAAGTTGCTCCTGGCCTTTGATCTTTAACAGATCTCAGTGAAGATGTCTATATTCCTAGTCTAGTATCTTTACCCTAGAGAATTAGTGTGACCTTGACTTTGCATAATGCTGAACACAGAGTTTTGATAGGGACTTTACATTGTTACATTGATTTGACTGTAAATATCCTGCCTTGCTTTTTCCAGAGGCCCTCACCCTACTTTGACTACACCCATGGTCCCCTGTCTCAATATGAATCTACCTTCCTCTTGGGTAAAAAACAGTATTTAATACATGCTTGCTATTTATAGATTCAACAAGTATTTAAATATCTCCAGGTTTTATAATAGACATATAAGTAATTATTGATGGATTATTTTATACCATCAGAGTTTAAGGATATTGAGGTTGAAATCTTATAAAAGGATTGCAAAACATATGTAAGAGAGCATAGTATTTCTATGAAGGAACTGACTGAAGGCCTAAGGAAAACATTGAAAATTACTGTCAAGTCTAAACATTCTTTTGAGAAGAATTTGTAGGTAGAATGGTATAGTGTTGGGCTCAGAGCTAAACAGAGAGTATTTATCCTAGCAGTTTCCTGGCCTCTTTAGCCTGAAAGCAGCATTTTAAAATCCTCTGTAGGATAAAAGGTCACTGTTTCTCAGACTCTCCAGTAGGAAAAGAGAAAGCAAGCTCCAAAGAAAGGTTGACCTCTGACCCTGAAAGCAGAACCGTACTGATTAGGAACAGAAGTTGTTTGTTTCAAGGGAAGAAAGAAGTTGATGCTTCTTTTTTGTATCCTCGTTGTATCTTTCCTGGAGCAAACTGAGACTACATTTTAGGCAATCTGTAACTCTGTGATTCTATTATTTAAATTCCAATTATAAAGGTAGAATAGATTAGATAGGGGAATGTCATTCCCTGCCCTAGGCTGCCTTAGAAATCCCTGTTATAGGTAGAATTGGAACACAAGCCCCCCTCACAGTATTAAGAATCATACTCCTATCTGTCATGTTCTTTAACTTAACACAGCTCTTTTTTATTATAAATAATACATATATTTTAAAGGGTAAAAGCTATTAGTATATAACCTCATTTTCCATGTCTTATAAGCCAGACCTCTCCCCAGAGTCTCATAAGTGATGAGAATAGTTCTTCAAATCATGATACTATGAATTTAATATCACCTAAAAGAAGGATCCTTCATGCTACAAGCAGGTGCTCCAGTGTGAATATGTGGCTGTCCCATATTGAGGAGCCATATATTTCACAGTTAGGCTCTACACACAGAAATAAACAGCCATATGGCAAACAAACTTACTTTTTACTGCTTCATTTTATTTGTTTCAAAATAGTGCAATGCCACAAATCCAGAATATTAACAACGCTCCATCTGGAGAAATGCAAGTTTTGGAGTCCCAAATCAGCACGTTAGTATTCCCACAAACTTCAGAACTTCAATTGACAACAAACTTGGAACAGGCTTTATGTCAGCCCAGTATGTCTTCCTAATGTTAAGCTTGTGGCTCAGTTTAAAATGTGTATAAAATGGGAAAGTTCATAATTCTGGAAATATTTTAAAAAGGTGGTCTCCTTGCCTACAGTTCAAATAGACTGTGATGCAATGTTTATTAATAAATTGCTTTATAAATTCAGTTAGCTTTACTTACCACTATTTTTCAAATGAGGGAAAGGGATGTACAGAGATTTCTTGGGGTATATCTGATCTGCATTTTGAATCTTTAGCTGTTAAGATTAGAAATGAGTACCTGATGCTTCTTTGTTAGTTCAAAAAAATATTCATATTTATTTATATTTTTTAGGCAGAATATAACAGATAAAACACAAGCTGAGTTCTGATGTCAAGGAACTTTACTATATATCCATAAATATCTCTAATAGATTGCAAAGAACCTGAAGTTTCTTAGGTATATGATTTATTTGATGAGAAGTTAAAGGCCCTAATTGGAAGTGATGTCTTTTTGACCATTAGGTAGCTGTAGGATTTGGATACTGGAATCAGGAAAATCATTAACAACCACATGAAATTCAAGGTCTATGAAAAGCCTGAGCTGATTGTTGGTTTATTTTGTTTTTGGTTCCGATCTTTGTTTTAGTTTGCCTTATAAATAACCATATTCAAGATATTTAATTATAAGGTATTATTGTAACATGCATACAGTGTAATGGACATTTGTAAAGTGAATGTACGTAAAACAATCACTTAGCATACGTTAAAAAAAATAGAAAGTTGGCGTGGAACTGGAACCCTTTGGGTGCTACTTTGTGATCATGATCCCTTTCCCCCAACATCAGAAGGAAAAATTAAACTTACCATTATTTTCATGTTCCTTGTTTTTTTCTTAAGGTTTTAGCACTTACAGTCCCATCACTGAATGAGTTTAGTTCAAGGATCAGCAAATATTCTCTGTAAAGGCCACATCGCGGTCCTCAGGGGTCTCCATCTCAACCCCTCAACTCTGCCACTGTGGCACAAACAAAGCCATAGAGAACACGGAAAAGCATGAGCATATCTATGTTCCAATAAATCAATTTACAAAAACAGATAATGGGCCCAATTTGACCCATAGGCCATAGTTGCTGACTGCTGGCTTGGTTTTCCCTGCTTTTGAGTTTTATGTAAAAGAATCATAGCTTATGATTTTGGATTTTTACATTTTTGTTTTTCCTCACTCAACACTAAATTTGTAAAATACATATGCTAACGCTGTAGTTCTGTAGTTTGTTCATTTTCATTGTGGATCACTATTCTCTTAGATGAATACTCCATAGTGTTGGTTTTTTTGGTAGAATCATAAAAATGGATTCACATTTGGAGTCATTGAATTTCTGGTAAAAAAAAGCATTTGCTTTTTCATGCTGCTGTTGATGAACGTTTGAATTGTTTAAAGTTTTTGGATACAACAATACTCCTATAAATATTCTAGCATATGGATCCAGGTACACATGTGAATGACCTTTACCAGCATGTATAGCTGTTTATAATTATTGAGCCATAGGACAGGAATGACTTTACGTCAACTAGGTAAAGCCAATCTGTTTTCCAAAGTGGCAGGATTGACTGTCACTATCACCAAAATGGTGTGTCCGTCTCAGTTGTTCTCTAGCCTCATACATAAATTTTAATAGATTTTCCGCTTGAATTTCAAAACAAGCTTTCATGATATGTCTTTTTCTTTATCCCATGACTCTCAGCCATTTTGTGTTTTCCATTTTAGATTTATCCCTTGTCAGCAGTGTATAGTTGGTGTGGTTTTTCCCAAAATAACATTCCTTGTCAGTAACTGAAACATTTAGTCCTTTTGCAACTGAATGTAATCATTAGTGAAATTTTGGTTTAAACAACTGTCCTATGTTGGGCTATTTCCCAATGTTCTTTCTTTCATCCCTGTACCTCTTTTTTCTTTCTTTTCTTCTGAATAAATATTTCTTAATCACTGCCTATTTTTAATCCACTACCTATTTGGAATCCAACTATTTTCTCTTTTGCTTTCAATGATCTCATACTGTTGTTTTCCAGTGAAATGTTGTTAGAAATTCCCTGAGATCTAGTATGAAATGTGCTCTTTGCTACAGAAAATTTGCATTTACTTTTCTCAAGAGCGAAAGTCCCTACCAGATGCAGACTATCTCAAACCAAGGCTGTAGCTTTGAGTAGCTGTCTGACCCAAGCTATGCAAATCTATGGAAGGGCCATAGAGTCTCTGCTTGTTTGTTTGTTTTTATTTCAGTTGCTCCACTGAGCTTCTAGTAAAATTAGCTAGCGGTTCTGAAACTCAGAGAAGGTGGGGAGTGTTTAATTCTTGTTTATCTTTAACTGAGAGTGGTCATGTTATGTCTAACTTATTGTGAAGAGGGTTTTCTAAAATGCCGCATTACTGTCTCCATTTGAACCTGATGTCACATACTCAGATTTGAACTATGGAAAAATGCCAAGACAAAAGATACTTTATTTCTTGAATATTTTTCTCATCTTTCTAGGTTTAATTAACTTCAGATTTTGGCCTAGCATCTCTTTATTATCAGTTCAATCATTCAATGCTATTGAATTTTTAAAATTTTATCTAGAATTTTTCTTTTACCTTTTCCATTGGCACTTTGATCCAAATAATCCAGTCCACTATTACAGGGGAAAAAAAAGTCAACATATCTAAGTTTTAGTAGGTTTAGAATAACCATGAAAAACATTTTTGGAAAGAAAAGTATATATTTATGGTATGTATATAACATATAAATAAGCATATATTTATCATATATATACACACACATATGTACAGATATATACATTTATAAAAATGCACATATATACTACATATATGCTTTTTATTGAAAAGCATGTGTTTTACATATGCATTTTATTTTTTAATGAAATACATATATTTATTATATATGTGTGTGTGTATATATATATATATATATATAAAATATATAAAAATTTAAGAGTAGTACAATGGACTCTTCACTTACTAAAAAGAAAACAGTAAGGGAAAGCTCTATGGGTTTCCATGAGTCCAAGGACATAAATAAATAAATAAATAAATAAATAAATAAGGAAAACACACTTGCAAGTAATGGACTACAATGAAATAGCTACTTCTTTATTTATAAGGAAAAATGACATAAAATAAAGGCATGAAATTGTACTTGGAACTGCTCGGGCATGTTAGAAGGTAATACCCAGATGCAGTCTCAATGTTCCTCAGAATTTTCCCTTGTTGGAAACATGAAACTAAAAAAAAAAAATCCCCACTGAGAAGAGGTCTCAACTGATCTTTGGTAAGACTAGGACAAATACATAGAGAGCAAGTAATAGGTGATATTTGTAAAGCAGTGAGTCAAAATTTGGAATGTTGTCAGATACCAACACCAAGGTATGAAGAAATGAAATGGATTCACAGAAACATCACCAGCATTTTCAGCAAATAAGAAAGGATTGTGTGGTCTTCACAAAAACCACTCTAAAAGTTTAAAGTACAGAATACACCTATACATATTGTCACAAACCATCTCACAGCAGAACAGTATTAGAACATTTTGGAAATGATAAAAGTGTCATTAAGTTCAAGAGAAGAAGGTAAGCTATAATTAATACCCATTCTAACTTTAATAAATCATTTCCTCTTTTCACTAGTTATACATTTACTTTTCCTTGAAATTAAAAAGTGAGATATTTTCACTTAACTAGAATCAGAAAATGTGTAGATCTTGTCCAATAATGAATTTTTTTAAATGGGGAGAAGAACTTGTTAAATTACTATAATTTCATATTAAAATTCAGTGGTAAATCTCAGGTGGCAGATTGATAGGCCAGAGAAAAATAACAGAAGTTGTATCTTGGAGGCTGATTATAAATTAAATATGCACTGAGCTTAATACAATTAAAGTTAACATATATTTTTGATAGTCAGCTAAGGGGTAGGCACCTAGTGTTGCAAAAAAGTACCGCACATCAGTGACTATCACATGATCCCGAACATTAACTTTTTAGGTTGGGGTATTGGGGTTAACTTGATTTCTATAAAGAATGTAAGAAAGTGACTGACCCTACTTAAGATGGCAGGAAACTTCTTACATAAGAGATAGTTGCCTGAACAAGTTCTAAAGGAAAAGAGATCTGTTGCACTTAAGGGACAAAGCAGGGATGTTCCAGACTGAGTGCATGGCATTTTAAAAGAAAGATGTGCAGTAGTCTGCTGAATCCAGGGCCCCCAAGGACATTTAGTTTGAATGTTATATGACCTGTGAGGAAGGGAATGTTGCTAAATGAGCCTGGACAGTTAGATAAAGGCAGATACTGGAAATGAGTCTCCTATGCCAAAGGTATTTAGCACTTACTCTGCATTTAATAGGGATCCATTTTTGTATGTTAAGTGGGAAGTAATACAATTAAAACTTCATTGAGAACGTTACCTCAGGTAGTTAGAGGTCTTTGAAACTGCAGTCATAAAAGCCTCTTAAAGGTTGTCAAAGAAACTACAGAGGAGAAAAGAGAACATAGACAATCAACTTTCAAGGCTGAAATCGTGTAGAATCACAGATCTGTCCTTAAAACATCTACTAATTGTTCTCTCACTTAAATGGAGACGTTTACAAAAGAGGTTGGATAACTGGTCACCAGACCAGTGAAGGCAAACGCAACAGCAGCCTGGAACTATAAAATAATATCATGACTGATGAAACGCAGCGGGAAAACTGACAACTGACAATTTATTGGTTAAGATAAACCTAAGTTGAAGAATAATAGGATATCTTGTAGAATAACAAAGCTGGGAAAAGGAAAGGGATGTGCTAAACCTCAGGAACACACAGAACATGCACCCAAGCTTTACTAAGGCTCATGTTCTCTAGACCTCTTTTTTTTTCTGCACAGTGGTATCTCCCTACACATGGTTGAGAAAAAAAATTGCCATTAACATCTCCCATCATTATGTCTTGCAACTTTGATACCCGGGAGAAGAGCTGCCTCAACTCACTGAGCCCCACTCTTAAAATTTAGGGAGGCAACTGGCCAGGGTATAAGTATAGGAGCCCAGAAGAACATTTGCTACATTGATGAAGGGAGTCTAAGAAAAAAATGAGAACACTAAGACTTTGAGGGGTTACATAAATAGCTTATTCAGTATTACAAGATTGAACCGCAGATGTTAAACAAGATCTTAAACCACGTAATAGAAGGAATGAATTAAAGACCACGTAATAGAAGGAGTGAATTAAAGACATAGGCATTTTGTCAGTCTGAGGTTATTTTTACCAGATGATTTTTTATAATATTTGACTCTTGGTTCAATATTATACATACCCTAGGTAGATAATCTTACCGAAGTCTTAAAAAACTGAAAAGAGGGAACATTCAGTAATTAGCTCTGGGATTTGAAAGACTTTGGAATATAACACAAGAGTTTAATGAAACTGACATATTTTTAAAATAATAGATAAGAGACATAAATTTAATGGTTCCGATTTACTCAGTGGAAAAATAAGAATTTCCCTAACACAAAAATGAGTGAAGATTTCCTGAAATAAAAAGCCAAATGGAGATACTCATTTGCTCTCCTTTGCTCCACCCACTTGGCTCCTCCCACTACCATCACGTGCATACACGATTTTGAAAGACACAGAGACGTGTACAAGTACAGGGAATCTGCGTTCACCCTCTAGGTTAAGGAAAGGAACTATTAAACATGTCTTTGAAATGAATTTCAGACAAATGCACCACAGACAGGGCTAAAGAGGGAAATCCATTACAGGTTCACAAATCAATGTTCCTCTTTTTAGAAAGAGATCACATTTACCTAACCCTTGCTCATTCTCTGGGTTCAAAGAGCTGGTGAACTGTGTTAGGACTGGGTAGTATGTGTCAAAGTTTCTTTGTCAGAATGAAAGCAGAAAAAGTAAAAAGTAAGAAATTGGATATTCAAATGAATGAAGACAGCCATGAAAACATCCAAAACTATAAAAATCAGTGTTGAATAAAGAACAAAAAAAAAATGAATCAATTTTATTAATGGAAGAATGACTCAGCATTAGGATGTAAACTTCACCCTTTGAATATGTCACATAAGTAATTGCCACAATCACCTTCCTAGACAAGAAAAGTTATTTCAGTAAACATGTTCTTCCTAAGAAAATGTTAGTAGAGATAAAAATTATTTAAGTAAATACACATACACATAAAAACAGATGCACACAGGTACTCAGTGTGTACAGTAGGCGGTTTAGAGGCAATATATGGCTGTGTATATTATCTGCAGACAATTGGTAATTCTCAGTTGCAAGTATATATTGCAAAATAAGTAACAGAGAAACAAAACCATAATGTCTATAGAAGAACTGTCTATAAAGTAAGGTAAAATTTTCTCAATTTTGAAGATATAGAAGTTAAACTCCTCTTGAAAAATCATGTACTGAATGATGGAGACAAAAAATTTGGAAAAATTTATACTTATCCTTAGAAGAAAGCAAAATAGCATGCCCTATGGATAACAGGATCAGTAAACCAGGAAAGTAGAATTATTAGCTGAAAAGAAAGCAACAGTTTAAAATGTTAAAACTTAGTTAAGAAATAAATGAAAATTTGTTTGGCTCTTGCCACTGTTACATTTCTTCTGGCTTCTTATAGACAGGAATTACCACCTATAGTTACTATATTATCAGTGCCTTTACTCTGATTCTTTTCCTGGTCATTTTCATCTGCTGTCTTTGGATGGGATCTCAAATTTATCCTTATATTACCCATCCCATTAATACCACAAAGCTTTACATTTTCTTTTTACAACTCCTAATGTAGATTTCAGTTCTGCTATTTAATCTTTACTTTTTTTGCAATCTTGCTCTATCTTATCCAAATCTCCTCTTATCCTACACAATTGTCTAATTGGTTTTATAAATTATGTTGCTGTAGCAGAGTCTATGTCTTCCTACACACTTCTAGGTGTCAATTCTGTGAAATTTTCTCCCAGATCCTGTAGCAGATATTTTTCAAAGAAATATTCTTCTCATTCTTCTATATGCCGATAATAGCAGCAAAGCTTCACAAAGCCTGTGTTTTCATTTGTTGATGGGAAAATTCTTTTCTAGTCAACACACATGATACATGATTTGCCTTCTTGTCTGTTGATCTTCTGTGTGGATCTTACGTTCTTCTTAGATCATCCTCTGGCGGGTGGGTTGATGTGCAAAGATCCCAGACCACTTCTAGTCCTGTAGAAGACTCGCAAGTAGAACAACTCTACTCTAACAAGGGTCTTCTTTTTTCAATTCTCTATGTCTGTTTCTGCTCTAAAGTGGTAGGATTGAATATATGAAAAGCTAAAACTTACTCTAGGGGACATATCTTTCTCTTTGTTCCATTGAACCTATGTCTGTCTAGGATACATCATGTAATAGTACCACTTCTTTCAAAGACTGTTTTTACAATTTGCAGTCTCTGTCCGAAAACAGAAAAAAATGGTAGCATGTGGCAGTATTCTGATGCCTCTTACACTGACATGATAATGACATAGAATAGACATTTTAGATATTCATAGAAAACTTTGAATTGCAGTTAATTTATTTGATTTCCCCTCCAAATTATATGTATAAGGCAACTCCAGATATACTAAATCAGAACTGTTGGCAAGCGGAAGGAGAACTGAAAAGAATATATATTTTTTTCTTCTCTGAGCAGTATTGATCCAGCTTTGGATGAAGAGCTACATGACTGAGAGTTATTTAGTTTTCCAGTTGATAAAGGCCCTGACTCTCTGAAAAAAACAATGCAGAAACAATGAGATATACACTTTTCCCCCATTCTCTGAAAAAAAAAAATGGGAGGAAAGACAATGGGAGATGTACACTTTTTTTTACAAAGGATTTCTTGTTCCATGAAAAGACAAGAAATCATGGCCTGTCAGGGTCAACGAGGGGTGCCTAACTACATCTTGATGCTGTATTGTCTGTAAATCATAGTATGAAATATGATTGTGAGCTTCTCCCCTTTTCTTTTTTGATTCATAAAATGTTTTAATAAAAATGTGGAAGACTGTATCAGGGCTTCTAGATAGGCAACATTTCAAACCAGAATGCCTGAAAGTTATTTTTAATGGCACTTAGAACTATGTAGTAGTTGTTTGGAAAATTCACTTGAAACAATGTATATCTTGATTTATGTAACAAAAAGGAACTTACGTCCCTTTAAATATTATTTCACTTTCCCCAAATAGCACAGTTATATGAGCTCAAGCCTCTTTGAATTATTTTGGTAGTCATCTATGTTTTGTTGATATTTTTCACCTAAGTGGTGATGTGCCACTTGCTTTAATGTTACATTACAAGGTAATAATCTCAAGATTTGTTCTTTCTTTATTTCTAACTGAAACATTAAAAAGTATTGGCTGTGTTGCAAGCTATTTGATGATCCAACATACACCTGAGGGTGTCCCACTTTATATTTTGAAGTTGCAAAGCACAAATGCTAACCGGAATGGAAAATTCCTTTCATTTCCTGCCAAAGTGTAGGTTCTATTTTTGCCAGAGCAGAAGAAAAGCACATTATGCAGGGTATGCTCTCTGGTTGTTAGTTCTCCTGCCAGTTTCACTTCAGCGCCACAGAGCTGTGACAGCAGACGGACCCCCCCAAGTTAGTACTCGGCATCAAAAGGTGTTTAGAGGACTGTTTTAGGAAGTGCAATTCCTTAAGGAGAAATTATAAAGAAGGGAAAAAGGAAAGTAACCTATTAAATCGTGCAACTGAACAACTTTTTGAATCAATAAACACATTATTTTGTTTGTTTTTGTTCTTTAATGTGTGCGCTTCTGATAGTGGATTTGGGATAAAAAGATTACTTTGAGTCTGCTTCTCATATCCAACAGTCCATTCTCAGACCTCCTCTCTTCAGCGTTTGGCACGGTTGAATACTCTTCCTACCAAAAGACTTCCTTCACATTTATATTGACTACACATGAAGGATTTTTTCCTTCCTACCTCACTGGTTGCTGCTTGTCAGTATCCTTTCTGAAAAACTTTCTTACCTTCATAGGTTCTAAGTTTAGAATGACCTAGGGCTCAGTCTTTAGACCTCTTTGTTTCTCTAGGTGCTCTCATTTAGACCTATGATATTAAAGCCCATTTGTATGCTGAAGATTCCAAAATTTATGTTTTTAGTTCAAGCATCTTCTAAGAAACTACAGAGTTGAATTTTAAAAAAATCATGCTCACTTGAAGACCTATTCAATATTTCAAAAGTATGAGTCCAACATTTCTATTTTGTATAACCAGATTAACGTCTGTGTTCTCAATAAATGGCACCATAGATCCACGTCCACCCATGAAGAAATAAACCCTGTGAGACTTACTTTCTCTTCGTAAACAACTAGAAAACGTGACAAATTATATAGGTAACTGTTTTCAGATACTGATGCAGAGAATCCTTTCACAATGTAGATATGTATCTAATCATCACACGGTGCACTTTAATTTTATTTGTCAGTTATAAGTCAATGAGGCTGAAACAAGGAGCTCTAGTATAGCAGTGTGCAGAAGCCAGCACCAAAAACGGCCTTCAATAGTTCTTTCCTTTCTGTGCTCACACTCTTGAGTATTTGCCTCTCACACTGAATAGGACTGACCTAGGCAAGCAGTGTAGTTCTATAGAAATTACGGTGTGAGAATTCTAAGGGTAGGTCAAGGAGAAACTGTGACTGCTACCTTGCTTTCTTTTGGAAAACTTTTTTTGGGAGAGTCATAAAAGGGCATAAAGATATTGAAGGCTCCTATGTGGTGAGACTGAAATCTCCTGCTAACAGCCATATGGATGACCCAAGCTGGAATCAGATGCCCCAGGTGAGCTTCCAGATAATGTAGCCGTAAACAACATAGGACTATAACCTCATGAGATGCCCTGATGTAAAGCCATCCAGAAGGGCTATTTGTATATCACTTATCTCTCATCTGAGTCCTTTTGGCTTCAACCAATGTCCAATTGTTTGATTCCTGACCCACCAAAAATATGTGTGACATAATAAATGCTTCTTGTTTTAAGCTGCTACACTTGGGGGTGATATCTTTCTCAGAAGTAAATAATAATGTAAATATAGAGACCCAGATGTGGAGAGCTGCTGCAACAATAACTATGATGGAGAGGAGTTTAAAATCGGACACTGGTTGAAGCCAAAAGGACTCAGATGAGAGGTAAGTGATATATTAATGGACTTTGAAGGGGTTTCCGATGGGGACTTAAAAGAAAGTGACAAAAATGTTTTTAGAAACTAGAGGAGTGAGAAAGCTGATTATTTGGCTGAAGAAAGTTTAGCCACACTGTCATCTGCAATAATGTGTAAAATAGAAAATGTGCCTAATTACCTATATGATCAACCTAAGGAAACTTCCAGCAAAACTGTTGATGATGCCATCAGGTCTCTCATTGCTGCTTATGATGAAATATGAAGTTGGATGTATATCCTAAGCCATTTACCAGTACCTGCACAAGCTTGATCAGGTGCCATTCTGCTAATCTCTATTCTTAAATCCACTGTCTTGTTCTTTGCCACTTTTCAAACATATAACATGGAAAACTCCATAATCTCCAAGGGGCATTATGATTGGTACACATAATGTAGGGGGGTCACGGAGAAGACACTATAGCACAGAGAAGACACACAGTGACTCTAAAGCATCCCACTACACTGATGGACAGTGACTGTAACGGGGTGTGTAGTGGGGACTTGACAATATGGGTGAATATAGTAACCACAATATTGCTCATGTGAAACCTTCATAATATGTATATCAATGATACCTTAATAAATAAATAAATAAATGAATGAATGAATGAATAAATAAATAAATAAACTCCACAATCTCCATACCACATATATTGGTACCATTTTCCAAACAATTTTCTCTGCTTATTTGTCTTGTTTCTGAACTGTCCAGATCCTTGGTAGCTCAATCAGTTTTCACCTACTATATCAGAATTTGTCTTCAGAGTTTTCTCATAGTATGTGACTTCATGAGAAAGAGATGGATTGATAAGAAAATAAGAACGTTTTAGACTTGTTGCCTTGAAAATCTGCCAAAGTAGGACAGAAGTTGTTCTCTTTCTGAGTTGCCTGCAAACTGAAATTTCTGAGCCCATGGGCAAAGAGAAGGGGAGCTGTAGAAAGCCCCCCAGGCTTTCAAGAGGGCACAGCATGAGTGGGTATGGAGTCATGTTTTCCATCCTGTTGAGTTGACCTTGGATTGGCATTTCCTGAAATGTCGGAAAAAGTTTGGTTGATTATATTACAGGAGGATCTGTCAAAGAAATCAGAAGTGTTTAGCCTACAGACAAGAAGACCTAAGAAGAGGGAGAGCCATGACAATTATTCCAAACATTTTAAGGGAGATCATTTGCTAAGAGGGTACAATTTGGCCTATTTGTCTGTAAAACAAAACTAGAGTCAATCTTTAAAAAATACAAGGGGGACACCTTTCTACTCAATGCAGAACAGAACAGTGTAATAGAACGATTCATTTACGGAATGGCTAGCCTAATGAGGTCATGAGTTCTTCATCACTGTTAGAGAAGAGATTCATGGATTCAGGAGAAATCTGGACCAAATGATCTGTAATTTCTCTCTCATCCTGAGATGTTGTGCTTTGCTCTTCCTAATATGTTTTTCTTTGAGAAAGAAAAACAAAGATTTCAGTGTCGTAGGAACTAAAAAATCAAAATGGTGAATTTTCAAAATATTCTTAACACAGCTTATATTAAAGGCAATTGAATACCTGGAGTGTTATTTTTTTCTGTGTAAATTGAGAATATGCAAGTGAAATGATGTTGAATATTAATTCAGCTTAATTTCATTTTTCTTTTATATTTTGGAAAAAATAAAAATACTATCCACATAAGTTAGTTCATAAGAGTTTATATCCATTATTAGCCTAAGAAATATTTAACAATGGTTATGATACAGGCACCAAAATATCAGAAGAAAAACCATTGGTAATGATTGATTCAGCTGCCCAGTATCTACCTGAAAATCAAATGTGTTCATATTTATTTATTTATTCACTGGAAAAAATACTGTTACTTACTGATTATGAAAAAATAAGTTTAATCCTATCCTCAGGACCTCACAGGCTAGATGACAGAGCTAAACTTTTAAAAGAGTAAATTCAAAAGAGGTAAGGAAATAAAATCAAAATAAAGAACAATATGGTGCTTTAGGGTGAAAATACTTTTTCCCTGGCACTTGGCAGAGGGAACTCTATTAACTGCTTTCCTTACAGCCTCATTCAGTTCAATCTTGCAAAGTACCCTTCTTTCAGGATCTGTCTATATAACAGCATGTTTTCTGCTTTATTTCTTGAGAAATATATGGTGATCACACATAGGCTATAAAAGATTTCAGTATCAGGAAGTATATTTACTGGCAGAAAAATGCAAGTGTCTAATATTACCTAAAATTGCTATTTTTATCTTTTGTTGTTTTTTTCAACCTGCCTTCTCCATACACAGATTTCTTTTCTTTTTCAGCTTTATAAAAGTATAATTGCTATGTAACTGTTGGGGATTGTTCAAGCATCTAGATGCTCTAAGTCTTTGCCACATGGTCCCCTCCACAGGCACTTCACAACAAGCCTGCTTCTTCAAGGCTAGCAGGAGAATGTCTCGCACTTTGCTCAGATGGATTCTTATTAATGTAACAACTAAGGGAGCCGTGGTCCCATCACATTTACCATATAATTTAACCTAATCAAAGTAAAGACGTGCTCATCACATTCACAGGTATTACCTATACCCAAGGGGAGATGAAACAGGACATTTATAGCAGTGAGGGGGAGTCTTAGGGAATAGCTTATAATCCCACCTTCCATACCCCCTCATTTCCTACATGGGTTTCATATTAGAATTTTCAAAGAATATTTTTTTTCTATTAAATATCTAACTTACTTTGGCCAACAGTCATCATACTATAAGGGTACTTGATGCTTTCGATGCCTAAGAGAGAAAAAAAAGAAAATTTTAAAGATACTATGTCAGTGATTTTTGTGTCTGTGAGGAAATTTTTCCAATTAATATTGAAACCCTACATTATCTAAGAACTAAATATCAGAAACATTATGAACTGCTAAGATACTTGCCGATGATTTATACATACATGCTCATGTATACTATTTAGAAATGGAAGGGGAAAAGTCTTACAGGAATGTTCTGGAAAAGATCTTTCTATTGGAACTTAAAAAATTTGTATATATGTGACCCAACAGGGGGAGCCATAACCTTTCAGTTAATGAGTTCTTGTAATGCATGCATATCTGATACCATATATTGCATATCAATCAAAATAAAAACAATGGATACTTATATGCAATACTTGCTTTTACTAACAGTTCTGTTTACTGCATTGCATTTGCTAACCAAAATTTGTGTTGACTCAAATGTTCTAACTTGTATTTATTTTCCCTTCCTGTTCAGAAAAATTAGAAATGTAATCTTAGCTTTGTTTAGGACAAGTTTTCAAATTTAGTCATTAAATAAATTATATTTTCTTAAAAAGTTTGTTTGAATTTGCTTTCATTCTTGTGCTGATATAGTAAGCTTTCCACTAAATATATACATGCTCTGAATTTTTATCTCAGCAGATACTCAGAAATAATTTAAAATTAATGCTCTTTGAACTTCTGAAAAAATATCAAAATCATAGAAAGTTAAAATTAGACACAAACAACTACTGAAGTGTCTGTTTTAACACTTGGAACCTGTACACACCAGGCAAGGAATACAAGGACAAAAATTACTGCATTAAAAAAAAGGCAAAAGCTAATAAATCACCATCTTATCAAAGAAGGAAATGATAAACAACAAGTTCAGGTAGATGTATGTGAGTAATATATTAAGACGTATTTGTAATTATTGGAAAGTCATATAGCCCAGAATTCAGACCACTTGTTATCACTACATGATGCTAGATACAGGCTTCCTACTTCCTGTGTGCCTCCTATACTACCTCATAAATTATATTTATTGAGTATTAAAGATGATGGTGACTGCATAAAATCATTATATTTATTACTTCATTTAATCCTCACAACATTAGTACAAGTCTCCATTGCACTCATGAAGAAACAAGGGCACAGTATTTAAGATATGCTGAGAGGAAATGAGATCATATAAGATGCTCAATTAAATCAGAAACAGCAAAGCATGAGAAGAAACATAGAAAAAGAACAACAGAAAACAGTAGCATCAAAAAAATAAAGACTTAGGTTTAAACCTATCAAAATATGTACAGACCTATATAATGAAAACTACAAAATTCTGATGAAAGAAATCACAGCCTATCTAAATAGAGAGATAATCCCTGTACTTGTATTGGAAGACTCAATATTGTCAAAATGTCACCTCTCAAATCTATCTGTATACTCAGTAAAATTATAATCAAAATTCTAGCACATCATTTTATGCATATCCACAAATTGATTTCAAAGTTTGCCTGGAAAAATAAAAGACCCAGAATAGCCAACATAATCCCAAAGAAGAAAAATAATTTCAAAGAAATGATGCTTCCTGATACCAAGAATTACTAGAAAGTTAATCAAGATAACACTGGATGGCAAAAGAATAGAAAAGTACCTTAACAGAACAAAAGAGAAAACCCAGCAATAGACCTACACAAATACAAACCCCTGATCTTTGAAAAAGAAGCAACTGGAATTGAATACAGAAAAACTAGTCTTTCAACAAATTACGCTGGAACAACTGGACACCTAAAAAGAAATAAGAATGTATCTAGTCAGAGACTTAATACTTCTCACAAAAATTAAATGGATCATAGTCCAAAAAGTAAAATGTATGAGAAGATAACATAGGAGAAAATCTAGGTCACCTTGGGTTTAGACAGGAGCTTGATACATCTGAGACGAATTGATAATGTGGATTCAGTAAAAAACAAAAACAAACACAAAGCGCTTCAGCTCTGTGAAAGTCACTGCTAAGAGAATGAAAAAATAAGCCATAGACTGGAAGACAGTATTAGCAAGGCCTATATATGATAAAGGACTTGTATCTAAAATACACAAAGAACTCTTAAACTCAACAATCAGAAAACAAGCAACCCAATTGAAAAATGGGAAAAAGATCTGAATAGACCCCCTCATCAAAGAAGATACATAATTGCAAATAAACATGGAAAAAGATGCTGAACATACATTATTAGGGAATTTCAAACTAATACAATGAGATAACATCACACCTTTATTAGGATGGTGGAACTCCAAAACACTGACAAGACCAAATGCTGGTGAGGAAGTGGAACAACTGGGACTTTAATTCATTACTGATGGTAATGCAAAATATCACAACCTGTTTGGAAAACAATGTTCCAGTTCTTACAAAACTAAACACAGCTTATTCTATCATCCCAAAATCTTTTTCTGGATATTTATGCAAAAGGTTTGAAAACTTACACCCACAAAACTCTTACCCATAAATTTTTAGAAAACTTTATTACATACGTTAAGCCAGGTGGAAAAAGACAAGTACCAAATGATTTCGCTCATCTGTGGAGTATAAGAACAAAGCAAAAACTGAAGGAACAAAACAGTAGCAGACTCACAGAACCCAAGAATGGACTAGCGGTTACCAAAAGGAAAATGGGTGAGGAGGGTGGGTGGGAGGGGAGGGATAAGGGGGTTAAGGGTATTATGAGTAGCACACATAATAAACAGTGGCTGATGTTCAAGAAAATGAAGGGTGCAGGGAAAGAGTAGGTAAAATGCAGGAAAGTTACAGAGCTGAAATTATTCTGTGAGATACTGTGGTGATGGATACATAACATTATGCATTTGCCAAATCTGAAGAACTGTATAACACAAAAAATGAACCTTAATATAAACCACTGACTTTAGTTAATAATAATGTATCAATGTTAGCTCGCTACTTGTAACAATGTATCACTCTAATGCAAGATATTAATGATAAGGGAAACTATAGGGAGTGGGAACTCATTGCAGTAATTGCTCAATTTTTCTTTAATCCTAGAATAGCTCTGAAAGATCACCTTTCATGTTTTTTAGAAAAGATGTTATAGTTTATTCCCCATCCTCAAAAGGTTTTGTTTAAGAAAACATCTTAAAGATCAAGCTAACATAGGCAGAATAACTTATTTATGCACAGAGGTTCACTTGTAGCAATAAACTTTTTAATTTGCTTTACCTCAGTCATTTTCCTTCAAAAGGCAATTGTAATTTAAATATTTAAGGGGAAAATTTCATCTGTGAAAATCTTCCCAATTAGAGAAGAGGAAAAAGAAACTGTCAAGTAGCCAATATTATAAGAAGCCTAGCCAACCCATCTCTCTCTCCCTTCAAAGTGTTTGATCATTTAATCTTCTACATAGCATTGGAAAGTAAATGAAGTCAATAAAAATTCTAATTTTAAATTCAATGTAAAAGACCTAAAATATAAAAATCCTTATCAATTCATTAAAATATTTTTATTTTGGTGTAAGTAATGGTATCTGAACATGTTCATTTATGAAATGCCTTTATTATTTTCTCATTGTTATTGGTAGTCACAATATATTATTTTTATGACATTTTATTTTATTGAGATGAAAACACCGCTTAACTTTTTAAAATGCTTTTTCTTAGTTCCTTCAATAATCTGTATTATCTTTTGCACACTGTACTGTAAAAGTCTTCTGCGACAGTATGTTCATAATAGGGTAATTATTAGGCATGGCCCACAATATCATGATATGGATGTGTGAGAAATGAGAATGAATTAAAGCAAGAAAACAGTTACATATTCTGAATTTGATTGTGAATTCAGTTGTTTTCTAATGGGAATTTCTACAGAAGATATAATTCAACCTAGAAAAGATTGAGCTAATGAATGCCAGAGAAACAAATTAAACTTCTGCCAGACTTTGATGGTTTCTAAATTTGTTTAATTTCTGAGGAGAGAGATCCAGATGACATTGTGAACTGTTAAATAGAGATGTCAACTTAATATTCAACAGTAGTTAAACAAGATGTTTATATGAATTATGAAGAGTATAAAGTATATGAAACATATGAAAATAAAATTATATAAAGAGAACAACCAATAGTAATGTTTTAGCAATTGTGTTTGTTGTTAGGTATTTCACCGACTCTACATTCCTTAAATAAATATTGAGAACCTACTTATATAATTGGGGGAAATTATTAGGAATATTCCATAGAAAAGGCAATTTTTGCAGCTTCATTTGAATAGGGAGCAGCAGATGCCAGTGAATGGTATTAAAAACATTCAGGAAAAAGGAACAACCCCAGGAAAACCATGTAGATTTAAAACAACTTTGTATTTGGAAGACAGCATGTAGTGCAATAGAGTATCCCCAAAGCAGACATACTCAGATAACCGAATTCTCAAATGTCATGGAAGAGAGGATTTGGAATTATATAATGATTGTGGGTAAAATTGCAATATTTCCAGAATCTGGCTTTAGTGCATCTCCATACACTAGGTGTTTCCAAGGGGTGAAGAGAAGTAGTCAGTCCATCTCCAGTATCAATAGGTAGTCACTAGGGCCAGCAAGGGCTTCTCTGGACTGGAGAGGTTGGGTGGGGGTCTCTTCTTCTGCAGCCAGATCGCGAGAGACACAGGAGAGCAGAAGTGGAGAGCTTGTAAGAAATAAACAGATTTATTCCACTTTATTTCTCCCTTTGACTGATTTCGGTTTCAAAGGTATTTTGCCCCAGGATTTTCCCCCAGAGTTACAATGAGATGAATAAAAATAACACATTGTAAGAGCTTATTGTAGCCCAGGTGCTGGGCTAAGCATATCCCATAGCCTCATGAGAACTCTATGCAGTAGGTACTATTAGTTTCCTTACACAAGTGAGAAAACCAAAAAATAGAAATGGCTATTTGCCCAATGTCCAGAACAATTGAACATAACTAGTATGGCAGCATATTTAACTCTTAAGCATTATATATAAATGAAAATAGATATCAAAAGACAACTAGTCTCATGCACTGAGAAAACTCATTGTGCATCATCTATAAACAGAGCCCTGCTTTATTAGCCTGAAGGAAAAACACCTGTGATTGGTAGTAAATTCCTTGCCAAGGAAGCATACTTGCTCTTCACTACTGTATATTTGCTTTTATGTTAATTTTTCCTACATCTTTTCAGTAATGTGATGCATTTTATCTAAAAAATTACCATTAGGTTTTCAGCTATTCTTTCCTAATTTCTGTATTTAAGGCTGTATATTTCCCTCTAAGCTCACTTTAGCTACATCCCATGAGTTTTCCTACCATTCAGCTCAAATTGCTTTCCATTATTTATTGTATTTTTAAATCAATGACTTATATGGAAAAGTTTTTCACATCTGGCTATGATTTATAACATTTGTAAGTTTTTTCAAAACTGATTTCTGGTTGCATTTTTATTGTAACTGATCAAAAATGATACTTTGCATGGTATCAATTCTTTAAAATTTGTTCAGATTTCTGCTATGGTTAAGAAATGATCTTTTTTGAAAATGATCTATACACTCTATAATTATATACTCTATATTTTGGCTTCCAGTATTCTAAACTTAACAATTATGCCATGTTTGCTAGTCATGTTATTCAAATCTTCCATATGTTTACTGACTTTTCTATATAGATTGATTAATTACTGATACAGTAAACTTTTTCACTACAATTCTGGATTTCTTCAATTAAATTAAAACTGTATTATTATTATTATTATTGTTGTTGTTGTTATAAAATATCTTTGTTCGGTGCTAATAAATCCTTTAACTTAAATTTCCCTTTCTTTCAATTTCTTGATTTTTTTTTATTAGGACTGTATTTTAAGAGCAGTTATAGGTTCATAGAAAAATTTAAGAGCAGGTACAGGGTTTTTCCATATACTCCCTGTCCGCACACATCCGTACTCTTCCCCATTACCAACATTCCCCACCAGAGTGGCACATTTACTACAGTTGACGAACCTGTACATTAAAATCACTTAAAGTCCAAAACTACTTTAAGGTTCACTGCTGATGTTGCAAATTCTCTGGGTTTGAATATTTTCTTTCACTTTAACAGAGTTAATGCAATGATGTTTTGCACCATACAGTTCTTTGTTCTTTTACCTTATGTTTCTAAATATGTTTCTAAATCCTTATGTTTACCTGTGTCTATGTAAACAGCATATAGTACAATTTTGTTTATTGTTTTGAAAGCATTATCTTTTAAGTAGGGAATTTAATCAAGTTCCACATAATACAACTACTGATATATTTGTGTTTAAATACGATCTTATTGTAGTTTCCTATTAGTCTCATATTATTCTATTTCTCTCCATTTCTGTCTTCCTTGTAGTGATTATTTTTAATATTCCAGAGGGACATTAGTCTTCAAGTGTGATGGATACAGCAACAAAGTTGCGCCCAGAGATTGTAAATAGACACAATATGTTGGAAGAAATTAAATATATAATAAAGTCAATCAAAGCAATACGAAAGGCAATAGAAAAAGCAAGGTGAGAGAGAAACGGATATTCCTGACAAACGATAAAGTTAGAATACTTCTTCCCTTTGCAAAAACAAATCTGCTACTCGGAATGGTGTAAACACTGCTTAATGATTTCAGACTTACAGAATCGATCGAGGGAAAGTGCATATTTAATTTTGCTTACAGAACAGAGGTAAGTATTATCAACCTTAAAACCTTGACATTAATGAAAAACTAGAGGGGACAAGAGGTGAGAAGATGAAGTGGAAATTCAAAAGGCAATTTTTTTGATAAGGAATAATATTTAGAGCAGTTATTTTGAAACATCATACACCCAAAAAAGTAATTATACCATTAACCTGGGCTTAATGGATGAGGTCACCCATGGCTGGGGCTTTTCTGTGGATTTTCTGGCTACCCCAGGCCTGACCTGGAAGCCCAAGAGCTGATAGGGTTAATATCTCAGCAAACCTACAACTACTCTTGCGCACCCATTGGGAAGTTCTACTTAAAGGTACAGGTGTAACAAGAAGAGGCATTTGAAATGGTTATATATTTCACATGTGGGGCACAAGAGAATGGGAGGGTGATTTGATTGTAACCCTCATTATCATAATAGGAAATAAAAGCCTGGCATAAAAATAGTATAAGAATATTATTTAAATTCTAAATATGGATATAGATAAAGTGAAAATACCAAAGGACTAAAAACCAAAAACAAATGTTTTTACTTTGGAGTAGCATAATGAAGATGATAAAGGATAAGCAGAGACCTATAATTTCCATTAAAAATCCTTTTATGTCCTTCTAGATTTTATAGTCCTGTATGCAGCAAACATTATGTATGACTAAACAAGGATCTGTTAGATAAAAGAGCATTTACCAGGGATATGACTATACGATAAAGTAAAAAAGAATAACAAGAGCTGTAAAAAAGTATAAATAAAATGTGGAGAAAGAGAATACTTAGAAATTGCCCAAAATATAATCACTGAAGTAAAAACATAAGATGTTAAGGATAACTTTACATTCACATTTTCCTGGGAACTAGGAGAAAATACTGTAGAAAGGGTATAAAAATTACACACTGAAAATTGACTTGACTTCATTTCTTGGAGCAGAGCAAAACTCCTAAACTCTAGACGTTGGAAGAACACCAATCCCTGGCTGCCCTCGGTCCAAGTTCACAGCTTACTCGAGGCAGTACTGACAGCAAAGGAAGTCCCCAAGCCCTGATCTGACCATTCTTCCCAAGCAAAAGAGTCTCTCAAAAGGCAGGTAACCACAGCCCTCATCATGTTACAAACTCATTAACAATGACGTAAGAAAACCTTCCCTGTAGGGGAGATCTATGTTCGAAGGAATGTAGAAAATAACAGCGGCATAATAAAGAAGAAAGATATTGAATAGGTCATAAAAATAGAGGTGTTAACAGACAATAAAGTACAAGTTTTGATATTTGCCCCTGAATTCAGTTTCTTTCTTTATCCTTGCACATCACAGGCTTGAATTATTGCCAACACACTTACATCTCCTACAAGAAATACTGACAAAAAGGTCTATCTCATTCAACAGTTTGCTACGAAGGATAAATGCTGTTTCACTTCTTTACTTCTTTTATTTTTCATCTTAAATCATCCCCGTTCTATTAACCATTGTTAACATGAGGTTTTTAACAAATTTGGTTTGACTAGACTGACCTCTCCTGATAATTATTGATTAGGTTAAAAAATTAGTCCATGTTTCTGGTATAAAAGGTAATAATAAAAAGAAGGGGATTCATTAAATTTAATCTTTTCTCCCTAATTGTCGCTTTGAATTTATTTTCATTTCCCATGAGATAAACTGTAATAGGTTAGGATTAATCGTTCTAAAAAGTATTGTTACTAAATATGATTGATAACACATTCAACTTTCAACTAAAGTCATGATACTTGAGACTTGAGGAGCTTTATATTTCAGGCTGAAATTGTAACTAAAGATTGAGGGTTGACTTATATTTTACTATTGGTTAGGGGCCAAAAAAGTAAGATATGCACATATCTGAAAAAGAATACAAAACATCACTGTTCTCTCAACACTGATTTTAAAAGGAAGGCTTATATCTTGCTATCATTACTATGCACATGGATAAATGTATGTCCAAATGGTAAATACATATATAAATATGCTTTAAATATATTTTCTAAATTGTGATAATACTGAAAAGAGTTCACCTACTCTGTGTTTATAGTAACCCTATGATCAGCTCCAATTAGAGATGTTACACCTAATTTATTGCAAGCAACAAGTTTCACACATGATCAAAGTTTGGCAGTGTCTTTTCACTCTCATCTCATCAGGCATGTGTCCAGAGACTACAACTCCCATATGCACCTGTGCAGCCTAGATGAAAAGTATTGTGGGATGACAAGTCTTAAAGTCTCATTAACAGTACAGACAGAGGCAAAGGGTGAAAAACTTAGTGCCCGTGTAAGAGCTTGCAAGTAGTTGTGCACTTACAAATGTTGTACTTCTGTCTCTTGTCTTTATAGTGTTGTTGGTTTCTGGTATTTTAGGAAGTGTCCAGGGTATTTTAATTGAAGATTAAAGCAATATAAATAATGCCCTGCATGACAGCTGATATAATTTACAGAGTCTTCGGATTCAATTGCATCTGTTTAAAAATAACTTTTCTAATTTTAAAGATAATGTACTACTACAGACAATTTAGAAATTATAATAGTAAACACATAACACTTTTCACATGCCAGATATTGTAGTAATGTTGCCCAGAAGCTGTGTCTGGGGAGGTCTGTCCCTGTGCATTAGGTGAAATCTCAACCTGGATAGGGGAGGCTTCTTGACTCTGAAGGAGAAAGAATTCTTGAGCAGGTCAGAAAAGTGTAGATAAGGGAGGAATTTATTAAAGCAAGAGTAGCAGGGAATGGTAGCTGCCTTGCAGGTGGCTGAGAACAAGAAAAGTGCAGAAGGAAAGAGGGAAAGTTCACTGAACTTCTACTCAGCCAAGGGCAGATCCCTTGCCAACTCCTGAAGCCAGGGTCACCTGGTGTCCTGTGTCTGTTTGAATCTGCATGGAGTAGGGACTAGCCCTTACCACCCCAGGATATGGGGGAGCTAAGGAACATGGGATGAAGTGAGATTACGTTCTGAGTACTTCCCAAAGAAAGGAGATTTTCAGGCAGTCTACTGGAACAAGACTGTGCAGCTGCAGTCCCATCTGGGTCACCCAGGTGACAGAAACTTGCAGGCCCAATCAGAGCTCTCAGCAGCACCTCCCTACTTATCAGGAGTAAAGCGGAGATAGAGTGAAGACTTGGAAATAGAATGAAATAGCAAAGAGACAAAACACAATCATTTGAACAGTGAGAAAGCTTTATTTAAGAAAATGCACTTAAAGGATAGTGTGGGCCGTCTCAGAGAGGAGGTGTACTGAAAGGCTGGGGATTCTGTCTTTTAAGGTTTTCAAGAGTGAGGCAAAGGGCAGTGAGGTGACAGGGGCGGGGTGAGGATGTAGGCTTGACATGTGGTCTCATGATGTCCGTCTCTAGTGAAGGACACTATGGCCTCACCCACAGTCAGTCTTCCTGGTAATTCTGTAGGACAAACAACACAAGAAATTTACGGATCCTGTTCCTCTCCAAGATAGTGGTTACCTTCAAGCACTGATAACATATTAGTGAAGACTGCTTGCCCTGCCTTAAGACAGGGTGGGTAATTGTCTGATCACTAAAGAATATGTTGGGAGTCTTACCTCTTAACTCCATGATTTTTTAAATGGAAAGTTAGCCTTAAGATGGGGTCCCCCCTGTTCTTACTACACTGTTTATATCTTGGTATTTTTCATCATAAGCAGGAAAGTAAATTATGATGCTTGTCCCACGTCTCTGCTCTATGTTGGTTAGACCCTGAAATATATTACCTCACTTAATCTGCAAAAAGTATCTATTAGGTTTTATATTATTAACCAATTTTATGCCTATATGAATCTGGTTTGTATATTAAGAATTCTGCATTCCATTAATTATTTAACATATCCATGTTTACTAAGTTAGAACTTTTGTTCATTAGAAAGATAAACCAATCTTAAAACTCCTGAATCCAAAAAAATGTCATTTTCTTAAATAAAAACTAAAAAGCTTCCATGCTAGAAAAAAAATCGATGGATGAAAAATCATCATGAATTAATCAGCACTATATCTGAAAAAGTATAGAGGCGATGTGAGTTACTCCAGGCAAAGTTAGAAGTTTCCTAACCAAATAGATAAAAAAAGAAAAATTTCCCTGTTGCCTAATATAGGGATTTTGCTCATCTAATTATTTTTAAAAGCTTTATGTAGTTCTATTTTAAGAAGGTTTCCAGGTTTTTTAACAGTGATACCAGAAAAATAGAATACAATAAACTAACACATAACTATACTTTTATGTTTTAATCTGGGGCAGAGATAGAGGACATGATTTTATTCTTATTTAAATGCAGCCTATGATGAGCCATTTATTTAGTTTTTCTAAAATATTTTCTATAGGTTTCAATTCAGATTGAAAACAATTGATTATAATTCAAATGATAAATGTGGATGCAAGAGTATGGAAAAAAACAATGCCAACTTAAAAACAACTATTTATTAAAAATCAAAGTTTTTTCCCCCAATTTCTAAGGTTGCCAGGCAAAATTTTAGAAGTTGTTTTTTCTATAAAAGTTATGATAATCTAACCTTTTGGCCTTTCATTCTAATCACAGTCGGAATGGTTCTTGGACTAAGTCCTCCTTTTCTCCATAAAGCGTATGAATCTTCAGTATAATAGCCAGTGGCAGTATTGCCCTTCCTAATGGAACAATTTTCTCAAAGAAACCACCAACTGGGAAAGATGTAGCCATTAAAACTCCCACGTTTTCCAATTAGTATTCCATCTGAGAAAGTATTTTCCACCTTCTCCAGGTCTATAAATTAATATGGAGCAAAGAAACAAAAGTTGGTGCCCAGAGTATGAATGATCAGCTAAAACTGAGTACAGAAAAGAAAAAGGAGGTCAAAGGTTATATGTAAACAACGCTTAGGTACAAATTTACATGTGCTCACGGGTTAGAAGTAAACATAATTATGCATCGCAAGATGGAAAAAATACCTTGCTTTGAGAAACTATTTTCCAAAGTTGAGCTCAGTAGTCTTTACACCAAATTCATTAAATTTAACACTGCGCTAAAATATTTCTATTTCTCTTCCTCTATTATTTCCTGCCTTTTATTATTTTCTTGCTTCATTCTCATGTTGTTTCTTCCTCTTCTCCCTTTTTTCTCTCCTGCTTCTTTATTTTTTCTCTTCCATCAGTCTTTTCTTCCTCCTTTTACCTGCCTCTCTCTTAACCTGATACTGTATCTCCAAGCAGGGCAGCAATATGAATGCCCCTTCCAAGAAATAGAAGTGTGAGAATATGCTTTTCAGACACAAAGAATGTAAAACAAGTAATTTTTACACATACACATGAACATACATCTATTCGTTTACTCATGTCACTAAGCAATTACAGCAGACTATTTGTGAGAGAAAAAATTAAATACTAGGATATTGCTTTTACTGGCAAAATAAAATGTAATCATGAATAGTGTAGTCACAAGTGCTAATGGGAGGGTGTTATCTTCTCACTTTGACTTTCAGGCATAAGGTAGAATTCTTCCTTTAGAAGTCAGTCGTGTCCAAATGACTTACTTTGGTCTACAAAATGTGAGTGGAAGTGACATGTGTCACTTTTAAACAAAAGCCTGAAAACACAGGAATGATTCTCCCCATGCTCTTCCCCCTGCTGTGATGATAGAAGCATGTTTCCAGATGGAACAGCTGTCAGTCTGGAAGTGCAGTGTCTGCAATGAGCACAAACCTCCTTGTTAACCTGAAATGGACATAGAGTGAAGAGTGAGAACATTTATTTTGTTAAGCTTCTGATCTTTCTTTTTTTTGAGTCGTTTTCTGTTACACAAACCAGATCTACTTTTAAAATATTTCTAAAGCTAAAAATCCAAGTACGGTAGCAAAACCCAGAGGTGTTCTGGAAGGAATAATTCCAAACAACACATGACAGTTTTAGATATGACCAGCAATCATATTCCATTTGACTGTATTAACTATTCCTTATTCAAGTTTCGGTCAGTGTCATCTCCAGGAATCCTTGTTGGAACCAAGAGAATCTGTTATATGTGTTTAAGCTCAGTGCCCATATACTCATATTAAGGCCATTTATTTTACTTTATTTAAAAAGAAAACAAAAAGCAAGCAAAACAGTTCATCTACACTTGCCACCCTTTATCTCAGCCCCTGGCAACACTTAACCCTTAACGTATTCGGTTGACATCATCTCCTTTTGACTCTGTTGCTTTCATTTCACTTTAGGCCTACATCAAATCAAGGACTATGGTTTAATTATGTTTGTATTTCCACAAGAAAGTATATAGCCCTGACTTAGTAAACACTCATAAAATTCAATTGAAGGTCACTGTAACATTTGCAATAAATGAAAGTAGTTTCTTCGACTGAAACATAAATTGTGCTAAAATTTTTCAGCTGTATTTTTTTCACTCAAACTCAAGGAATTTCAATCAGATTTTCTCCAGAAATTTAATCAAATCTCTGTATGGTACTTAATTAACTTATGACAAGACTGATGGGTGTGTTGAAGGGAATAATGTATAAAGACCTTTATAGGATTAAATATAAATTAAAATAAAAAAGGAAATAGAGTTAATCTGCGGAAATAAGTTCAAGAGGTAATTTCAGTTTCCTGTTAGACATAAGAACCACTGTTATTTCCATGTTTATATAGACATGTTCTGTATAGTAAGTTTATTACACATCCATTTTATACAGAACATTTTCATAGTTGTATTTTCTATGACACAAATTCTTTTCAAACTACAGAATTAAATCATTGTTAATATGGCAAAAGTAAACTAGACAACACAGTAAACATTTCTAAAAGTCATATAGATATCACAGCTTCCTGGAATGTATGTACAGATTATGAACACTTTTCTCTATACAATTAACTTTATTCAGTTCTCAAGCACTTATATAGAGAAACTTGAGAGAGCTGAGTTGCTAGCAATTAAAAAATAAAAATTCAATTGTTAATTTTAATTGTTAATTTAATTGTTAATATTTCAATGCCAACATTTTCATAAACAGGTTCAAAATATATACATATGTACACATACATATGTATATATATATATACAAAATATATGTACACATAAATATATACATACATATAAAAATATTAAACTCCTGAAACTAATAAGCAATTACAGCTATATTTGCAGGACACAAGAGTAATGTATGAAAGTCAATTTCTTTTCTAAACACCAAATGTGAAAAGTTTTAAATTAAAAACACAATATCATTTATTTATGTTAGCACACCCCCAAAATGAAATACTTTGGTATAAATCTATTAAAAATAAAATGTGTACAAGGACTATATGAGGAAACTATAAAGCTCTGATTAATAAAATCAAAGAACTAGGTAAGTGGAGAGATATTCCATATTCAGGGATAGGAAGATTCAATACTGTCGAGATGTCAATTGTTCCAAATATGAGCTATAGATTTCAATGCAGTTCCGATCAGAATATCAGCAAGTTATTTGTGAACATTGACAAACAGGCATCATAATGTATGTGGAAAGACAAACGATTCAGAATTGATTATATAATAATGAAGGAGGACACCAAAGTTGTAAGACTGACATCACCCGGCTTTAAGACTTATTGTAAAACTACAGTAATCAAGACAGCATTGCAAAAGAATAGACAAATTGATCAATGGAACAAAACAGAGAGCCCAGAAATAGATCCACATAAGTATATACAGTCAGTTGATCTTTGACAAAAGAATAAAGTCAATACAATGCAGCAAAAAATGGTCTTTTCAACAAATGATGCTACAACTGGACATCCAAGTGCAAAAAATATTAATAATAATCTAGACAGAGACCTTAAACCGTTCATAAATAGCAACTCAAAATGTAAATACAAAGCTATAAACTCCTAACTAAAAACACAGGAAAAAAACCTAGATAGCCTTGTGTGTGGTGATTACTGTTAGATATAACACCAAAAGCATGATCTATGAAGGAACCAATTGATAAGCTGTATTTCATTAAGATTAAAAAACTCTGTTCTGCCAAATACAATGTCAAAGGAATGAGAAGTCAAAATGCAGACTGGAGAAGATATTTGCAAAGGACACATCTGATAAAGGATTATTATGCAAACTATGCAAAGAAATTTTAAAACAACAATAAAACACAAACAACCTGATTTAAAAATGAGCCCAAAATCTTAACACTTTACTGAAGAAGATTTACAGATGGCAAATAATCATATGAAAAGATGTTTCACATCATATGTCATCAGGAAAATTTAAATTAAAACAATGAGATATTACTACACACTCATTACAATGACGAGAACTCAGAACACAGACAACACTAACTGCTTACAGGATGTGGAGCAAAAGGAACTCTCATTCATTGTAGTGGGAATGAAAAACATTACAGATACTTTGGAAGTCAGCTTAGCAGTTTCTTACAAAACTAAATATACTCTTATCATATGATTCAGCAATTGTATCCCTTGGTATTTACCCAAAGGAGTTGAAAACTGTTGTACACACAGAAACCTGCATACAAATGTTTATAGCAGCTTTATTCATAATTGTCAAAATTTGGAAGCCACCAAGATGTCCTTCAGTAAGTGAATAAATAAATAAACTGTTACATTTAAACAATAAAATATTACTCAGCATCAAAAATAAATGAGCTATCAAGCTATGAAGCTGCATGGAGGAAAGTTAAATGCATATCAAGTGAAAGAAATTCAATCTGAAAATGCTACATACTGTATGATTCCAGGTATATGAAATTCCAGAAAAGGTAAAACTACAGAGACAATAAAAATGCCAGTGATTGCCAAGGATGGCATGAGGGGATGACTAAACAGATCACAGAGGATATTTAGGGTAATGAAAGTTCTCTGTATGATAAAAAAAAATGGTGGATTATATAATGCTATTCATTTGTCCAACCCATAGACTGGACAACACTAAGTTGAGCCCTAAGGCCTATGAACTTTGGGTGATTATGATATGTCAGTACAGGTTCATCCTTGGTAAAAAGAAATGTACCACTCTGGTGGGTGATGATGAGAATGGGGAAAGCTATAGATGTATAGGGACAGAGGATAAATGGGAAATCTCTGTACCTTCCTCTCAATTTTGTAAATCTAAAACTTCTCTTGAAAAAATAACATCTTAGAAAATATACATCAGAACTTATTGACCCTGTCTCAGTATTTAGAGTTATACCTAATTATAAAATATGTTGCCTATGGAATCTACATAGGAATTAGTGAAATTTTAATTTTCCTTTGTGTAGAAGTCCACAGAAATAAAAGGATACGTACCTTTTCCCAAGCAACTTAATAATGTTAAAGAAAATTAAGACAGTGGTTTGTAACACTAAGTAAAATCACTTTCCTTCTCCTACTACTAATAATTGCACTAAGTTGAGTTACACATTAGCTTACATAAAACATTAATTTTTACTATCACTATCACAGCTGCACTATTAGAACTAATAACTGAATTTAGCAAAGTTGCAGCAAAATTTCCTTTACAATTACATCAAAAAGAATAAAACACCTAGGAATAAACCTAACTAAGGAGGTGAAAGGCCTATATTATAAAAGCTACCAGACACTGATAAGAGAAATTAAAGAAGACAAAAATAAATGTAAATCAGTTCCATGGATAGGAAGAACTAATATTGTCAAATTGTCCATCCTGCTCAAAGAAATTTACAAATTCAATGCAATCCCATTAAAAAATACAAATGACATTTTTCAATGAACTAGAACAAATAATCCTGAAATTCATATGGGACCACAAAAGACACTGAATAGCCAAAGCAATCCTGAGAAGGAACAAAGCTGGAGGTATGCTCCCTGACTAAAGCTATACTACAAAGCTGCAGTAATCAAAACAGTATGGTACTGGAACAAGAACAGTCACATAGAAAAATCAAACAGAATAGAGAACCTAGATATAAACCTAGGTCAATAGTAAAGCAGCCATGAATATACAATGGGGAAAAGAAAGTCTCTTCAATAAATGGTGTTGGGAAACCGGAGAGCTGCATGTAGGAGAATGAAACTAGATTAATATCTAACCTCATACACAAAAGTAAACTTGAAATGGATTAAGGACCTACATATAAGACATGAAGTCATAAAACTCCTAGAAGAAAACACAGTCAAAATTCTCTTGAACATAAGGATGAGCAATTTTTTTCTGGACACATCTGCCCTGGCAGGAGAAACAAAATAAAAAATGAACAAGAAGAACTACATCAAACTAAAAGCTTCTGGACCACAAAGGACATCATCACCAGAACAAAAAGGCAGCCTACAGTATGGGGGGATATAGTCATAAGTGATTTACCTGATAAGGGGTTAAAATTCAAAATATATAAAGAACTCATATGAATTAACACCAAAAAGCAACTAACTGAATACTTGCTTTTTTTTTTTCCTCAGGGAAGAGAACCTGAAAAAACATTTTTCTGAAGAAGAAACACAGAAGGCCAAAAGGCATGTGAAAAGTGCTACACAATGCTAATCATCAGAGAAACACAAATCAAAACCACAATGAGCTATCACCTCCCAACAGTTAGAATGGCCACTCTCCAAAAGACAAGAAATAACAAATGTTGGCTACAATGTGGAGCAAACGGAACCCTCCTACACTGTTGGTGGGAATGTAAATTCGTGCAGCCACCATGGAAAATGGTATGGAGGTTCCCTCAAAACTAAAAACAGAAATACAATATAATCCAGTAATTCCACTTATAGGAATTTATCTAAAGAAAAAATATCCATGACTTGAAAAGGATACATCCACCCCTATTTTATTGCTGCATTATTTACAATAACCAAAATATGGAAGCAACCAATATGTCCATTAATAGATGAAAGAATAAAGAAGAAGTGGTACATATACACAGTGGAATATTATTCCATCATAAAAAAAAGAAATCCTGCCCTTTGCAACAACATAGATGAACCTAGAGAGTATTATTCTCAGTGAAATAAAACAGGTGGAAAAAGATAAATACCATATGACTTCACTTTTTGTGGAATCCAAAAACAAAACAAAACATATCAAAACAAAATGAACAAAAAGCAGTAGACTCACAATGAGAAATGACTGGAAGTTACCATGGGGGAAGGGCTGGATGGGTGAGTGGAGAGGGGAAGGGGAATAAAGGGTCACAAAAATATCAATCATAATGTAAGTCGGTCACAGGAATGGTAGTACAGTATGGAGAATATAGCCAATGGTTCTGTAACATCTTTCTATGTTGACAGATAGTAACTGCATTAGTCCGGGTGAGGATTTAATAATGTGTATAACTGTTGAACCACTGTGTTGTATACTTGAGGCCAATATACTATTGTTTAACTACATGTCAGTTAGAAATATGTGGTAATCAATATCATAAAATAATGAATTTTTCTTCACAAGAACCATAAGTAAAATTAAATGACTATTCCTCCACTGTGTTTTGGGGCTTATAGATTAAGCATAAAATTATAAACTGCTGAAGAAATATCCTAAGAAAATTACTGGCTTAATTTCCATTTATCTAGTTTAATATATGTCTTCACAAAAGAAACATAGTGTAATAAATTCTTAAATTCCCAGCCTGACGTGTAACTCTGGTTTGGTTTCTGTGATTCTACTTTACTGAATGGAATTATATTTTTTATTATTTTTTTTATTGATTTGTACACCTAACATGTAATATTATAATTCAGTATATAATCCAGTATTTGGCAATTATATACCTTATGAAATACTCACCATGTTAAGAGTAGTTACCATCTGTCACCATATGAAGTTATTAAAATGTTATTGGCTATTTTTCCTATACTGTACTTTTCATACCCATGACTTATTTTATAACTAGAAGTTTGTACCTTTTAATTTCCTTCACCTAGGAATTATACTTTTTAATGTCTTGTAGCTATTATGCAATTAAATCAATCAAATTAGCTTTTTACTCACAGTGCTTTTTCCCTACTTTTGTATTTCAACTGCTTTCACTTTTTTCTATTTGCCATAACATAACATAAAACATTCAGGTCCTGAAATAATTTGCACTTGAAAGATAACTCAACTTGATTTAAAATAATTCACAGAAAACATACTAAGATCATTTGTCTCTAGACCAAGTTTTAAATGATTTCATTTTCACAAAAAAATAATAAAATAAAGAACACAAAATCCTATAAAATGTGTGTTGGGGCTGACCACCAAAATGGAACAGACTGAGCAACAATTTTGATTCCATTAACAAGTAAATGCTCCATTTTTCATTAATGAAATATTTCATGTAATAGAGTAACACAAAAGAGTAATCTTTATCATTAAAATAGGTTTTACAGTGTCATTTAAATCTTTGGTGTCTTGCCTGGAAATGAGTATGTTTCATGATTATTTCAACTAAATGAGGTTGTCAGTTGTTGAATGTTGAATCACTTCCAGCCACTTAATATTAAACAAAAAAGAATAGTCTACTCAATATTACAGTCACCTTTCAATTACTAATTCAAATTCTTCACATCTTTGGGGAAAAAACTATGGATTTGTTCATAGGGTATTGCAATATATTGCTAAACTTACTGTGCTATTTTAACAATTTCTATTGAATTTGCTTGAATAGCAATAAATAAAGAATAGTGAATAACAATGCCCTTATGAATAGATTCAGTATGGGTATGCAATTCTTGGTGTTACTTTTCTGGAGCAAAAATGTTTCCTTTGCTACTTGTTTATGTTTAGTGGTTTACTGTCTATTTGACTGTATTTATATTCTGTTAGTTTTACATTTCTTCCAAAAAAAACTTATGCATGGTTTCGATTGAAAAAAGTCATCCTATTTTTCTAATATTTCCATCATCTATCATTTTATTGTCTATTGAATATTCTGCAATTATGAATTTTCTTGAAATAAAGGATTCAACTGTACATGGTATATGAAAGGCCATATTAGCTCTGTCAGTGAAGAGCTGTACAGGGAATCATTATCCCACTGAGACTGCAAGGAGAAGGTTGGAAACCAGGCAGATTTTGGCAAAAATAATTTTAGAATAAATCCTCACAGAACTTGTCAATGTCTACTTTTCAACTTTCCAAATATCCTCAAGAGCTCTTCTGCTACACTTCTGCCAGTCGTAGTGCTGTGTCATTTGAAGCAAATACAGTTCAGTAAGTTTTTTTTGTTGTGTTTTGTTTTGTTTTTTTGTTTTTGCTTAGTGCATTGGGAGGATGTCGTTAACATCTTGAAGGACAAGCATGGAAAAACTAGATGTGATATTATTTTGGTTTTAAGCTACATTTTCAGAATAAATCTTGAGGAGACAAAAGAGCATGCTTATGTTAACAGTCAAGTCACAATGATGAGGAGACACACTTCAAGATAAATAATCCTTAAAGGAAAGCAGGAAAACTAGGATATCAACAAAGTTTTAATAACTTTTAATCTCCATGTACAGACACCTACGTAGCTATGAAAAGTACTCAAAAATATCTAGTTCCCTATAGAAAACAAAAATTGATCTGTGTAGATACATTACAATTTGAGTCAAATTCAAATAGCTGTTTATGTAAATTGACAAGAAAACTCATGTTTTTATACTGAAGAGCAAACAATCAAAAGAAACGGAAACATTCCTGAAAAGAAATTAAGTGGATGAGCATTGGTCTTTCAATCAAAGCTTAATTAAGACAGCACATTATAAGGGTTGTAATAAAACAAATCAGATAACGGAAAAGAGACACAAAGCAGATCCATAAACATATAAAGTTTGATTTATGGCAGAGCTTTCCTAACATTTCAGTGTGGGATAGATAATGAGTAACACCAATATCTGGTGCTGAAACAATCATTGACACCATGGATTTTGTCTTCAATTTATACCAAATACTAAAAACAATCCACATAAGTTAAAAAAACAAACATGTGGCTTAAATTCAAAACCCTTTAGAAGATAATATAAAATAATGTTATTTCTGACTATCATTAAATTTTCAGGTAAATTTTAAAAATTTCAAATTTCACTGGTTTGAAATTAAGCTTTCTATTAATTGAAATATACTGTAAAGTAAAATAAAAATCACAGACTAAAAGGTTATTAATGTAATTTGTAAATTAAAAGGAATTAATATCCAGAATATAGACAGAACTCCCTCAAATGAATAAAAAAGGCAAACAACCCAATAGAAATAGAGAGTAAACCACAGGAATAGTTTCTTTATGATAGATACAACACAACTAATAGCCATTATTAAAATTAAAGTGTCAATGAAATATAATTTGCATCAGTTGGATTGATAAATATTTTTATTTAAATGTTTAATAACATCATGTTGGTGAAATCATGAAGCTTCAAACTTTCACCTGCTGCTGGCTGAAGTTTGAATTTGTAACTCATGTTGGTAAACAATTAGGTTTTTTTCCAGTACAAGCTAAGGATATATATATATCCTATTCTAGGATATATATTCTAAGATTGAATAGATTCTAGGATATATATATCCTAGAAAGTCTTCCATACTCTAAGAAAGTGTTTATATTTGTGTACAAGAAATAGCCCAGGAAAATTATTTGCTACAAAAAAAAAAATAGCAGCCTAATATCCCTTAACAGGAGAATGGATAAAAAAATGATAGGGAAATTATTTTATGGAACACTACAGCAGTAAAGTTGAATGAATTGCATTGTAGATGTATCTATTTCAGTCCAAACAGGAAAGAGAAATTATGCAGTGTGTTAACAGTGGGCATTAATAAAAATAATAATCAACTTACTAATAATGATAATAACAGGGGCTAGGAAGAAACAAAGGGGACTCTAAAGAATACAAGAATAGCAGCTACAAGCAGCAGACAGTAATTCTCAGGCTGAGACTGCGTGCCCAAGAAAAGAAAGATCCTCTACACACACACACCACCCTGAAGGAAGAACCAGTAAGTGGAGCCATGCTAAATGACAATCATAAAATTGGTGCAAAAATTATGGATACTAGGTGAGCTTTAAAAAAATCAAATTTATTTTATTGATATTAAAATTTTCTCATGTGAAAATAGAATCAAAATATACTATAGACTCATTTTATTAGAATACAGATAAGTAATTATGTAGCAAAAACCCAGAGAAAGTATAAGGTACATCTGTTTTCCTCTTGGGTAAGTGATGGTAAAAGGCTAAAACTGGAGAACAAAATAAGACCAACTAAAGCAGAAAACTAGATACTGTGAAAATACTAACTTTATTAAAAATTTTGAACAGGAAAAAAGGTTTCAATTGAATGGAAAATATATATTCTTAAATCTGTGACTATTAAGAAATTGTTCAATCTTTATTAGAATTAGCTCAGTGTATAAATATAAATAGTATCTTATACTGATCCCATGTGCTTATATCAGAAATTCATATTTAAATTATTAAAATAAGTCTTAGAATATTATAATGGATAGGAAAACAAAACCTTTTAACTTCTAATTTTACAATCTTTATCAATACATAGTACAAAAACATGTCTGTCCTTATATTGCATAGACTTGAACTAGATGTTAAAGAGAATCACTACTTCATTGATCAGTAAAGGAAATTAATTTAGCATATAACTTTTCCTTTGCATATAGACTGTGTCTCAAGAACAAAAAGTTGATGGAAAAAACTGTTCATGGAAAAAATTCAGCTACTAAATTAAAATTAAATAATCATTTTGCAATCCCAAAAATAACAGATCTAGCTAATATCTATCTATGCAAAAAATTTAAACCAGTGCTTGATTTTATTATTACAAAAGTGAAACAGATATTGTGCTTCCTGATGTAGTACAATTTGAAAGTACAGAATACCATTTTTCAAAAATTTGTACCAAAATATAGAACCTGAATTTAATCAGGAATCTAGATTCAACTTACAGGTTAAGAGAACTATAGGCCAGAGAAACACATTAGAAGACACCAGGAAGATGGAGAATCTGGGACAAATGGTTTGATTTTTTAAAAAGATGGATGAAATTATATACACGGTGGAATAAGGGTCTTCCATATTAAAAGAGTTTGAGAGATATATACACAAAATGCAATCTGGACCTTAACAGAATTTAAGTTCCAGCAAATCAAATGTAAAGAAAAAAATAGAGGTGAAAAATACAAGCATAGACTGCATTACTGATAAAAATGGGATAACTGATAATATACTTAAAGATTCAAAAGTTTGTTAGGATAATGTTTAGCATATTAAAGAAAAGGGTCTTCATCATTTAGAGATATGTTTGAAAGGATTTAAAGTGAAATTACTTGAAACTTGGGTTTCTAATTAAAGTCACAGAAAGAAAAGCTGCAGTATAGATGAGACTTGATGGGCCACATGCTAAGAATTATGGAGCTGAGTAGTGAGTGCATGGGTCTATATGAAATGATTCTACTTTGATTTATGTGTGGGTTTCTCCATAAAATTTAGTTATTAAGATCTTGCAACATTTTAGCCAGCAAGTGATGATAACTGGAAATAATTACTATAATATCAAGTATTAATCATTGGCAATGTGTAAAATACCAATAATATTCTGCTAAATATAAAAAAGAATTAAAAGTATCTGATTTATTGTTTTGATGATGCATATGTCCAGATCAATTCTTCACAGCATAGTCTGTGCATTGTTATAGCTGGGTCTTATAAATGCAGAAATAGAGAATTAGTATATCCTCAGAAGAAAACAGAATTACAGGGATTTTTCAACTAATTTTTAGTTGTTCCACACAGTATGAGGATCCTTCAGTTGTTACAAATAGAATATAAAGTGGCAATGAAGCCAGAATAATTTGTATAATGACCTTTCCTCAGAAAAGGTATTCTTTGATGACAATGGTGAGATCAAAGAATTTAAGTATATTTTAAAGTTTCCTGCAAAAACGAAAATCAGCAGCAATGAGTTTTTACCCTTTACTTACATATCCTGGTATTCACAGATACATGACATTTGTATGCAAAGTAGATACTATATACAACAATGTTCTATTAAAAATGAAATAATATACTCTATATTCACACAGTTGAACACATGCTCATGTGCACATGTAGGGGTATATATGTATGTGTTTGTGTATCTTTGCTTGTAAACATAGTTTGCCATGCAAATAGATCAAGGTCACTTCTTTTAATCTCAAATAAAGAAGAATATAAACTAAACATCATTTCTTTCTCATAAACTTTCAGAAATTCCAGCATTCTTCTAAATTGTTTCTCCTATGACTGATTGGCTATAATTTATTCCAAAAAGTAATAATAACTACTTTACAAAAGCATACCAGTAACTTCTCTGAGAACATCTCATAACACAATCTTCATGATCAGCCAGATACATGACTCATATACACTTTTGTTAAATAATAACAATAGTCAGACAATTTTTGTTGATCTTTATAGGCAAATGCTTGTAGATATTCTGGCAATCTGAAACAGTATAGCCGGTATTTTGTCCAGTTTCATAGCTGTTTACAATGGAAGGAAGATTATACTAGCAATTACTCTATTAAGAACAGAAGGCAACTCTGATTATTATTTTTGTGATAGGTAATATATTTGATAAAAAGTATTTTTCAAAAAATGTCTTCCCTAAACTTATTTAAGGTTGTTTTTTTTTTCACATTTCACCTCTCTACATTCTCCCCCCTTCACTTATAACGATTAAATCCACTGATTTTTTTTAACTTTTCTTTTTTGGCAGCATTTTCAGAAATGCATTGTATATTATAATGTGAGATCAATCTAAGTGTTTCGTGTGACTTGTTTCTGTTTTGGTTTTGTTTTGTTTTGTTTTTTGATTAAGATGAAAACTTCCAATTTAATATAGTGATAATGGCAATTCCATGAGTTTATTTTAACCCAAAGTATTTAATTTAAAAATCTACAATAATATTAGTAGAGCAAAATGTATAGGATCTTTAGATTAAAATCTGTATTTTAAAATCACTTTGATTAATTTTTCAGTTTGCACCTTAATAGGACTCAAACTGAAGGAACGAATTAATTTCACTTACTTGGATCTACTAATGGCGAAACATTATTTTACTCTTCATAGTGTAACTTCAAGACTGCCCATCCTTTTGATTCATAAAGTATAGAAAATAAATGATGGGGAATATTTATTGCATATTTTAAAGTAGTCACCGATGCCACCTATGCTATTTTCTCCTTTGAATACTGAGTCCCTTTTAATTACTTGTATTATATGCCAAAAGATTCTGGGTATGATTCTTGTACAGCCCAAACAAAATGAAGTTATTTCCTGAAACTACACTGCTTTGTTTACTTGGCCCTGATTGCCCTTAACAATTGCTTCCAACATTGGATAATGTACTTGAGTGGTTTATTTTTTTCTGCCAACACTTTAGTAACTATGCATTTGTACATTTTCATAACGCCTTTTTTTCAAATGACATTATGTGTTTGCACATAAATTCTTCTCTTTTCCCTTGTCATGTCTGTTAATCTTTTTGCCGTTGTTGCTGCATTTGGCACTGCAAGTTCAATTTAACTTATGAAAATCAAGCTGTCTATTCTGCTTCATTCATCATCATCAACCAAAATCATTCTGAAATCAAAATTTGTTTTCTATTATCTTGTTATTTTTTGGTGATGATATATGGAAGAGAAAGTAGACAGTGGCAGAGAATAGGATTGAACTGTAGTTTATAGCAAACATCTGCCTTTGCAAACATCTGCCTTACATACTTTGGGGGATTTGTGCAGACTCTTATCTATAAACATCAAAATTCAGAAAGAAGCTTTCTCTGTTACATGTTCTATAGACGCAGAACTCAGTATGTGGGTCATCGAAAGAAAATTCAATTGTCAAATCACATAGATTAGTCATATTACATGCAACTCCAAAAATAAAAAACTTAAACACCAAGTATGAACTAACTGAGTTATTTAAATTGAATTTAGAAATTTCTGTCTTTGTATTTTGAAGTAACAGATCATAGCATATTTTTGAAAATTTTAGAGCGACAATTGAAAAAAGAGTGGTTCAATTTTGTTAGTAACTGAGGAGAGGTGTTAACTTGACGCACTTTTCTCATACAAACAAGCAGGAGAGCATTCTTAAACATTAAGATCCAATAATGAATGCAAAGTAGATAATATATTCTCCTCTGTGACTATATAAATACATAGTTAATACTTGTCTTCCTTAGACTTATAAGGTTGTTAATGGAAATTACTCAGAATCATTATCCTTTGAGCATGCCTTTTCTCCTCCAGATTAGAATGTAATAATTTGAACTATTATACATTATGTCAGTCATATGAATGCCAGATTTTCAAGCAAGCATATCAAGCCTAAGTGTTATAATTAATTCATTAGCTGGGAAGGCTTATGAAGGTTATTTAATTTGACATTAATTTATTTAGTTCCTTCAGTCTTTAAAATTCTTTAAAATCACCTGACAAAAAATTGAAAATACCTATTTTTGGAAGTAATATATCAATTAAATGATAACAATTATAAGTAAAAAAAAATACATATGGATAACCTGAAATGAAGTAATAGCTGGAAAAGCTTCTTATAGTTTTAATTTTGATGACAGTTCATACTTGTTATCATTTTGACTGCTGAGTTTTTCTGAATATTATTGTTCTACCATATATGTACAGGGACAGTAAGTACCATGTACTATCCATGTAGATAGCCTCCAAGTTATGATTCACTAATTCTACTATTTGAATGACATCTCAATTGGGCAAGTTCTTTTATTCAAATGTAAAAGTCCAAACACTTTATATGGAGGTCTCCTTAGAGGTCCTAGAGTCCAACTTCTGACATTATACAGAAGAAGTCCTTAAAAAATCCCAGAGATAAGGTCAATCACGTGGAAGCTCTCACGAAGAAAGAAAGCCTTTTCCCTATAAGGAATGTATTCTGGTTTGGGGAGTTCTTACTCATACTACCTATGCATCTAGATTTTGGAGTGGACTCAGAAAAAAAATGTAATCCTGTAATCACAAGTCTTAACATATCTGGGAATATTCAACATGTCCTACAGAATATATCAAATGAAATACATCAAATGAAAAAATCCTATTTCCTTCAAGTGCTCTTTCGTAAACATGGTTTTCAGACCCCTATGTATCATGCTTTGTCATTTCCTATTATATGATATTTGTTTTTTAATATAGCTATTAGAATATACTACTTCCAGAAATATGTACACTTTTTAATATGTGAGTAGACCTATACCTAACTTAACTTTTTAAAAAATACATATTTTCTTTAACTCAATTTCAGAATGCATTTTTGCCAACTATATTATAAAAGGCACAAAATTATTTTATTCATTTATCCATTTGGTAAATACCTTAGAGTACATACTACCTCTACTTCTACTTCTGATTAAAGACTGTGTTAAATGCTAGGAAGATACAGACAAGATAGGGATTTTAATATAGCTGGTAAAAACTGATTAATTCATACAAAGTTCAAGAAAATACAAACAGTATGCAACTGGATCACAGAGGAAGATTATTTAATATATACTGAGAATCAAAGATTTCCTGGGAGGTAGGTGCCTTGTAAGCTACATCTTGAAGAATAAGTAGGAGGTAAGTGGAGCAAAAGGCACAAGGATACAAAATAACATGATTTTTTGGAAAAGTTAAAGTTTATAACGTATACTGAAGCATTAAGCTAAGCCAAATAAAAACCAATGCTTAGACAAAAAGCCCTCCACAGTTCTAAATTAAGCTAAGTTAATTGACTTACTTTGAACCCTCCACATACATATCAACACACAATCCCATGCCTAGTCGAACTACCAATCAACTGTATGAGATAGAAACCCACCTTAATTATAAAGACAGAGATTAAAAGTAAAGAGATGAAGAAAGATATACCATCCTAACACTACTCAAAAGAATACTAGAGTAACTATATTAATTTGATAGAAAGCTGAATTCAGGTCAAGGAAAATAATAGAGGATGGAGAGGGATCATTGCGTATTAATTAATGAGTCAATTCCTGAAGACGACACAGCAATCCTTAATTTATATTCATCTAACAAAAGGGTGTCAAATATATCTGACAAAAACTGGTAGACCGCAATGAGAAATAGATAAACCTAGTATTATAGTTGGAGACCTCAACACTTCCCTATTGGAAATGGACAACTCTACTAGGAAGAAATGAGCAAGGATATGGGTGAACTGAATAGCACATCAATCAACTGGATCCAACTGACATTTATAGAATACTTCATCTGAGCAAATGCCCATTCTTCTCAAGCTCACATCGAACATTCACCAAGAATGACCATATTCAGGACTATAAAATACACCATAATAAATTTTAAAAAATAGAAATCATGCAGTAAATGATCTCAGAATACAACAGAATTAAACTAGAAATTAGTAACAGGTAGCTAACTGGCTGATAAATCTCAAACTTCTTGAGATTAAACAACATATTTCTAAGTAACACATGGATCAAAGAAGAAATTTCAAAGGAAGTTCAGAAATATTTTAGACTAACTGAAAATGAAAATATAATTTATCAAATTTGTATGATGCAACAAAAGTTACACTTGGAGGGACATTTATAGCATTGAATATATCAGAAAAATAAGAAATTTGATATCAGTAAGATATCAACTCTGTAATCTAAGTCTTTACAAACTAGAAAAAGAAAAGCAAATTAATTTCAATGTAAGCAAAAGAAAATAAATTTTAATAATTAGAGCAGAGGCTAATAAAATTGATAACAGGAAATCATTAGCAAAAACAAGCAAAATCAAAAGGTGGTTCTTGGACAAAATCAATAAAATTGGTGAAGCTCTAACTACTCTCCCTGTAAAATAAGGTAGAATACAAATTGCTATTGTAAATAAAAGAGGGCTCTAACTACTGATCCCATTGACAAGAAAAGGATAATAAAGACATATTATGAGCAACCTTATGCTCACAAATTTGGTAATTTACATGAAATAGACCAATTCCTTGAAAATGCAATTGACTGAAGTTCAAACAAGGAGAAATAGTTATCTGAATAGGCCTATGTCTATTAAATAAATTAAACCAGTAACTAATAACCTTTCATAAAAAAATGCATGAGTCACAGATAATTTCACTGGTTAATTCTACCAAACATTTGACAAACAATGAATTATCTAAAATCTCTTCTGGATAAAAGAAGCAGAGAGAACACCTCTTAATTCATTTTATGTGGCCAGTATTACCAGAACCAAATAAAAACATTATAAGAGAGGATAAGGATAGATTAATTTCACCTATGAATATAGATGCAAAAACACTTAAGAGAATATTACTGAATTGAATCCACCAATGTATGAAAACAATTATATGCAACAAGTAAGTTGGATACATTCAAGGCATGTAAAGCTGGTTCAATATTTAAAAATCAATTAATGTAATCTATCCCATTAACCAGCTAACAAGAAAAAAATTATATGATTATATCAATAGATGCAAAAAGACATTTGACCAAAGCTAATAATACCATTTCATAGTAAAATCTCTCAGAAAATTAGGAATAAAGTGGGACTTTCACAAATTAACAAAACATCTGCAAAAACAAGTGAATATTACACTTAATGATAAGAAATTAGATGGTTTCTACCTGAATCCACTATTTACTGTAAATCTACAGTAATTAAGACAGTGTGGTGTTGGAAATAGAAGAGACAAGTTGATCAGTGAAACAGAATAGAGAACCTAGAAGCAGACCCACACAACATAGTCAATCAATCTTTGATAATTCAATTTTCAACAAATGGTGCTCAAACAGTTGGGCATCAATGTGCAAAAAAAAAAAAATGAATTTAGACATTAGATACTTTTTACAAAGAAAACCCTCAAAATTGATCATAGATCTAAATATATAACAAACTATAAAACTTCTGGAAGATAACATACTATTTAGCTGAGCTTGGGTTTAGTGATGGGTTTTTAGGATACACTTTAAAAAGTACAATGCATGAAAGAAAAAATTAATAAGTTGGACTCATGACAATTTAAAAAACCTGCTACTCTGGAAAAGTTACTGTAAAAAGGCTGGAAAGACAAGACATAGATTGGAAGACAGTATTAGCAAAATACATAATATGTGGTAAATCTAAAGCATACCAAAAACAACACAAAGAAAGTAAACCACCCAATTAAAAAATGGGCAAAAGATCTGAACAGACTCCTCATCAAAGGAGATAAACAGATAGCAAATAAGCATATGAAAAGATGCTTAACATCTGTCATTAACAAATTGAAAATTGAAACAAGAAGATCCCTCTACATACCTATTAGAATGCCCCAAATCCAAAACATTGAGGATATCAAACGCTGGCAAAGAACTGGAGCTACAAGAACTCATGCTTTGCTAGCAGGAATGCAAAACTGTACAGCCTTTATGAAAGACAGTTTGGCAGTTTCTTATAAAGCTAAACATTGGCTTATCATATGACTCGGCAATCCTGCTCCTTGGTATTTACCCAAATGATTGAAAATGTTTGTCGGCACAAAAACCTGCACACGAATGTTTGAAATAGCTTTATGCACAATTGTGCCAAATTGGAAGCAATCAAGATGTCCTTCAATAGGTGAATGGATAAACAAACTGTGAAACATCCATACAATGGAATATTATTCAGAAACAAAAAGAAATGAACAACAAGTCATTTAAAAACATGCAGAAACTTAAATGCATATTGCTAAATCAAAGAAGCTAGTCTGAAAAGACTGCACACTACAGACTCCAATTACATAACATTCCAGACCATGCAAAGTAAAGACAGAGTTAAAAGAGCAGTGGTTGCCAGTGGTTTGAAGAGAGGGAGAGAGAGAGATGAATAGGTGGAGCACAGATGTTTACTTAGGATGGTGAAATTTTTCTATGTGATACTGTAATGGTACATACCTGACATGCATTCTACAAAACTCACAGAACTGTACAATACAAAGAATGAACATTAATATAGACTTCAGTTAAAATGTATTGATATCAGTTTATTCATCATAACAAATATGCCACATTAATGCAGAATGTTAATTTTAGGAAAAGATAATGTCTGAGGAGGGATGTAGAGAGTATATAGGAACTTTCTGTACTTTTTGTTCAATTTTTTCTATGAAGCTGAAAAATGCTCTAAAGCAGTCTATTAAAATACATAAAGTTATGAAATGTCAAGTGCATAAGAGTATTTATAAATATGTAAACTTAAAAATGTATGTGTGTGCTTATGTGGACATGTACATACATTTAAGATTTTTTGCATGTCTCCGTGATTATAAGATAAATAAAGAAAAAATGTTTGCCTAACACAACTGCTGGCTAATCTTCTTCATATATTTGGATTTTACTTATTTTTGTGTCTGTAGCAATTGTACACACACACATACTTTATAGTTGTACCTAGACACATATGTTCTGTAACATTATGCTCTATATTAAATAAAATATGTCTATACTTAATATAATGTATATACACAAATATAAAGTGTTTGGAATATGCATGTGTACATGTACATATGTGTGTATGTCATTATATATGGGGCAATTTAAAAAATTTTCCCTAAGCATATGGGACCTGTACTGATTATTTGATCCTAATTGTCTATTTGTTTTAACTATATTAATACTGTACAAGGTTACAGTGGATGCACCTTCTCTTATTAGTAAGGCAAATGTATTCTCTTTTCCACTATTTCATTTTTTTTTCTACTGTTATTTTTGTCATTTTCTGTTGTTTGGATCTTCTCTGTTATCTTTCATGTAAAACTGATGGACTTTTAAAAATACAACTGTCAAATACTTTTTGGAATTCTATGTGAAATTAAATTTTATATTTATATATGGATTTTAATAAAATTGGCACTTTATGATAAATATACCTGTCCTATGGAATGTATGTTTTTCCATGAGGAAATGTATGTTTTTCCATTTTTCATCTTTTGTGTACTTTCTTCAATATGATGTTTTATTTTTTTAATGGGTCTTGCTTTCACTGTTCCATTTATTTCTGAGTAGTTCAGCTTTGTGTTAAAACCTTTGTGGATAGAATTTTTTTACACTTCAATATTTTTGTTAATACTGAAAAAGTTACTGGCTTTGAATATTTTCTTGTATTCAACAAGATTAAACAATTTCACTATTAATTAAATTCTAATGTCATATAAAGCTAGAGCTTTGTTCTTTTTGATGAATTATTATTTAATCGAAAAAGATTTTTCTATTCTAGTACTTGTGGTTTTTAAATGTTTTTTTTAATTTACTTGCTTGAGTTTCCAAAATAATGTTATATAATAATAGTGATAGCGAGTAACCTTATCTTGTACTAGATATTAATAGATAGGGCTTTAAAATGTTTACCATTTAAACAAAATTTGTTTTGTTTTCATCTGTATGGCTTTTCATGTTTAATTACTCCTCATCTCTGCCTTTGGGGTTTTTATTAGGAATGGGTGCTGAATTTTATCTTATTTCCCTTTGACATTCATTATTTTATGTCTCAAGTAGTAAATGTTGACAGATCTTGTGATTGTTAGTTTCAACATTAAATGGGGAACTTTTCATTTTTTTCTATGGTGTAACATAATGGTTAAGGATAATGATGAACTGTTAGTTAAAGGTGAAAGATAACTAAAATAAATGCTGTGCACTGGTGACTTTTAAAAAGGCAGATCTTTAGTCAGCTTTGAGTCACAGATGTGTCATAAGATAATGTGAATGAGAGAGTGAGTTTCACTTCACCGGGTCTCAAGGGGATGCTATCTTAGGGGGAGAACTAGTTTGCAATTGTGTTAAGAATGTACATAGGCCATTTAAAGAAAAGCTGGTGTTATGGTAAAGCCTCTTTGGTATGAGTAATTCTGAGGGCACAGTGGGAAAAACTGTGGTTTGAAGCTGTCCAAAGGAGCTTCTGTTTGAGATACGTTACAAATGAAGTTCTTTGCCTTTCCATTACGTTTAAGTACAAGAAACAGACACAAAAGCACACATTCATGGAAACGCAGCCCTGTGATTCACAACAACCATCCTGCCTTTACCACTAAGGCCAGGAAAGCTGGTGCAATTTAGGTAGAGAGGATCCTCACAATGTAATCTGCTCATCAGTGTTGAGCATTCAAGAAAGGGTGTACATACTTGGGGTTCCCTAAGACGCCTGGTGAGTGGAAAGACGGGGCTTCTGCAATATGGTCTCAGCAATGACAACATGAGCAGAGAGACTGCTTCTGGCTCACCTGACTGCCCAAGAGGAAGGGTAATGTTTCTACTCCCTGATGCTCACTGAATGCCGCTGCTATTTCAACTATTCAACACAAGGTATGTCACAGCCAATCCAACACACTTAAAATTCAAACCTAAACAAACTGGGTCTTACAAGCAGAGTACTGCTGACTATTTTAAAGTAGTTTTACTGCAAAACACTGGTGGTGAGTTACCGTGTAGATCCAAAGTTTTCTCTATTACGCCTTGAGTGGTGGAAAGAAGTTTAAGTTGGGTCAGGGAAAGGAATTTCAAAGAATTATGCAAATAACAGCCTAGGTAACGATAGATGAGGGAATGATCTTTTATACTGGATGGTGACATATGATGGGTTTTTAACTGGTCGTAAGATTAGAAAGATAGTTCACCCCAGAAGTTTCTTATGTGTAGGAGTTCCTTAATCTCTAGATGCAGAGGATAGCGAATGCAGAAGTCTGATCTGTTTTTGACCCAACTCTGAGAGATGGCATGAATTGGACCTAGAAATAAAGCTGACTCATGACAGTGGAAAGAGAAAACAAAGTGACAAAGGCATGAAACACTGAGGAAATTAACTAAACACAGTGACCATAAGTATATATATATACAACTGGCACCAGTATTTAAAACACCTGATTGTGTTCTCAAAATACCCCAATACTCATAATTAATGATTGGTCCCCCTCATTAAGTGCTTATATAACATTTGGTAAAAAAGTTTCTTTTCCCCGTACAAGGAAAAATTTGAAGCATTTCAAAAAATTTTCTTATCCGCAATTATAATTGCATTAAGTTCTATGCAGACCTTGACCTTTATTGTTCCCTTTTAATATAATATTGCATTTTCTACTCTGAAAAACACTAACCTGAGTCTGTAGCCAAGATGACAGCATGAGTAGAGCAGCGGAAATCTCCTCCCAAAACTATATATATCTATGAAAATATAACAGAGACAACTCTTCCTAGAATAGAGACCAGAGGACACAGGACAACATTCAGACCACATCCACACCTGTGAGAACCCAGGGCCTCGAGAAGGGGGTAAGATAAAAGCCCCGGCCCAGCAGGACCCGAGTGCCCCACCCCCCAGCTGCAAGTGGGAGGAGAGGAGTCAGCAGGGAGGGAGAAGGAGCCCAGGACTGCTGAACAACCAGCCCCAGCCATCCGGACTAGAGCACAGACAGAGTGCATGCGTGGGGTCCTGGATACTAGGAAAACAGGGCAGAAAGACCGGTGAGCGGGTTCCGGAGGCCGGCGCAGGAGAACAAAGACAAGCGAGTGGCCATTTTTTTTTCTTTTTTTGCAAGTGCTTTTTGGAAGTCTTAAAGGGACAGGGACCCCAAAACTAGGGAAACAGGGCAGCAAGACCAGTGAGTAGGTGCCTGAGGACGGTGCCTGAGGACAAAGAAAAGCAAGCGGTTTTTTTTAAATTAATTAATTAATTAATTAATTAATTAATTAATTATTTTGTTGTTGTTTTGTTTTGGCGAGAGCTTTTTGGAAGTCTTAAAGGGGCAGGGCGGGACACTTAGTCCAGAGGTAGGGAATCTGGGGATCTCTGGGCACTCTAACCCCCTGGGCAGCAGGGAGCACGGAGGCCCCTTACCGAGATAAATAGCCTCCTGGCCGCTCCCCCTCCAACATGGCTCCATGATTTTGGAGGACCAGCCCAAGCCAGGCCACACCCAAAGCTACAGCAGAGATAAACTCCATAGCACCCAGGCAGGAAGCAGAAGCCCTGTCTGTACGCAGCTGCCCAGCACAAGCCACTAGAGGTCACCCTCCTCCCAGGAGATGAAGGCCACAACCAACAAGAAGGGTAGTTCTTTCAGACGTCACTCGTTCCAGCTCTGCAAACTATTTCTATCACCATGAAAAGGCAAAATTACAGTCAAACCAAGATCAAAGAGGCCACACCAGAGAAGGAGACAGACCTAACCAGTCTTCCTGAAAAAGAATTCAAAATGAAAAATCATAAACATGCTGACGGAGATGCAGAGAAATATGCAAGAGCAATGGAATGAAGTCTGGAGGGAGATCACAGATGCCAGGAAGGAGATTACAGAAGTGAAACAAACTCTGGAAGGATTTATAAGCAGAATGGATAAGATGCAAGAGGCCATTGATGGAATAGAAAAGAACAGGAACGCATAGAAGCTGACATAGAGAGAGAGATAAAAGGATCTCCAGGAATGAACAATATTAAGAGAACTGTGTGACCAATCCAAAAGGAACAATATCCACATTATAGGGGTACCAGAAGAATAATAGAGAGGAAAAGGGATAGAAAGTGTCTTTGAAGAACTAATAGCTGAAAACTTCCCCAAATTGGGGGAGGAAATAATCGAACAGACCACGGAAATACACAGAACCACCAAGAAAAAGGATCCAAGGAGGACAACACCAAGACACATAATAATTAAAATGGCAAAGATAAAGGACAAGGAAAGAGTTCCAAAGGCAGCTGGAGAGAAAAAGGTCACCTATAAAGGAAAACCCATCAGGCTATCATCAGACTTCTCGACAGAAACCCTACAGGCCAGAAGAGAATGGCATGATATATTTAATGCAATGAAACAGAAGGGCCTTGAAACAAGGATACTGTATCCAGCACGACTATCATTTAAATATGATGGTGGGATTAAACAATTCACAGACAAGCAAAAGCTGAGGGAATTTGCTTCCCACAAACCACCTCTAAAGGGCATCTCACAGGGACTGCTCTAGATGGGAGCACTCCTAAAAAGAGCACAGAACAAAACACACAACATATGAAGAATGGAGGAGAAGGAATAAGAAGGGAGAGAAGAAAAGAATCTCCAGACAGTGTATATAACAGCTCAATAAGCGAGCTAAGTTAGGCAGTAAGATAGTAAAGAGGATAACCTTGAACCTTTGGTAACCACGAATTTAAAGCCTGCAATGGCAATAAGTACATATCTCTCAATAGTCACCCTATATGTAAATGGACTTAATGCACCAATCAAAAGACACAGAGTAATAGAATGGATAAAAATGCAAGACCCATCTATATGCTGCTTACAAGAAACTCACCTCAAACCCAAAGACATGCACAGACTAAAAGTCAAGGGATGGAAAAACATATTTCAGGCAAACAACAGTGAGAAGAAAGCAGGCATTGCAGTACTAATATCAGACAAAATAAACTTCAAAACAAAGAAATTAACAAGAGATAAAGAAGGACACTACATAATGATAAAGGGCTTAGTCCAACAAGAGGATATAACCATTCTAAATATATATGCACCTAACACAGGAGCACCAGCATATATGAAACAAAGACTAACAGAACTAAAGGGGGAAATAGACTGCAATGCATTCATTTTAGGAGACTTCAACACACTACACACCCCAAAGGATAGATCCACCGGGCAGAAAATAAGTAAGGACACGGAGGCACTGAACAACACAGTAGAACAGATGGACCTAATGGACATCTATAGAACTCTACATCCAAAAGCAACAGGATATACATTCTTCTCAAGTGCACATGGAACATTCTCCAGAATGGACCACATACTAGCCCACAAAAAGAGCCTCAGTATATTCCAAAATATTGAAATTCTACCAACCAATTCTTCAGACCACAAAGGTATAAAACTAGAAAAAAAATTCTACAAAGAAAACAAAAAGGCTCACAAACACATGGAGGCTTAACAACATGCTCCTAAATAATCAACGGATCAACGAACAAATTAAAATGGAGATCAAGGAATATATAGAAACAAATGACAACAACAACACTAAGCCCCAACTTCTGTGGGACGCAGCGAAAGCAGTCTTATGAGGAAAGTATATAGTGATCCAGGCACACTTGAAGAAGGAAGAACAATCCCAAATGAATAGTCTAACATCACAATTATCAAAACTGGAAAAAGAAGAACAAATGAGGCCTAAAGTCAGCAGAAGGAGGGACATAACAAAGATCAGAGAAGAAATAAACAAAATTGAGAAAAATAAAACAATAGCAAAAATCAATGAAACCAAGAGATGGTTCTTTGAGAAAATAAACAAAATAGATAAGCCTCTAGCAAAACTTATTAAGAGAAAAAGAGAATCAACACAAATAAAGAGAATCAGAAATGAGAACGGAAAAATCACGACAGACTCCACAGAAATACAAAGAATTATTAAAGACTACTATGAAGACCTATATGCCAACAAGCTGGAAAACCTAGAAGAAATGGACAACATCATAGAAAAATACAACCTTCCAAGACTGACCAAGGAAGAAACACAAAAGTTAAGCAAACCAATTACGAGCAAAGAAATTGAAACGGTAATCAAAAAAATGCCCAAGAACAAAACCCCCAGGTCAGACAGATTTACCTCAGAAATTTATCAGACACACAGAGGAGACATAATACCCATTCTCCTTAAAGTTTTCCAAAAAATAGAAGAGGAGGGAATACTCCCAAACTCATTCTATTAAGCCACAATCACCCTAATACCAAAACCAGGCAAAGACCCCACTAAAATAGAAAACTACAGACCAATATCCCTGATGAATGTAGATGCAAAAATACTCAATAAAATATTAGCAAACCGAATTCAAAGGTATATCAAAAGGATCATACACCATGACGAAATGGGATTCATCCCAGAGATGCAAGGATGGTACAACATTCGAAAATCCATCAACAACATCCACCACATCAACAAGAAGAGAGACAAAAACCACATGATCATCTCCATAGATGCTGAAAAAGCATTTGACAAAACTCAACATCCATTCATGATAAAAACTCTCAGCAAAATGGGAATAGAGGGCAAGTACCTCAACATAATAAAGGTCATACATGATAAACCCACAGCCAACATTATACTGAACAGCGAGAAGCTGAAAGCTTTTCCTCTGAGATTGGGAACTAGACAGGGATGTCCACTCTCCCCACTGTTATTTAATGTAGTACTGGAGGTCCTAGCCATGGAAATCAGACAAAACAAAGAAATACAAGGAATCCAGATTGGTAAAGAAGAAGTTAAACTGTCACTATTTGCAGATGACATGATATTGTACATAAAAAACCCTAAAGACGCCACTCCAAAACTACTAGAGCTGATATTGGAATACAGCAAAGTGGCAGGATAAAAAATTAACACAGAGAAATCTGTAGCTTTCCTATACACTAACAATAAACCAATAGAAAGAGAAATCAGGAAAACAATTCCATTCACAATTGCATCAAAAAGAATAAAATACCTAGGAATAACCCTAACCAAAGAAGTGAAAGACCTGTACCCTGAAAACTACAAGTCACTCTTAAGAGAAATTAAAGGGGACACTAACAAATGGAAACTCATCCCATGCTCGTATCTAGGAAGAATCAATATTGTCAAAATGGCCATCCTGCCCAAAGCAATATACAGATTTGATACAATCCCTATCAAACTACCAACAGCATTCTTCAACGAACTGGAACAAGTAGTTCAAAAATTCATATGGAAACACCAAAGACCCCGAATAGCCGAAGCAATCCGGAGAAAGAAGAATAAAGTAGGAGGGATCTCACTCCCCACCTTCAAGCTCTACTACAAAGCCATAGTAATCAAGACAATTTGGTACTGGCACAAGAACAGAGCCACAGACGAGTGGAACAGATTAGAGACTCCAGACATTAACCCAAACATATATGGTCAATTAATATTTGATAAAGGAGCCATGGACATACAATGGCGAAACGACAGTCTCTTCAACAGATGGTGCTGGCAAAACTGGACAGTTACATGTACGAGAATGAAACTGGACCATTGTCTAACCCCATACACAAAAGTAAATTCAAAATGGATCAAAGACCTGAATATAAGTCATGAAACCATAAAACTCTTAGAAAAAAACATAGGCAAAAACCTTTTAGACATAAACATGAGTGACCTCTTCTTGAACATATCTTCCCGGGCACAGAAAACAACAGCAAAAATGAACAAGTGGGACTATATTAAGTTGAAAAGCTTCTGTACAGCAAAATACACCATCAAGAGAACAAAAAGGAACCCTACAGTATGGGAGAATATATTTGTAAATGACAGATCCGATAAAGGCTTGACATCCAAAATATATAAAGAGCTCACATGCCTCAACAAACAAAAAACAAATAATCCAATTAAAAAATGGGCAGAGGAACTGAACAGTTCTCTAAAAAAGAAATACAGATGGCCAACACACACATGAAAAGATGCTCCGTATCACTAATTATCAGAGAAATGCAAATTAAAACTACAATGAGGTATCACCTCACACCAGTAATGATGGCTCCCATCCAAAAGACAAACAACAACAAATGTTGGCGAGGCTATGGAAAAAGGGGAACCCTCCTACACTGCTGGTGGGAATGTAAATTTATTCAACCACTGTGGAAAGCAGTATGAGGTTCCTCAAAATGCTCAAAATAAACTTACCATTTGACCCAAGAATTCCACTCCTAGGTATTTACCCTAAGAACGCAGCACTCAAGTTTGAAAAACACAGATGCACCCCTATGTTTATTGCAGCACTATTTAAAATAGCCAAGAATTGGAAGGATCCTAATGTCCATCAGTAGATGAGTGGATAAAGAAAAAGTGGTACATATACACAATGGAATATTACTCAGCCATAAGAAGAAAACAAATCCTACCATTTGCAGCAATATGGATGGAGCTAGAGGGTATTATGCTCAGTGAAATAAGCCAAACGGAGAAAGAGAAATACCAAATGATTTCACTCATCTGTGGAGTATAAGAAAGGAGGAAAAACTGAAGATACAAAACAGCAGCAGAATCACAGAACCCAAGAATGGACTAACAGGTACCAAAGGGAAAGGGTCAATTAATATTTGATAAAGGAGCCTTGAAGAAGGAAGAACAATCCCAAATGAATAGTCATTTGGGAGGATGGGTAGGTAGGGAGGGATAAGGGGGGGGGAGACAAAGGGGGGTATTAAGATTAGCATGCATAATGGGGGGATGGGAGAAAGGGGAGGGCTGTACAACACAGAGAAGACAAGTAGTGATTCTACAGCATTTTGCTATGCTGATGGACAGTGACTGTAAAGGGGTTTATAGGGGGGACCTAGTATAGGGGAGAGCCTAGTAAACATAATATTATTTATGTAATTGTAGATTAATGATAAAAAAAAAAAAGAAAGGAAAGGGGGATTTTTCCCTGATAGGATAAAACTAACTGTAAATCAATGATTAATACATGCTTTAAATATCCATAATTTGGATCATTAAAGGGTGTCAGATGATCAGCTATGGAAGTACATTTTTCTGATAATATTCCTTTCTCTTAAAAAAAAAAAAGCAGTTCCTGTGTGGTGACCTCCAGTAAGTCCTTCACAATGGTATAAAGGGCATATCAAAGTGTGGGCCAAAGGTCTGTTTGTGTTTATACAGAGGAAAGCCTAATTTGGCTACCCAGAAAATGAACTAAGATACGATATGAAGAAGAAGTTCCAACATCAACATACTCTGGAAGAGTCATTCCAGAAGATGATCATAAAAAAACTTCAATGAAGATCCTGGCACTGTTGCAGTTGTAGCTGCATCCATCCCACTGGTTCCTGGACTTGCCATTGGAATGAAGAAGGAGATATCTAAGCTGGCCTGTGCATACAGTAAAACAACAAATTTGACTGGATCTATACTGTTGGAACTCAACCAAGAATTAGGAGAAGTGCAAGTTGTATTGCTCCAAAATCTTATGACTACAGACTATCTACGGTTAAAAGAACATACGGGATGTGAACTCAACCAAGAATTAAGAGAAGTGCAAGTTGCAGTGCTCCAAGTCTTGAGACTACAGACTATCTACTGTTAAAAGAACACATGGGATGTGAACAGTTCCCAGGAATGGGTTGTTTTAATTTGCCTGATTTTTCTCAAACTATTCAAATTCAGTAAGACAATATCCATCATATCATAGATAAGTTTTCACAAATGCCCAGGGTGCCTAACTAGTTTTCTTGGTTTCACTGGAGATGGTTGGTAATTGTAGGTCTGCTTTGGTTATGTAACTGTATTCCTATTATGTTAATGTGTGTGCACAATTTAATTAGTAGTTTAAAACCTATACATGCTTAAGTTACTCTACAAGAAGATATGTCAAAGAAATAATCAATCTTCCCATGTTTTCTTCCATCTGCTACTTCTATAGCTTTTCTTCTTCCTTCCTAATTACAACCCTTAAATAGAATTCATGCCTCATATCAAATTTACCGAGTATCATAATTCTTCTAAGTGGTAAAGATACCTCAAGACAAATGTTGGGCATAAAAGCCACAGGGCATAAATCTTCAAACAAGTAAAAAGCTAACCTTTTCAAACAATATTGCTTCTCTCTCACTTACCAACTTTACATTTCCCTGTATGGCCCCGGAAGATCACTGGTTAGCCAGAGACGGGTAAGATTCCTCAAGGGAGGAACAACCTAAGACAGGCGCAGTCGCAGGGGGGCCATCAGGTGAGAAATTGGGGATCAACGGAGGTGAGGCTCAGAACCTCACCCCCCCCTGTTTTGAGAGAAATCTTCTGCATCCGTGGATGTTTTGTTGCCCTTGTCTAGCTCGGATTAATACTTAGTCTATAGGCACACACCTGATCATCTACATTTGCTCTTGTACAGCACTAAACTAAGTTTTCTACCTTTATTTTGCATCTACCTATCACTTCAACATTTTATTAAAAATAAAAATAGTAATAATAATAATAATAAGGGAGAAATGTGGGATTCATATATAAATCAAGTATAAAAATCAAACGAATATTCATATTTGACCTGATTGTTTATAGTTCATAATGAGTGATCAAAAGCGAAAGTTTCTGTGATGACTGCCCTTGTACTGTTCACCATGTAAGAACTTATTCACTATGTAAGAATTTGATCACCATGTAAGTACTTGTTTGTTATGCTTCAGAAGATTGGAGACTGATGAGAATTAGGCTTGGGGTTGATTAATGATTGTGCATTGAGTCACCTATACAGAATTTCATTGTTGTTAACAACCATTTGATCAATAAATATGAGAGATGCCCTCTCAAAAAAAAAATAATAAAAAAATAAAATAAATAAAATAAAATAAATAAATAAAAAGAAAAAAGAAAAAAAGAAAACACTAACCTCCAAAGCTTTCTGTATATAAACAGTCTTGAAATATTTCAAGAATGTTTTTATTTTGCTTTACATGTCCATTCTAAACTATGAAGGTAGACATTAAAAGTGTGATGTTATATTAAATATGTGAACCTGATTGTCAGAAAGAGTTAAGTTTTAATAACAATTATACAACTTACTAGTTTAATGACATTTACAAAGTTACCCCTTTGAATCTTGCTGTCCCTTTTGTCCCTTTATATAACTGTTCCACAAATCACTCACTTCGAGTATGTCATCTACTTCCCTCTGGAAACATGACTTTTTCCCTATATGATCATAATAAATTTTAAAAACCTATAAAATTTAATACTTGTCCCTGTGATTCCTAGAAAAGTACTAAATATTATTTTTCTATCCATTATACCTGTGAGTTAGATTTAGGAAAAGCATATCGTAGAAGCCACAGATTTACGTACTGTTGCACATTAACATTGCATGTAATGATTCCTGAGCCCAGGGATGTGATGTTGTTTGGAACGTATATCCTTGGTGGCTTTCATCAGAGATTCAAAAGTTGTTTGTTTCTTCCTGATTATGCTATGCATGTTGTATAGATTATTTACCCCAAGGGTGAACTGCAAGCATTAAAAAACCCATCTTGAAATTTCACTGAATTATTAAATTATAGTTGAATTATTGTGATAGCTGAACATGACTAAATTATTAACTAATAACTAAGAGATGAATGGCTATTTTATTGGCTTAGCCATTGACTGTGAGATCAAGTGATATTTTTAATGTAAAGTCTGTAATTTAAAAGAAAAGGCTTATTTCATGATAATTTAAAAACTTTTATGTTATTGCAGCTCTTTCTCCACTTCTTGGGTTATTTCACTATTCGAATGCTTTAAATTCTATGTCTAAGCTTATCACTCTAATGGACTCTAGATCAGTGTAGCCAACTGTCTGTTCAGTATTTCTACCTGATTGACAGGTAGGCACCTCAGACTTTGAATATCACAGTAAAACTCTTTATATTACCTCTAAAACATGCTCTTCCTATAAGAACTTCACCGTTACACACACACACACACACACACACACACACACACACACACACACACACACACACACACACACACACAGAGAGAGAGAGAGAGAGATCCACTTCCCTCTATTTTCAGAATCCCCAAAGAATAAAGCCTCTTCTCACTACCTTCCTTGCAACATAGACCTGGGTCATTCTTTCCTTCCTAGACTTTTCCCTGCAGCTTCCTAACTGGCCGCTCTGCTCCCACCGCAGCCGCCTTCTGTCGGCTCCAAGCACAGCGATCACAGCCATGGTCCTGATGTCTGAATCAGAGCAGGACACTTTTTGCTCCAGGCCCTCTAGGAGCTTCCCACTTGCCTCTGAGTAGATGCAGGTTTCAGATAATGTTCTCTCCTGTGAGCCTTCTGGCCTTGTCTCCTGTGATTCCACTCCTTGCTCGCTCACCTCCACCTCACGTCTTTTTTTGATGTTGCTGAACCTACCAGGCACGCTTCCGCACAGACCCTTTTCACATCCTCGTCCTGTGGTCGGGCTCTTCTCCGCACGTCGTCAGGGCCTCACGGCTGATCGCTGCCCCCCTTCAGACCGTTGTTCATCATTTCAATGCGCCCTTTATTGACCAACCTTTTAAAAAATTGCACATGCCATCCTATTACTGTACTTATTCCTTTTTATGTTCATTTTTCATAATCTTTATCACATCATCTTCCATACTGTATACTTGGCTAACACTACTTTTTAAAAAGCTGTCTGTTTCTCCCTGTAAGATACCTTCAGACTATAAGATCCATGCAGGAATTATTGTTATATTACTATGACATTCCCAATATCTAGAAGAATGCTTGGCACTTTCCACAACTCAATAAATAACACTCACTTTATTGAGTGAATAAAGAATATGGAACAACAGCTGCAAAAATCTTAAATACAAACACTGACCTCAGATTCTCATGCTTAATTCCAAGCCATTTGATTTCTGCTTCCCAGTCTACTCTCTGTAAACTAACTTAATCCCACTATATGCAATAACATCTCTTTAATGTTTTGCTAACAATCTTTTTATTTTTAGGCTGATAAGATTATCATACCTACAAGTTCATTGCCACTAATTAGTAGAAAAATGCTTGACCCACTTATTGGGAAAAGTTAGATCTACCACTAATTCTGATAATAAAATATACATATTTGGTTCCTGTTTTCATCAGGGGGGTGTTACATCTGTCTACAAGAATGAGGATATGCCTATACTTGATGGTTTTTACTACTTCAAAACCACAATCAGATAACTTGGAATAGTAAGGTAAAACTCATCTAGAAAATAGCTTTTCCAGCTCTCCAATAAAGATTGAAATTACAAAATCACATTAAGTTGTTTTTAGTTTTCATAGAGGTTCAGAAAATTATCTTATTCAACATTTATACAGTGTGTGAATTATGTATCTTAAGTTTTTCTTTTCACCTGTCATTATTTTAAAGAAAATATGTAGAATAATAACCAAATATGGCTTATCACCAGTTGTTGGTATGTTGACTTATTTACAGGATTAAGTTCTTTACCATTGTTAGTTTGTTGAATTTCATTAGTTTTTACAATTTGTGTCTGGGATCCCAATGTCCCTATAATTTTAAACATTTGTTTTAAAATGCATACCAAGACATTTCAAGTACATATAAATTAAGGACATACTTCACGATGAAAAAATAGCATCTAGGCACATAACATTAGCACACAGTGGACATCATAAGGTCAAGATCAATGAATATGCATGTTCTCCATAGAAAAAAATATCGAAATAATGCAGAAATAGCTTGCTGCACATCTGGGTAAGGAAGAGAATTAAATGAGTACTGGTAAAATTCTTATAAATCACCCAAGTCAATCTTCTTTTGTCATGTGGGAGGAAAATAAAGCTTAGATAGAAAAAGTGATTTAGTTTATTGAAAGCAAGACTCCAATGTTAATATTACTAAACCAAGATAATTTACACATAAAGTAACTCAGAAAGCATTTAGGTAGTTAACTATACAAAGGCACAAATTGGCAATCTAACAGAATTCTGAAAAGGGCTTGTTTCAGCTTGAGTGTGACATGATGCTGTACTTCAAGATACAGTATATATACATATACATACTTTAAAGTGCCTGTTATATGGTCCTGTGTCCCTGATAACCAGGCTATCTAGGTCTAGAAGCCAAGCATCGGAGGGAGGAATGACCACCTTCACAATCCTTCCTTGTGTTTCATGTAGAGAATATGTGCTTCCCACTCCATACATATTCAAGATCTATGTGATTAAAATGTTTTGGCTCTTGGGGAATAAGGACACTTCTATGACACTAGAAGGTTATGAAGTTGGGCTGCTGTTTGGGTTCTCCGCAGAGGCTAATGGGAAAGGAAAGGAGGCAGGTATATGGGCAGAGGTAACTGATCTTTATTGTCATGAGACTATCAGGTTGTTGCTGCCTCACGTTCAGGGAGCAGGTTGTCTTGCACTCAGGGAACTGCCTGGGATGCCTCTTGGAGCTCCTGCCTGGGTGATGGCCTTGAAAGAGCAATGGAAGCAACTAAATCCAGACCACAATGTGGTACCAGGAGCTCAGTGCCTTCAGGAATGAAGGCCTAACTTAACCCTTTTATCCAACAACAAAATTACAGCTGGGGAACTAACTGCAATAGAAGAGATCTTAAACATTTTCCAGTAACACTCCAATTTAGTATTTTATTTCTTTATTTAGAAATTATAACTAATCATTTCCCTAAAGAGCCAGCGTTAGGAGGGAATGCAGTTAATGTGGGCCATGAGCACATCTGAACTGTACAAAGGGTGCACTGTAGCAGACAATATCAACAGCAAGTGCGTTTTTCCTGTGTGCTCAGATTTAATGGTTTCTTATAGCAAAACCTTCAACAAATTGCCTGAGGGCGATCTATGACTGCCTGAACATATTCTGCATATGCCTGCAGAGAGAAGGAGCTGCCATAAATGAGTTGACAAACTTCCAGTCTTCTCACAGCTAATGTGAAACAATTCAGGAATTTTTTCATAGCTGCCCAGATGATCTCATGGCCGTTGAGCCCTAGGTTAACTGCACTAGTAACCTGCTCTTAGTGCATCCTGCATTGACTCCCCTTCCATGTTCTGTTTCTCAATTTCTTTTCTGGTGCCGTCTGGGATCACTTACCTCTTAAACTACTACTTTCAATCAAATCCTTGTCTTAGTGTCTGCAATTGAAAAATTCATCCTAAGATCTATCTATTTTATGTCAGATCAATAAGATCCAAAGATTGTGAGGGAAACTGACAATATCTGAAGGAAGAATATGGTGAGCAGAAGATACAGAAAAAAATATGAGGACATTTCTTGCATGTTTTTGAAATAATGTGGTGGCCATGGACTCTGAGGTACAGTAAGACAGAGAATAGTCAGACATGAAATAAAAGGGGAGGAGGACAGTGATAGGGCTGGGGGAGGCTGTGTAGAATAAGTCTCATAGTCACTGTAACACCTTTGCTTTTTACTCAGAAAGGGAAGGGATTCCACAGGAGGGTTTTGGATGATTGGTTTTTAAAGTTTTTTTTTTTCTTTTTTCAGTGTTTGTGTGAAGAATGGGCTCTACTGGGTCAAAGGCAAAACAGGAAGAAAATTACTAAGCAAATTCAGGAGAGAAATCATGGTAGTTTCACCAAAGCGGTAACAGTGATGGTGTTGATAAGTGTTTAGGTTTTGGACATATTCTGAAGGTAGAGTCAATTGAATTTGATTGAGGATTACACATAATGTAGGATAGAGAGGAATCAAGGATAACTGATATTTTAAATCAAGATGGAGGATATAGGGAGAGGACCAGGTTTTGTAAAAAGAGGATTTGGAGTTCTATCTTGGATGTTAAATTAGAGATCCTCATTAGACATCCAAGAGGAGACATCCAGTGGACAGCTGTAGGCAAGTCTGGAGTTTCAGAGAAAGGTCTGGGCTGGAAATATTAATTTGAAGGTATTAGTAAAACAGTCATCAGAACACATTATCTGTGTTATTTCTGAGTGTCACATTTAAATAATACAATGTTTATAAAGGTTAGGATTTGAGTTTAAATATTCCTTGATCCATTTTATAGCCTCCCCTCACTCAACACTGATTTTTTATTGGGGTGCCAAGGAGATAAATAAAGGATAAAGTCAATCGCTTCTGAATTGATACAAATCACTCATATCATCAAAATAAGCAAAAGATGTCAAAGTTTATCAGAAGGCTCATCATTTGTAGTTAAAAAGAATAAACAGTAAAGTATGGGACAACTGGACATGGCATGATGTATAGTTCCAAAGTATATGTTATCTGAATTAATGAGAACATTGCCAAAGAAAAGCCCAAACAATACTAGTAACACCTTCTGCATACCAACAAATAAACTGATTATGTTATTCTGCCAAATGCAAGTGCACAGTCATGTTGTATTTGGACAAGCACCATGGTTTCAAGTGTTTATGAAGGGAGGCTCTCACAGTGTAAATAAATTACATGGAGAGACAGTGCATCATGAGGGAGTGGAGAGTTTGTTATATAAGAACCAGTTATGAATCTCAGTAATTTAATCATCTAAGAAATTCTTCTCCATCTCCTCATTGGACATGTTTCATCTAGTGTTAAGTAAAGCTGATCTAAACGCATGAAAAGTGACCCGAGCTGTAGGTCATCCCAACATGCAAGAAACAGCTTTTCCAGGGGCATGCGGCTTTGCTGGCTGCTGCCCACCCCAGCACAGGACTCTGACGCCTGACCTGGGTGACGGAGGCTACTCCTGACCACTTGGCAGCTCTGAAGTCCAAGGACTGAATCATGGGAGACTCCTAACTTTGGAATAACTTTATGTTCTATTTACATCATTGCAGAAGAAACATAATGAGAGGCTAAGAGAATGGCGTCAAGCCTCAGTCCAAAGAGTTGTTCCACAGACACCTTACATGGGCACATAGTGGGCCTACTGTGTGACTCTGATACTGATTCTGGCTCCTTAAGGGTCTGGAAGCAGGATACACATCCTGCAAGGGGAGAGGGGTTATCTGGGAATGATTATTCAGATACTGCTTTTTCTTTCTCTGCATATACCATTTTCATGAAGAGAATTGCAGAATCAGGATGGAAGATTTTGTTAATGATCATTAGCAAAATGATCATTTTCAGGCTCCCAGGCTTTTAGGCATATTCTCAATGTTATCTTCTAGCTCCATTTCTTTTCTATTTTTGCATCACAGTGAATCCATGGTGGCTATGTTCTCTGTGTCCTACTAATAACCAGGTTTTCTCCTAAATCTTTCTGTGGTTTACCACCTAGCAAGACAAGGTTATTCTAATACATAAGTTTGGGGAGTAATTGTTAATGTAAAGTAATACATGCATCTCATGCAACTCCGAATGTCTCACTGGGCAGCGATTTTCCCAATTTTCAGTAGGAGGGATACCATGAGACCTGCCATCAACCCTGGGACAGGCAAAGTGAAAAATGGTAACGAATATGTCAGTACAAACTATCCCCCCTATCAAGTAAACAGCATAGGCATTGATTCAGAAGTGTCAAGAAAAATCATGTTTTTCATTTCATTAGAATTTTATTTGTGATGCCAAACCTAAACAAATTAATAAAAAATTACTTTTATATTATATAGAGAGCTTAACTGAGGTTTTAGCACTCACTGAGAAAAAGGTGCCCACTTATCATTTTCATTGATTCTTCTTGACATTTAGGAAAAAGGTCTTAATATTTTAATATGAGGAGGTAAGTAATCTCTAACACAGATTTATAGCCACAAACTTTAAGAAACCACCAGAAAATCCAATTTATAAAAATCTTAACCTTAAATACAGTGAATGGCCATGTTTCAAGGCCACTCTGATACATTCCCAGATCTGAAAAATAAAGTTGTCATAAACTCTGCTGAATTCCCTACTCCTTGAAGTATAATATCCTGCATTTGGTTATTCAGGTTCAAAGATGAATTCCTATAACCACTTTTTTGGAAACAGGATAATGCTCAAAGCTGCTACCTCAGGTCACTTGAACAGTAATGTTTATTTATGTGTCATCCTATTTTATTTTAATTATATTTCTCCCCCAGAAAAGAATTTATACCATATTGCTTAGCAAGCAATACATTCTTTCTGCAAGAATAGACCAATATATTTTGTGTTCTGTTAGATGTATGTTGTACATATCTGCCTACCTTCACATCTGGCTGCATCATTAAATTAATTGGTCAAAAAGCTTGTATTGCTATTTAGTTGTTTATGTATTGCCATGTCTAGAAATTCCCATCTACCACTAAGCAATTCATAATTTAGTACTCAACCTATTTTGCCATTTGTAGATGCACTGGTGTTTTTTATTATTACATATTTATTGTAAGTGCCCCCTGCCAATATTCTGTGGAACACTTATGGAAAACTTCAAAAAGAATAATAACAAATGTATTTTCATTGTAGAAATATGGAAAACAGCCTGTAAGAGGATTTGTTTGTTTGTCTGATTTGTATGTATATTTTAAAAGCCACAATCCTACCACCATAAAAACTTTGGTATGTTTTTTTCATTTTTTTTCTTATTTACATTCTTTACATTATGTTAACTGTATTCCAGGAGGTACATACAGAAGTGGCACCTCTGATACTATGATTACCTCACTGGATATGTATCTTCTCCCTTTTACTTTGAGGAAGACAGGTGTTAGCATTGCTCCACTCATAGGTCCATGACACAAATTGAGCTAATTTAGGTACTTTCCCTGGGAAGCGCCCTTTCCTCGGTGGATACAGACATATTTTTCTATGAATCCCCTCTGTGTGTAAAATTGGATCCATAGAATGACAGAGTGAAACCAATATTCAAAGAGAAGGCAAGGTAAAAGATGGAAAAAATTGGAAGCTCTGGGGTTCTTGGTCATAATCTTTGAGTTCCCTCATGCTGCTTTGGATCTGCCCTTCTTAGAGGTTTGGTTGGTTGTTTTGTGTGTGTTTTCTTTAGTTCTGTGAACAGTTCTAAAGTTTACCGATCATATCATCAGCTAGTTGATTTGAATCTCTACTTCTATCCAAATGAGCTTTGACCAATAAACATACCACATACACAAATAACATTCTGCTTTTGATCCAAGTACCAACTATGCCCAATCATTCTTAGTTTCTAAGTTTAATTGATACCAGGTATGTTCAGGACTGAACTATTGGTGTAAACATTATAAGTACTTCTTTTCTTATTAAAATAATGACTGTATAATATTACATAAACAGGTTGCATCACAGTTTAATTAATCCTTTACATGTTGTGGGACAATTGTTACCAATCAGAAATGATGATGAAATAGACATTTGTTTATATTTTAATTTCTGTATTTTAGATTAGTATAGTAAGAGAGATTTCCCAAAGCTGGGATTAATGTGTCAAACGTGGATAAACATTTTAATGATTTTGAGTTCCTACTGACAAATTGCTTTCCAAAATGGATAAACTGACTTATTTTCTAACCAGAGCTATTTTCACCATTAAGTAGTATCATTTTTTCAATATTTCTAACTTAGAAAGTAAAAATAATAACTCATTGATGTTCTAATTTATGTTTATTTGATTGTAGTGAGGTTAAACATCTTTATATATGTTACTGTTTAATACACTTGTATAAGATTATTTGTATAAAATCAAATACATCGTTAACGAGATAAACTACTCATGTCTCAATTTGTGTGAATAATACAAATAAATAGTTACCTAGAGCTTTAAGGCTTGGATGTTAAAAATGCCAAACTTATTTCTTTTGTTAACTGTACTAAAATTTTGGACCTATGTTTAAACATTGGTGACAGAAAACGATCATGCATGTTTTCTAAGCCTACTACCTATAGGGGAGTTTCTTGAGTGAAAAATGCACTGTTAAAATATTCTCTGATAAAGGTAGATGAACCATAGTGATTATTTAGTCAAGAGTGAACAGAACACACATATTTCAGAGCTCTCTCCATTATCATTGGTATCTTAGTACTAAGAAAAGTGTCACTTACAGTAGCAGGTTTTAAAAAAATAGCTCTCCAAACAGCAACGTGACTTTTGACACTTTCAGGCTGATTAAGAACTGAAGTCACAGTGGGCAGCCATAAGAGTCTAAACACACTGAGCAATGGGTCTCTCCATTGGTGGGAGGAAATTAGCGGCTAAAGCCCTTAAAACCATGGATCAATGGTGGTGATGTGCTACAGGGAATCTATGAACAAACGTCTTTCTTTTCTATCTCACAGGGGGCATCCGTGGAGAGTGATTCTTGAAGTCAATAGAGACCATTGTGAAAGTAATGTGGATGTGTGGATTTAAGCTGACCTGAGATATAGCTAAAGGGAAAATAAAATATGTGGCTAAGTCTGCCATAATTGCTTCCTACATCTTTGCTCAAAAAAAAGTCTTCTCAAACAAAAAGAAAACATCAAAAGGAAATCCACAAATATGCAAAATCATATTTTTTATTTTTGAAATGATCAGTTGCAAAATAATTTCATTTCAGGGATAATAGAGAAGACATATGCTTTCTCTTTTGACTTGAAGGAAAATGACAGACTCCACTGTGGTGTAATTGCCAGAGTCTGCATGACAATATATTAGAATGCCAAAAGCCTGGATGCAAATATGCAGCTGAATTCAAGTTCAAATTGGCTACATTAACATTTTTTTCCAGGTTGGAACTTACATTTTGCTTTGCAGGTTGGCCTTGGAATTTTCCTATCTACCCTTCTCTTGAGTTCTTCCCCTGTACCCACTACATTTTTCAGGACAAGAGGAATAACACAGAATTAGTATTGAGTTGAAAACAATTTAGGAGGTAGTGCTGAAAACACTAAGATGAAAGATGAAACCTTCACTGAATTGTTCCTGACCACTCTGCCTAGCTCCTGTAAGCCTATATATCTATGAGTCAACTATGACGTTTTAAAAATATATGCTCTCTGAATGATAAATACTCATCTGTCAGTTTTGAATCTTATCTTCTGACTTCCAGTAATTGTATTCCCTCCTACCACCCTTTCTTTCCCTCCTAATTCTTCATAAACACTGATATACTGCTTTTAGTTAAATCACTAACCAGTGATGACTTGATTGTGATGGTGTAAATTTTGTCCCCAGAGAAGCCAAAGGGCATAATTGACTTACATTTCTTTATGGTGCAACTTTATGTTTCTCCTTGAAACCATCATTATCTTTCTGTCTCTCCTGAATTAATTGCCCAATTATTCATCATCAACCTTTTGAAAAGGTCTAAACTATTTATTCTATTTTTGCACTCCAAGATTTTCCCTTTAAAAATTCAATGTTCTCTTGCTTCAAACTAAACTGATTTTTCTCTAGGTCTACTTAATGCTCTCATTCCAGGCTTATTTTTGTTCCTATACTAGGTTTGATCAACAATGTGTCCCTCATTATTAGTTTACCCTCTTATTTCACAAGAGTGTACCCTTAAATTATTTGCTAAGAAAAGATGGGTAGGAGTTCAATTTTCTGAGTTCTTTCATTACTGGCAATATCTCTGTAATTAGATCTAGTTTTTTAATCTACTCGACAGTCTCCATCTTTTAGTTGATGTATTTAAGCCAGGCATATTTAATGTGATTATTGATATATTTGGATTGATATATACCATATTTGTCAATGTTTTCTACTTATTGCATGTGTTTTCATTTTCCTTTTGTACTGAGGTAAAATTCATATAAGAAATTAACCATTAACTATTTTAAAGTATGCAGAAAGTAAATTCTACAAAGACAAATTTATTTATCTATTTATTTTTTATTTACAACAGATATAATCACAAGACTAGAAAACTACTTGGTATGCACTAAATGCATAGTATTTTGTTAAATGAATGGAGATGAGTGTCCCTGATCTGGGCAAGTAAAGGGAAAGCTGTAAATGATAAGAACAGAAAGACAGATGGGGCTATTGATATTTATACCTTGAAGTCGGGTAACGAATGTGAAGTTTATTCCAAGTACAAGAAACCCCGAGAGGCTTAACACAAGTAAGTGACATGACCTAATTTCTGGTGTTTTTGAAAAATACTCATCAGGCTTTTATATAAGAGGGTAAAAAACAGAAAGCACAAAAATGCATTAGGAGGTTACATGGTAGCTTAGCTGAGAGACGAAAGTGACTTGAATTGATATGACAGAAATTTGTGAATTCAGGAAATATTTCAGAAATGGGCTCAATAAACTTCAATGTTGATGGGGCAGGAAAGAGACAATACTAAGACAGTAAATATTAAATATAAATGGGATAATTTCATTACTAAAACTCCTTAAGAAATCATATTAACATCAAAATGATAGCAGCAAATCCGTAAAGTAACCAAAACAAAACTAAAACAATGAAGACAAACACACAAAAGCTATCAATGAATCAACAAAGACTAAAATATGGGTAAATAAATCCAAGAACTGATTCTCAAGTAAAAAAAACTTAAACAACTCAATAAAGAAAAAAGTTAAGTCACAGAAAGACAAATTTGGGAATGAAATAACAAGAAGGGAAATTAAAACAATTAGGAGAAAACAATTTATAAAATGTAAATTCAAATCCATTTGAACACTTTAACTAAATTGATTAAATATTTAACTCAGAAGTGAGAAAAATATCTGAATAGTTTAATTGTCAAAAGTAGGTAAAAACTCACATTCATTGTAAACTTTTAGTTAGTATTATAATACAATCCACATTAAACATCCAGATCACTTTTAACTTAAGAAATATTGAAGAATATCACAAAAGCAATACTTATAGCTATTGTCAGCAACAAATGACAAATAATTAAATTCATGGAGAACACATTTACTACCAACAGTGCAGAAGCTCAGTGTTTCTTTTTCTGTGTAAGGATCTGTATGCCTGACAGAAATGTCTATAAACGACACTTTGGAATGAAAAACTTAGAAAATGTTATTATAGTAGTGGAAATCAAAGATGTCGAAAATACTTGAATATGGTGTTGACATTTGTTTAGAAATCTTTTCTCTTATAGCTTTTTTAATTAAAGATTACAATAGTCTCCATGCCTACATAGTCTAAATTATTCTATTCATTCAAAAAATTATGACAGTGTTATCTCCAGAAGGGTCACACAGGTACACGGCAACACACAACAAAATATTTTTTATTAATTAAGTAACTTGGTTAAAACATTTTTATAGTTTCTCACTGGATATCATACTATTACTTGAAAAGTAGTTGTATTTTCTTGGGGAATCTAAGAAGGTATACAAACTGTCCTATATTTTAATTTTGTATTTGTCTTTGAACTTCTATTTAAATGATTATCAATTTTGTCTTGGAAATGCCAGCAATTTCCTCACTTTAATAAATGTTTTTCACTTTTTTTTAGGATTAGCATTTATCTCTGCCTGTCTGTCTGTCTGTATCTGCTTAACCCACATATAAAGAGACTTCATCTTCATATACTCCTGAACCATTTTTAGAGGTTTCAGTACAATTGGTAGGGGGGATACTTACATTTTACTGCTCCATGATTTCTTAGAATGCTTTTATGCTTTGGGAGTATGTAAATAACACATGATGCCAAACACAAATTTTAAGAAATGTGTTCTTTTTGTAGTAGTTAGGCAATCATTTTCATAACCCTGTGCTTCAGTCTCCTCTGCGATGTGGGGTAATTGTACCCACTTTTTAAGTTTGCTATGAGAATCAATACATTCATATATGTCAAGTATTCTTGACCTCTGATAAATAAGCTAAGTGTTAACCAAATATTTTTCCTCAGGTAACCAATGTCTTAGTGTCTATCAGAAAAATATGAAAAAGATATTCTTCAAGAAAAATTTAAAACTAATTGATTGCTGAACTGAACTGAACATTTAAGTGAAATTTAGATCATCACCTTTATACTCTACCAATATCTCATGAATTTGCTTAATGTTTCATTACATCCTTCAGTCATGTGAATTGCTACTATCTCTTGTTTTCATCATAAATAGTCCTTAGTTACTCAGATATCATATTTAAACATTTATCTGACACTTACAGCAACTTCAAAGGCTCACAATAGTTAGTCTCAACCAAGATACAGACTCTGAAATTCAAGGTATTTCATAAAGCTCTGACCCACTTGTCTTTCCATTCAGTTTCCTCACAAGGCAAACTGAGCTACTTGCTCCTGTCCATTCATATATCAATTTATGGGTTTCCTGTGCCTCAAATAAACAGTCTTTACTCTTAAATTGGTAGGCTGGACATTCTCATGAAAATTCTAACTCCAAACTCCATGCAGTTAAGTCCTGATCTCAAGTATATCCAGTATTTTGCCACCAATAAACTGCATGCACATGGGAGATAAATAGGTTCTTTTCAACCATGCACCAGACTTGCCGTCTGTAGAAAGGCTTCACTAAAAATGCCCCAACTAGCACATGATATGGCTGAAAGTTTATGATTGTAAAGTTTTCACACAAGCCCTGTTCCCATGTCACCTTGGAAAAAAATCTCATCTTGGGTGAAATAATGAGATGGTAATGAAGAAAGCTCCTGTATAATAAGCCAAAAACAAAGCAAATATAGGGCTACCCACAGCCAGAATATGAGTGACAGAAGAATGAGTAAATAGCCACACCATCATTAGATGTCATGGGAAAGGATTTTACTTACAGTTATATAAACATTTAGTATCAAGTCTGGAATTTGAATCCTAGAAACTTTTTCAAACCAAATTTTAATATTATCATTTGGTGGTTCAAGTTCCAGAAAAGATGGAATAAACAGATGCTTTCCTTTCTTCCTTAATGAAAACAACTATAAAACTCATACAGAATGCTTAGCTCGGCTGTTTGAGGACTCTGCAAACAAAACAGCAACAGGCTATTTGGAGAAGTACACCAGAACCCGAGGTACCACCAAATACGTGCTGAATTTACCATTATTTTTCTTCCCCTGGCATCTCGCAGCCTGAAGTCAATCAAGCTAAAAACCCAAAATTAAGTGATATGGAGCAAAGAGATACAGAAGGATTCTAGGAGGAAAAAAATGTCATTGTTGCTTGATCCTTTCTGTCCTTTCATCTGTACCCTGGCTCCCCAGAAATCCCACACTGGCAACAGGAGTTTATAGAAACCAGTTAAAAAGGATGGAAACTTCCTTTCCAGCCACTGAAACTAGTGTTTTTAATTACAGTACAGAACCCTTTTGCTTTCCTTTTCTCTCTCTCTACCTCTCTTGCTCTGTTTCAAAGAAGTGGGCAGTGTCTTGTGATACACCAAAAAGGGAAACCTTTGCAAAGAAAAAAAATACTTGTAAATAGTAGAGAAAGAAGAGCTTGGGAAAGCAACCCCATGAAGTTAATTATGAATTCTTAGGCTCACTACCAATTTGGGAACCTATGACTCTGACAGAAATTAGCATATCGACAGCTTTGAGAACTGAACTAATAAGCATATTTCTATCTCCACCCAGGTCTGGGTTGATCCACAAATGAGCAGCTACAAATAGCACTTCAAAACTTGGAAAGCTGGACTGACCTTACAGTATCATCTCAAAGAATGTGGGGTGGAATTTTTAGCCAAAATCTAATAAGGTCAACTCCTTGCTACAATAAAAATATCAGTATTATCTGCAGGATCTAAACAAGTCTCAGCTTCTCATAATGCAATATGGAAAATGTCCAGTATACAATTTTAAGTTAGTTCAAAGTATCAAGCATGTGACAAATAGTCAAAGGAGGCCAGTGACAAAATGACATAGATATTGGAGTTACGTGACAAAGATGTAACAGTGGCTATTATAAAATTCCTTGAAAGAATAATTGCAAGCATTTTTGAGACATTAAAAGTAGAAAGTATCAGCAATTAAGATAACTAGATCTTTCATCAAAACAGTGGAGCCCAAAAAGGAAGCCCCATTTTTAAGGAATTACAAATCGAGAATTCTGTATCCAGTGGAAATACCCTTCAGGAATGAAAGGGAACTCAAGATATTCTCAGAGAAAAGAAAACTAAGAAAATCCATAGCCAGGATACTTGCTTTAAATGAAAAAACAAAAAAATGCTAAAGGAAGCTCTTCAAAAAGAAGGGAAATAATACCAGAGAAACATGAAACATCAGGAGTAAAGGAGTAACAGAAATGATAAATGTGTAGAAGAAAAGACTTTTCTTCTCATGTTGAGTTCTTTAAATTTTATGTGATGACTGAAAACAAAAACTACATTGTCACATGGACTTTTCAGTGCATGTAGGTGTACTATATGACAAACAGCATTAACAGGAGAATAAAGGGACTATATGGTAGTAAGATTTCTACATTCAAATTGAAGTAGGGAAATATTGTTTCTAAATAGCTTTTCATAAGGAAACTATGTATTTTACAATCTCTTGAGTAACCATTAAATCATATATCAAGAGTTTGTTAAAACCAAAGTGATAAATTAACAATGAAATATTAGAATAATCAGTAACCCAAAAGGAGCAGAAAATGGAGAGAAGATGGAAAGTAAAAGCAAATCAAATAATAAAATGATGGACCTAATTTGAAAGGTATCAGTAATATTAAGTATATGCATGCTATGAACACAACTATTAAAAAACAGAGATTTAAAAAATTGGATTGAGAAGAAAATGGAATAGCCTAAATATATGTTGTCCACAAGCATATCACTCCATGTGTAAAGATATTAGTAGGTTGAAAGTAAAATACTGGAAAAGGATATTCCAAGTAAACACTAAGCAAAGGAAAGCTGGAAAGGCTATATCATTATCAAACAAAGCCAACTTCAGAGCACATAATTTTACCAGAGAGAAAGAAATAGGGAGATTGTATAGCAAATGAATGTCACTTTGATGAAAAGACAGAACAATATTAATCATCTATGCAACTAACAACAGAGTTTCAAAATTAATGAACCCAAAACTGACAAAGCTGAAGGAAGAAATAGATAAATCTAAAATTATATTGGATAATTCAAAACTCTTCTCTCAGTAATATATAGAATGGGTAGAAAGAAGATTCAACAAGTTTACAGAAGAACTGAACAACCTACCAAATAATGGGATCTCCTGTTGATCCAGCTCTCAACAGCCCCAGATTGTACATTCTTTTCAAATGCACACAGAAAATTCTACCTGATAGATTATATTCTTAGTCATAACACAAGCCTTAACACAGTTAAAAACTTAAAATCATACAAAATATGTTCTCTGAGCATATTAAAGTGGAAATCAGTAAGAAAAAAATAAGAAAATCTCCAATCACTTGGAAATTCAGTAACACAGTCCAAAATATCCATTGGTAAAAGAAGACGTCTCCAAGAAAATTAGAAAATATTTTTAACTGAATGAAAATGAAAATTCACTGTATCAAAATTTGTGTGATGCAACTAGAGCAGTAATCAGAAAAAAGTTATAGAATTAAATGCTTATACTATAAAAATAATTCCAAATTAATGATCTAAAATTACACCTTGAGAAACCCGAAAATAAAGGATAATTTCAAATCAATCAAGAAGGAAGAACATAATAAAGAAAAAGAATCAATAAAATTAAAAACAGAAAAACAAAAGAAAATCAATAAAATTTATGTCAATTTCTTTGAAAGGAGCATAAAACCGATAACCTTCTAGCAATATTTAAAAAGAAAAAAGAGAGGTAGTAAACTATTAGTATCAAGAATGAAAGAGTAACACCATAGATACTGACATGAAATTACTAAAAAAATACAAGAATATTGCTACAGACCCCACAAAAATTGAAAAGATACGAGATATAAATAACTCTGAACATTAATTTGACTAATTATATAAAATGGACTAATTAATTCCTCAACAATCATAAACTACTAAAATCCACCCAAATGAAACATAGTATCTGAATACCCTTATAAGTTTTAAATAAGTTGAATTTGTAGTCAAAATCTTCTGATAAGAAATATCCATGCAAACATGGTTTTACTGATGAATTTTACTAAATATTTAAAGAATAAATAACACCAACTCTTACAGAATCTCTTCCAGAAAGAAATGAAGATGAAACATTTCCCACCCATTTTATACGGTTAGGATCACCCTGATACCTAAACCATAAAAAGGCAGTCAAAAAACAAAGACAAAAAGAAAGAAAAATGCTATTGGCCAATTTTCCTCATAAACAGAAAAGCAAAAAATCCTCAATGAAACCTTGTCAATTTAAATCCACTAATATAGAAGAAGAATATTACAGCATGACCAAATGGAGTTTACCCCAGGAATGCAAATCCATACAATCCTATATAAAAATCCAATCATTTCTAGAGAAAGAAAAACATGATTTTTCTGAAGAGATGCAGAAAAGCATTTGATAAAATACAATTTCAGTTCTTAGGACTTTGTTAAAGTCACATTTGTTAAATAGAGCATAGGGTGCCAGGTGATGAGCCAACATTCAAAAAATGACCTCAAGAGAAACTGAAATAGATTATTACTCACTCACAAGTCCTGGAGGAAGCACACATTACACAGATTGGCAAGGGCACAGTGCAGGTGAGGAGACTGGATTCTCCACGGTGGCCCTTACTAAGGGGAGTATAGGGGAAGGTCCTGGTAGGCAGGCAACACTGTTAGGCACATAAGTATTTGGGAAGTTGTATCAAGAATTTACATTTGCTTGCGACTCTGTGGGGTTGTGCTTTATGAGGCGGTTGGTGACAGTTTAAGGCCAAGGCAGCAATACCATGGAATAGTTGAACAGTTCTTGATAAAAATTCTCAGCAAATTAGCAAGAGACGGGCACTACACTCTCTCAACCTAATAAAATGTATGTAAACCAATAGATAACAACATATTAAATGGTGAAAGACTGAATGTCTTCCCTCTGATACCTGGAACAAGGCAAGTATATCTGTTCTCACCACATTTTTTCAACGTTCATCACTTTTCTGATACAATGTTTAATGATTTTCTTTTAATTCCTTTTCCTCAATATTAAGTAAGTGCCTTTCTTCACTCTTGTATTGAGGACTGAGGAATTAACAATAGTGATTGGGACTCTCAGGTCAGTGAGAAATGTGGGACTCACATGTCACCACCTGGTCCTGCTATATGTAAATTTTACCTGTCCATCCAGGTTGTCTCATGTTAGTCCCATCATAATCTCCTAGGTCAAAGGTGCTTCCACCACCTTGAGGAACATGCTGCATTTGTTTTTGTATTATTCTTCTTTCTTAAAATCAATTTTTCTCATAAATATGGTGGTGAACAGTTACATTCCCTATGTCTTAACTATTTGAGTGTTTCAAAGGTTAAGGCTGGGCCAATCATCTTTACTGCCTGCAGTCAACATAGGGACTAAAATGAGCAGGTCTTCAATGTTTATTTAATGATCTGTAAGTGAATACTTCTCAGAACTTTCTCTAACTCACCCTCAAAAGGACATTTCACTTACGGATTTGACCTCTTGTATTTCTCACTGTATACTTTTTATGACCTTTCACTTGGAATTCTTATCCAAAAATGCATTCCAACCAATTAAAATCACTGACCTACCCTTCAAGAGGCGTCTCTTCTTGATGATGCTACATTTTGTGTAATATTACTTGGACTTCATTTGTCAATAAAATAAGGTTTTTTTCTCCCTCCATATATCTTGCTCCCCAACTTGAACAAACAGGGACCATGTACGTGATATGTGTGTGTGTGTGTGGGTGTGGGTGGGTGGGTGTGTATCTTTACAGGGAAGTTGACAGCAAACAGGTTGGATATTTGTATGATTTCCTTAAAATTCTCTCTCTTTAATTTGGGTTATTCAACCTTCTACCCCCTGTTGTTCTATTTAGATTTAACCCTTGAATGTAAAAGACTCAAATGAAATATTTGAAGATTTCAAAAGATTGAATATTGTGATAGCATACATTATTCTTCAAAGATATTGTTTTTATTCTTTGTTTCTTAAATATGATTTTTGCTCTAAGCATATTCTATAACAACAGCAAAAAAGAAAATAAGCCTTTCACACTTAATAAAATTACTCATACTAATATGAGAACATCTGTGCCAAGAACATGAATCAGTAAAACATTCTTTCATCTGTTGCAAAAAAAAACGTATCTGATAGAATAATTACTTTGTTTTTCTAACCTTCCCTTCTGCTGCCTCATGGTGGAGACAAATTCCTATCAATAAGGAATATAATTGTTAGCATTTTTGTTCTTTTCTTCTGACTTAAGCCAAGTTGAGTTATGCTTACATTTAAAACAAATGCATTGATAGCGTGTTGTGTGGTTATTTACTATGCACAAAATAATTACTTTTTCTGCATAAATGGTAATTTCAGGGATATTATTTTTAATACTTTCTTAAAATTTCTATCGACTTTACTGAAATTCTGATACTCCTTCCCATACTATATAATCTGAATTTTTAAAAAATCATGCTAGCTTTATTAAAAGATATTCTTTCTTTTACAAATAAAAACTGAAATCAAATCCCATAGGCTTAAACTCTAAACTGGAGTCTATAAGACTATTCAAAATTCAAAGTTGTTCCTGAACAGATTGTACCAGATAGTTGATGAAACTTGAGCTAATTACACTAATGTTGACAAATGCATTGGCACCAAAACAAATGTCACATTTTTCAAAAAATTACACCTCTTCAAAAGATGCTAAATAGATTCAGTGATTTGTGGGTGTAACTGAGCTATCTGTGCAAAAACAGTTTTGAAAATTCTAATTTAAAATATAAAAAGGATAAGTACAGTAAAAGTGCTTATACACTATTTTCAAATGTATTTTTATGGAATATTTGAATTTTTGGAACAACTAAAGGAATTGCTACATTTAGCACTGGAATATTATCCCTCAGGAGTTTAATTTAAATTTTGTATCATATACAAAAATAAAATCTTTCTATCTTAAGGAATGCTTTTATATATTTTAAATTGAGTTGTTATAAATATCTGAACTGAAAATGCAATTTTTAGAGATTTGAGTCTGTAATCTCTCTCAGGAATAGTGTTTCTTTAAATTCAGCCACAAACATACCTATATTTTTTGCTACTTGGCACAATAGCTACTGTATGCTAAGAGTTTTATGCTAAGCATTGTGCTAAATGTAAGCAAATGATCTGATTTGATCTGTCCAGTAGTCCTGCAAGGGAGAAATTATCAAAATGAGATATCTGAGAATCAGAGAGATTAGGTAATTCACTGTAGAAAACCAGGCTGGAATTGGATCCAAGGTCTCCCTGACCCTCTATCTTTTACCCTGCCTACGGAACCATCAAGGTTCTCAAGCAGAAACTCTGTACTTTTTATACATTCAAAAGTACCAGCCTCCTTCTATTACACATTTGAAAGAATGTTCCAATAATGTTTCCAGAATATGTCTTTGATTCTTTTAGAGTTGAAATTTGTCTGTCATTTGTTTTTTTGAACTGTCCCCAATGGTCACTGTGCCATCTGGGAAGAGACCTATCTGTGCTGGAGCACTTTCACTATGGCTCAGGAAATCGACCTTGTCTGATTTTTTAATAATTTTTTATTAAAAATTAAAATAAATTAGAAACATTGATGACAGAAATCAGGCTTGTCATTAAGAACTAACATGTGAGTTTAAATTACAGAAGTGCTGTCCATCATCTACTAAAATTCTGGGGAGATGAAGAATCATATTGACAAAGATTGTTCTTACCCAACAACAGAAGATTCAACCAATCACGATATCATTAGCCCGTGTGAGTAAGGCTTCAAAAGTGGTCATTTTGGCAGGCTCAGTTAAAAACAGCTCGAATCAGCATGCCATATTCACTGATGCATTGCCTGACATTCGAATACCATCTACAAACCAATACTAAAATAAAAACCTATTTTTAAGATTGACATAAAGGAAGCAGTAATATTTAAATTTTTCTATCACCTATTAAAATTTATTCCATATTTATTAAAATTGCTCTTCACTAGATATTGCTCTTATCTCTGGTTTACTTGGATAGTTTAGGTTGCTGATGCTTTATCTTTTACTACCAGATTCTCTGACCCCTAATTTGATGTAAATCTCTATTTATTCTTTCCAACCTACATAAGTCCTTGTCCTCCAGACTTTTATCCCCCTGGGACATTCTGGCTTGTACTAGTCTGGGCAGCTGTGAGGCTTGTAAAATACTACTTAGCATGCTTAACTTCTGGGAGCTCCTCCAGACTTCAGTCCTTTACCAACTAATTGAATTAAGCTGAAGCACGTCTCTGGTTGGCAAGCATACAGGCCATCACTCATATCTGAAGTCATATAGTTGCCACTAGAGAGTACCAATATGAATCCTTAAAATAAGTGAAAAAATATTTTGATTTATTTAAGTTCAGGATTAATAGTTTCAAAAAATGTATAGATTCTTCTGTGAAATCTTCACTTGGGTCTTTTAAACGAATTAAGTAAAAATAATGTTCAAAGAGGTCTTAAGTTCAGTAAACTAGAGAGATTGTTTCTACCTTTCCTTCATGACATAAACTTTGCCCAAAGATCAGTAATTTACCATTATCATACTTATGTGGTATCTACACTTTAGTCATTGGTTTTACAAGAGGACAATCGTCTACAATTAGGGAGACAGTTGCGATGGCACCCATTTTCTCTATCGTTTTTTTCTATTCACATTCAGTAATAATAAAAAATATTATCTTTGTTCATTGGAGACATGCTTTCCATTCTGAACTGTATTATTTTAAGTAACAGAATCTGACATTCCTTTGTAATATTAATATTCTCTTTTAAATGGTCTAATATTCAGCTACTTTGTATGGCAACTTAATGTAGTGCAAAAAGTAAAGACCTGGGAAAAAGAAAAACCGGGTTCAAAATTTAGGAAAGTGACCTGTTAGGTACTAGATTGCAGATTAATTATTTGACCTTCTTTGTGTTCTAGTTAACTTGTCTAAAAATAGAAAAGTATTCCCTGCCTCAATACATAATATCTTCTCAAACTAAAACATGCAGCATCTCAAGAACTAATGTTCTTAATTAACAGTATTTAAGTTTAATGTGATGCTAATGGAAAAACTACTGAAGTAAGGAATTTTGTTTTCCCATAGCCAAAATGTAGAAGGAAAAGCTATGATTGATATGAATTCAGATGTATCTCTATGGGATTTCTTACATTTCACAGCTGTTTCATCTACTTAGCATCAATCACATTCTTTGTCTTTGTTCTTTATTATTTCTCTGAGTTTGGTGTAGGTTTCTTGAGATAAACTGAATTCTCACATTTACTTTGTGGGGAGATAGATATGGAGATATAGGGAAATAATTTTTCAATTGATTATTTTTAAAGTGGAGGAAATTTCAAAAGCTTACCAAACAAATCACTTTGGATCAAAGACAATAACTTTCTGTAAAAATAAATAATGACTTTCAATATCACTTAGGATGTTTCACTATCTAGTGTGTATTCCAGAATTAATTCAATTATAGACAGATTAACATGTTTAATTATAGCTTTGGTTTCACATTGATATGGAAAGTGAAAGACATAGTTATCCAGATGTTTTCAAATATTTGTTATCATGTAGGGAAAACATCTGGATGAGTACGTTTTTATTCTAGTTCTTGTTATTGTTGCTTCTAGTTTTCCTCCAAATATTTCATTTTCATCATTTTATAGAGATAATCTAGATATCAATCAAAGTAGCCATAGAACATGAAAGTTATTGTGATCTTTACTGGATATTAAAAATCTTTAGCCTATTGAGTTATACAAATGAAGATGCAAAATGAATGTTTAGCTTAAGTAAGTAGATGGATAAGAGCATCATAATTACTGCTATTATCATATGAAATTTTTATTATATAAAACATGGCAGTTATAAAAATACAGTAAAATTTTATTACCAGAGGCTTAGGACAATGGGATCTATTCTGCTTTTAATATATAATTTTATGATCATATGTAGGCTATACCTATCATTGAGTGGAAGATTGTTTCTGTCCTTGAATTTGAATTTGAGTGACCTACATGGCTAAAAATGTGTATGTTATTTTTTAAAAATAATATTAGAAATCCCACCTTTGCATATTTCTTCAACAGCCCAGATAGAATAGATCCAAACGGTCTCTAGCTCTGCAGATGCCCTTGCTAAATTTGATTTTATAATAGAGAATAGTAAAGAAGATGGCTTGCTTTTAGCTTTTAGTGTTTCTTTTTTAATTTCAAAGACAAAGCTGTCATTTTTGTTTCTCCATCTCCTGCTCTTCTAATAGTTTAAATTCAGAATAAAAGTGAACTATAATAAAGTATCTTAGACTTCCTTTGGACATTTATTAATCAAACTAGTGTTTAGTGAGCCCGTACACTGCCTGAAAGAAAAAACAACACTGTTTATCTCAATTGACCTTGTTAACATTATATTGGAAATGTGAAACCAGATCTTGCTCAAGAAGTATCCTTACAGGTTTGAGAATATGGGAATATTTTGTTTGTTTTCTTTTTTTTTTTTTAGTAATTTACAAAAGGCTAATTGGGGTAGATTTCTCAAGTTGGAAATAACATATTCAAATTGTTCATCTTAAAGGCAGTATTACTAAGCAGACCACCTCCAAAGTCTACCCATTGTTTGGAGTGTGACTGTAGTGACAGCCACAATAATAACGTCAACCTTGAAACTAAAGCTTTAGATAACATCTGGTCATGCATAGAAGTGAGTCATTTACCATTTCTGTAACTGTTTATTTTATACATTTGAAAATTAACAAATACTACCTCAATTTTAAACTAACCACAATTTTGGGGAAAACACGTAAGGAACTCAAACTTCAAGACAGATATATTGAAATAGGCCAATCACACAGGAATAAGCTGAAGAAAAGTGACAGACTGGACCTACTCTTTCTGTCCCTGAAATCTAAAGTAAAATGTAGATTCAGAGAAAGTTCAGTCAAGACCCTGATCATTAAGGATGGTCATATTGGTCTACATTTTTGAGCTTCCCATCATTAATTAGCAGAGCTGTCCAGACTGTTTTGATATATATCTCTAGAGAAAAATAGAATATAAACTCTTTTCCCTATTGCTAATGCTTGTTTTATAGATGATGAAGTATGAAATGATGGATCATATAGTATAATGATGGATAAGGACAATTTCTGGAAAGGTCAAACCTATTAAATAAATCTTAGAATATATTTAAAAACATCATATCTGCCTCACTGGAGCATGGTAACTCTTTCCAGTGACAGGTGGCCTTCACATCAGAGGAGTAACAGCAGTGGAAAACAATAAACATTCATACTTCACTGAAAGAGTGCTGGAGAAACGAGTAAGGTCTGCAGAATTATCGCTGCTAAAGTAAGAGGTTATCCTGAATAGAACAAAATAAATAAAGACCTTGACTACAGCTTCATCATCCTGAAACATTCTAATGAAAAGCAATGCAAAATGAACATAACAAAACAGATAAACAACAAATAAACCTTTTAAACACAGAGATATTTGTATACATGTTGACATACGAATATTTGAAAAAAAAATGTTTCCATATCAAGCAAAAAATAAAAACAAAAACACTAATGATAAGTCCTTTGCAAATGAAAAAAACACAACCTTCCAATTAAACACACATTTTTTTCTAAGATGTATTATTCAAAAGCTTTATTTCAATCAGCTTAGGAATTTAGAATAAATTTCACTTAGACTTAACTGTATTGTATAAGCATGTATTAGACACATTGTTCTTATAAACACAATACATATTTTAAAAATCTTGAGTTCATGCTATCATTCAAACATTAGCCATTCTACCCAGCTTTATTTGTACCTTCATAGACATGATTTCCTTATCTTTATATTAGTTGTGAAAGGTGATAGATAGGTAATGTTAAAAACAAGATAATGGACTCAAAATGGAGTTGCTTAGGCTAAATCCCACATCACTAAAGAGTGACTTTCTGTGAGTCCCAGAAATGAAATCTTAAACCAGTTGATCACACATCATCTGGTCGGTACATGTGAGGTCATCTGCCTGACAGACCCCTGCTGTCATCTAAAGGACAGTGACCTTCCCACAATCTGGCCACTTGGTAGTATAACTTCCTTATTCCTGTTCCTTTCTTCATATAAGCCTTTCATCTTGCACATCTCTTTAGAATTCCTTTGTATCTGCTAGATGGGAAGCGGCCCGATTCAGGGATCACTGAGTAAAACTAAGGATATCTTCAGAATTTACTGAGTTGAATTTTGCTTTTCAACTGTTGTATATTCTATTGCAAGCATTCATCAGCCTAATATTAATGTATTTGTTTAGCAGTCCTCTTTGGGATCATTCTCTATTCGCTAAATTCCAGTTTTTTTGTGGGTCACTTGAATAGGCTGAATGTTTTCATGTTCTCAAATTTTGTATTTGCTCTCTTTCTGCCCAGAATTTCCTATTCTAACTTACATCCTTGATTCTTTAGAACTCTACCCAAGCATCATCTCTTCTGTGAAGCTTTTCTAGCCTTTCCCAGAAAGGGTTAGGTTCTCCTTTAGATTTTTATGATGCTCCTTTATGCATCATTGCTTTATAGGATTATGTTGGAAAACCCTAAATCTTTCTCCTTCTATGTTTCTATGTGTTTCTTCTTTACTCTCACACTATTAACGCACTCACAACACTTCAAACACCAGTATATGTTATTTTTTCCCACACCAAGAAATTCTCTGCTACACCAGCTGGGTGTCCTACAACTGAACTCAGTTTGGACACCATCTGCCTGGAGGTAGCATCGCATCCCACAGTTTAACTGCTCAGTCCCATGAGACTTCTCCCACTCCACTCTGATGACAGTCTTAAGTACAGGTTGTCACTTGTGCTTCTGAATGATCCTATAAATCTGAGGTTCCCATGATCCCTTCCTCAGGTTTGATTGCGTTTGCTAGAGTGGCTCACAGAGCTTAGAGAGACACTTACATTAACCAGTTTATTAAAGGATATAAAAGATACAGGTGACCAGTCAGATAATGAGACACATAGGGTGAGATCTTGAGAGGGTCCTGTGATATCCGTGTACAGTTATAGTGTGTCACCCTCCCAGTACCTGCACATGTTTGCTGACCCGGAAGTTCTCCAAACCCCTACTATTTAGACTTTAATACTGGCTCCATCACATAGGCATGATCTGTCATTAACTCTATTTTTAGCCCTTCTCCCTTCTCAAGAAAAACGGGAAGACCTGCAAATTCCAAGCATCTAATCATGGCTTGGTCTTACCAGTGGTCAGCCCTCACCCAGGAGCCATCCTGGAACCTTCTGTAAGTTCATCCAGAATTGCATCATCACAGCAGAAGATGTTCCTACTGTTCTTATTACTTAGGCATTTACAAGAGTCTCAGGAACCCAGTCAGAGCTGGGGATGACTCCATGAGTTTAAGTATTATTTAAACATGCCCAACTTCCCAGTTAGTAATTCCAGAAAAGATTCCTATTAATAGTAGTATTTCCATTAAAACATGCAGTTTCCTTGTGTTTACATGTGTCTGAGGTTTTTGAAGTTACAGATATGGGATCGCTGTATAATGTATTTGTATTTTTAAATCATCTACATTCTTAAATCTCTTTTGGACCTCAAAACAATCTGTCAAGTATGTAGGGCAAGTGCTATTATCCCCATTTACAGATATAAAAATCTCATTTCCAGGAAGTCAGATGTTTTCTCACTAAGCAATTATAGTTAATTCCTTCATGTTTATAATAATGTTATCTTAAAGAAGCTATTACTGTTAAGAAGCACTGAGAAAAATTCTGTCTGGAGAAGCAATACAGAATCAATCTTTTAAAGTAGTTTTACCAATTTAACTAACTGTAAGGTCCAGATGGCTTAATATACATGCTCTTATGATAGAGAAATATTGGTGTCAAAACATATTATTTAGAAAGTCAATATTTCTGACTATAGGTCATTGTTTCATACTCACAACTGATTAAACAGTTTTAAAATAAAGGACTGGACATAGCAAGTGAATAATGACAAAAATGTTTTACATCAGTTAAAAAACAAATGTCATGATTTTAAAGAGAATTTTTAACAAATATGAATGAAAAAGAAGAGAACGAAAATGTAATGGGTGGAAAGATAACAAATCTGGATTTAAACCAGTTAATAAATAGTGATTTTGATAATTTTATATCAGGAGAATGACATAGCCCATATCGTGTATTGGGACATTGATTTTACATAATGTATTGGAATGAAAATCTAATCGGACCAGTTAGTAGGACACTGCAACTGTCTGTTTGAGAAGAAATGATGGTCTAAATTATATTAAAGACAGTCAAGATGCGTAGAGAAAAGAAGGGACAGATGCAACAGTTAAAAAAAGTTAGATTGGTCAAGATTTGTCTTGCATTTGATTGCATATAATGATGAATGAAGAAAAAGGCGGAAATAAAAGATGAGTCCAAGATTTCAAGGATGAGAAATCTGGAGCACGCTGGTACCATTAAAATAATATAGGAAATGAGGAAAATGGGTGGAAGCAGAATTAATGAGCTCAATTAGAACATGCTGAGTTTCAGAAATCAGGGTGATATCTAGGTAGAAATCTCTTGCAACTGCTCATGTGTGGGTACATTTCAAGATTTTTAAAAATATTTTAATTGGGGGTATAGGCTGGAAATCAGCTACGGTGGCATAATTCTCTCTCTTCCTTCTCTCTTGTGTGTATCTATTTCCAAGTCCTACTGTTTACACTTTCTAAATATCTCTCTGTGTCTCAACTCCATTCCAATAGCTACTCTGACTCTGGATCTGATTTTTTATCACCTAATACACTATAATTATTGCGTTATTCATCTTACATTTATTTTTCCAATCTATTTTCTCCAGTGTAGGTAAAATATCCTTTATTAAAAGAAAGTGACCTTGTCATACCCATGCTTAAAACCATGGAGTATCTTTCTATTGCTCTTGGATAAAAAGTCTAAATTTTTGAAGTTGGTTTAGAAGATGGTCCATCACCTAAGGTGCTGCTATCCTTGTTCTGTCTCTTGCCTCCTCCTCCTTCACACCTCAGCCATACCAATTTTCTTTCAGTTTCACAAGTGTACAATGTCTTAATGCCCAGCTTTTAGACATGATACTTTTTGTCCAAGGAACATTTTTTCATCAACAATTTACTGGATATCACATTCTTGTTCTTGCATTGTAAGCATTTGGTTTAACTATTAAGTGGATTATTCTCTATTGTTTCCATATCTCCCTACAATCCATCTGTAACAGTTTCTGCTCTTCACTACGCCAGGAGACTGACCTTATTACTGGATCATTGGAATCTTTCGTAATCTGGCTTCTAGTTGTACCCATCCAATGAAAACCACACACTGATCAACGAACAGAAGCAAAGATATCAAGGTAATTCTTTCCACTCCCTTTCTTCGACACCATACTCTGATAATAGTTGTATCTTTCTGTAACAATCTCTATCAGATGGCCCAATTCTATGGCTCCAATAAGACTATACCTTCCCTTTGCCCTTTAACTTCTGGAAAGATAACCATTCCTTAAAGTTGCTAGTGCCTGAGAATTTCAAACTCCTATGCTTGTTTAGTTAAATATGCACACAGTATGTGGAATACATTCATTAATGTCTCTTTATCTGAGTGGATTCTGTACATTAGCAATACCTAGAGATATTGCAGTTGATACCAGGAGTGATCCTAGAAAACCCCCAACATGGAGTTATGGATCTGGACTGCCCATATTTGATGAAACTGTGACCTCCTAGTCAGGGGAAAATGAGACCCTCACAATCCATAGCGTGCACTACATCACGATTATCTGGGTTATCATTGGTAGCAGTTTAGGACAGATTACCAATGTAGTGCAAGTTCTTGGGTGACCTTGTGGCTCTTATAATTATTGCTATGACAACTGTGATGCATTTAAAAAATATAGGATAAGCTAGCAGCACCAGAAAGTGCTAGAAAGTGTGAAAAATAATCTTAGAAATTTGTACAGCCAACTTAACACTAGAGAAGAGAACCTGAATGTTTAAAAAAAATTTTTTCTTTTCTATCATAGTTATAAGGCTCACAGCACTAAGCATCAGAGGAGAAACTGTTTGGATTGTAATTGGCACAGTTATGCCAATTAGATGCATAAACACTTCAAATCTCTTCTTATGCTACAGTAAGGGAAGTAACTGGGAAAAAGCAAGTCCTGAGAATCGAGCTGGGGACATTTGGGCATACACTGGTAATTTGAACCCACAAAAGTATCTTACTTTGCTTAAATGCCTTTTAATGACTTCCACCAGAGCAGGTATCTCCCAAGATAATGTCTCTTTTCCAAACGATGCAACCTCATCACCCCTCATCCCCTCCAGAGTTAAATCCAGCATGTCACAAAGGGAAAATTGCAATATGTTTTCTAAGGGCAAATAGAATACATACCAACATATATGCAAGATCTTACCAAAAGAAGTATGGGTTAAAATTGACTCTATAGTTATTAGATCAAAGAAAACAAAATCTGATATTATATGGTAACCAATTTTTCACTGTTGGTATATATACTTGGAATTTGGAACTTGATGTGATAGCCTACATATTTATAATGGTCTAAGAGTTTGGTTGATTCCTTGACGTCTAGATTCAAGAGTGGCCTCATGTCAGTGCAGTTAAGATTATAGAACCTGTCTTTCACCCTGTGAAGGATATGAGAATACTGGAGTGGATCTACTGTATGCAATTTTCTCTGCCATCTCTTAAGTGTACACACCTGAAGGGGCCTGAATATATTTCATTTACAAAGGCATTAAAGAAAACTTTTATGGTAGAGTACCAGCAATTTTAAAAAGCTCTTCAGTAGCTTCCCAGTGTAACCTGGATATGGCCAAGAGAGATTATACTTATTTGGGTTCCCAAAATGCAGTGCAAATAATGGATAACAAAGTTATAGAAGCTGGAGGGTGGGGGTGATGTTACCAATGATCAGAGACAGGATGGATATGTTACAATAGGCTGAAGGGCAAAAGTGGCATTGGAAGTATGTTAACCATAGGACCTATACCTGTAGTTAATGGATCATGAAATACCATACATGAAAGAGATTGGTGGTCATTCTGGTGTTGATTGATTTACATATTTAAAAAATAAATTCTGTGTCTGAAAATTGCAGATTCTCACTACATTCCAGACTTAAGCCAGTTCATGCACCTAGAGCCTTTTACTTGTAAGGAAGAGCTAGTTCACTTTGAGTAAACAACCTGCCACAGAGGTCCACATCATTACCAAAGAAACATGTGGCTATACACAAGGGTGTTTGTACACTGCTGAAATGGAAATACCTAGAACTTTGTGAGGTTGTTAAGTGCTCAATCTGAAATAACATAAATTTTGTGCAATGCAAACATCACCATGATTCAATCATCAGTATTTCTGCTTCGGAAGTTAGGTGACAGATGAAATTATACTGCAAGTCTAATTCACAGTGGATCTGATGGCTATTTGTCTAGTACCTAAGAGTATAGCTAAAGTAAAAATATTTGGCAACTAGCAGAAACCTTCCATTTGTTCTCTAACCTATGTGAGAAGCTAAATTTGTAGGAAGAATCAAAACAAATGAAGAGTAATCCCTTGAAAGTTAACTCTTTCCCACCACTATACTAATAACCCAAACACACGTCAAGCTGACACAGCTCCTGACATTTAATATACACCTGTTGCCTCTGAAAATTCTTTCCTTTTTAATCTAAATAGACACAAGAATCAGAAGTAGTTTCTCTTTACCTAGCAGGGACAGCCGTATGCCTTTATTTCTTAAGGTTGTGTCATTTCTACTGAATTCTATCATAATACAACCTGCAATACCTGCTGTTGCCCCACGTAACACCATTCTTAAACATTACATTGATGACACTATATTATTTTATGAGCCAGAAGCCCTAAGTATCCTAGATGCCATAATCATGTGACACACATTCATTTAGAGGGCAAGAAAAAAAATTCACATACATTTGAGGTCTGCCACACTGGTAAAGTTTTAGGTGTCCAGTGATTTTGGAATCTCGAGATGTTTCTCTAAAGTGAGTGACAATTTGTAGCATCTTGCCCTATTCACCATGAAGAATGAGGCATAACCATTTAGGTTGGAAATCTGTTATTCTGATCTACTTATTTAGTAATCAATAAGTCTGTTTTAACTGGGCCTGGTACAAAATGTGCCTCTACTGCGTTTATGTGTCTTATGTCAACCACTGTGAGAAGTGCATGCTGTGGTTACCCGCTATTTACAGGGAAGACATATGAAACAGACCTAAGTATAATACACAGGATAAAGAATCATCAGTGTAAAAAAATGCATGTTTGTTTTAATCTAAAGAAAGTCAGGGGTTCTCCATTATGCATGGTTATCGGAGCAATAGCAGAATAATACAACAGGTTTTGAGGATCTAGTTAGAAGGGAGAAATTCTTTTACCAGGAAGCACATTCATGAAAAGTGAGATTGCTTATGGGCATTTTGGGTTTTACATCGTCTGGAATCAGCAGGCATGAAGAAGGTTAGTGTACTGACTGGAATAGTGTTTCCATTACTAAAGAAGAGTGGGGTCCTGGTTACACAGTGGGAAGGAAGAATGCTGTATCTGACACTTAGGGAATTCCCTGGGGTACCTCTTAGAACTCTCAAGTTTATCAATAACAGAAAATGAAAAGCAGGACAACCTAATAAAGACAGAATAGTTTAAGACTCACATCCTGTTGGAGTAGTCAATTACCCAGGTGGTAGGGGATAAGGAGAATATGAAATAGATGATGGTAAAAGAAAATTATGGTTTTTAATATTGACCTCTTGGCCAGAGAGACTCAGGGACTACAGAAATTATACTTATCCTTTTAAATTATTTGTTTGCCTCCTTTTGCATGCCAACTAGTATGAAAAATGATGATGATAGGTATTAACATTTAGGTTCTGAATAAGAATAAAATGATCTGACATCATCCCATAATAATGAGTCTGATGGAAGTTTAGGGCTCTTCTGCATTATAAATGAGAATTTATTCATTTGAGTGAATGGCAAGAATGAATGTTACTGCAAGAGAAATAGTCTATACTGGTTACATGTCATCCTCCCCTACTCTATGTATTTGTAGCCTAGGCTCACCTATGTATAACCAACTGGCTAGTAACCTGGGGATTGGCTGGTCCCATCCTGAGATAATTCATCTCTGGTCCTTGGGGTCTATATCCTTTGCTGCATTTATTTTAATGGCAGAAGTAGAGTTCTGAGAAAAGGTCTCTTGAGCCTAGGTTAGAAATGGACACACTGTCATATCCCCCACAGCCTATTGGCCAAAGCAAGTCACAAATGCACTACAAATATAAGAGAAAAGTAGACTTTGCTCTTTATGGAAGGAGCATCAAAGTCACATAGCAAAGAATATTTGAATAAAGGCCATTAATTGAAGTTAATGCAAACAATCTATCACAAGACCTTTTAGGTAAATATCATAGCCAGAAATTAACCCTAATGCCAATGTGCATTTTCCTCACTACCAATGATAAATAAGTACAGACAAAAACTGTGAGCCAGCATTTGATTACATATGACAGTAACCTAAATATTGATGAACCGCAGTTTTGGGTATTGGGAAAGGGCAGTATAACCAAATGACGTGGACTTCAGTAGACAAGAGAAAGAGGCTGATTTCTCTCTCTACTAGAGCAGGAATATATGAAGAAAGAGCCACAGTCACTATGCATGCTTGCTTGGGAAGTGAACAAGGTCAAGGGAAAGACGGTTTTCTGTGAAAGAAAGAAAATGTAAGATAAATACCAAAGATTTGGTAATGGATTTTGGTTCTCAGTCTAAAAAACAGTAGAGTTTGTAGAGAGTCTGGCAATGGAAATGCACTGAGAGTAAGGAAGAATACTTAAGTGTAAGCATCATATCAAACCAATATATGGGGCATAAAATTGTTCTACAAGGCAGTATGTCTGAACAAAAACATAATATATCATTACAATGAAATGGGGGCTTTTGTTGATTAAACAGATACATGTAACATTTCCCTTCCCAAAGCCCCATTACAATACTGGTCAGAAATATGGAAAGGGGCAAAATAACTAAAGAACAAAATGAACGGTATGGGAAGTATGAGTGACAAAATCTTAGACAAATAAATTCCAAAGTAGTCCAAAGCAACTGACTTAGCAGTCAAAGGAGGCCAAGAACCAATCTGATCTCTGAATTGAGCACCAGAAATGTGATCACATAAGGTCAGGAGCAGTTCGACTGAAAAAAGGCACTCAGAGGAGAATTGGAAGAATACTTATATAAGGTCTTTGCACTTTACCAGAAGTGGTATGGTATTATTGAAGATAGATTGTGATATGTTAAAGATGTATACTATACTCCCCAAAGCAATCAATAATACAACAAAAATCATGGGAAATAAGTGAACAAAGGAAATAAAATGGAATCTTAAAAAATGTTCCATTAATACAAAAGATAGAAAAGGAGAAAAGAGAATCAAATAAGAGATGAGATAAATTAAAAACTAATGGCAAAAGGGTAGATACATATCCAACTATATATATAATAGCATTAAGTGTAAACAGAATGAATGCAGGAATTAAAAATCAAAGACTGTCTGATTGGATTAAAAATTTTAAAAAGCAAGACTGGACTATATATTCCTCATAAGAAATATATTTTAAATATAAAAATCTGAGTAAATTAAAAATAAAGAAAGAGAAAAGATATATTATGCTAGCCCTAATCAGAGGATGGGTGGAAAGAGCACAGACCAGTGTATTTGAGAGAACAAAATATTACCGGTGTTAAATAGTGCCATTTTATAACGAGTGAGTGATAGTCAACCAAACCACTCTGAGTTCGGCCCACTGGCTATTGCAGTTCCTTTCTGTTTCCATTCAGATGGTATCAATGTTGGGCTGAATAGCAACTGCACTCCCCGTAGATGAATTGCCATGACTAGATCTACCTGCATACCGGGAATCAGAGGGGACTTCCCCCACTTCCTTTTTACAGGCCACAGGGATCATGACAGGCACAGAGGTGGGGGCATTTGGAGGATCTAGATATTCTACAGGGCCTGGTGGGACCCACATTTCTAGAGACAGTGAGCTAGTGAGCTGGTGGTCAGGGTGCTTCTCTGCTGCAAACAGGCATGCCGCTTAGTCAAAGTGGGAGCTTGAGCATGGCAGAGAGGGGTCAATGGAGTATCTCAACATTGAAAGGAAGGGAAGGTCTTATTTCTGTGAGAGGCTGGAGGTGTGCTAAGTATACTGCTAGGAGCTGTTTCTCTGTGGAGGTATGTTGGGTTTCTGTCTCCTTCCAGACTTGGGACAAAAATCCTAAGGGCACTATCCCCTTCTCTTGAGTCTGTCATAGTGCCCAAGCCATACCTTCTGGAGTCACAGATGCCTCTAACTCAAACTATAGCCCTGTCTGACAGATGCCTGGAGCTTTAATATGCTTCACTAATATTTTTACCTTGTCTAAAGCAGCTTGCTGCTCTGATCCCCAGTCCTACATGTGCTCCTTCTTTACTAGGCAGTATAAAGGATAGAGGCACTGGGCCAGGTGGGGAACAAAAGTCTGCCAAACCCCCAAATCCCTACAAAGGCTTGCACCTCTTACACATATTTACCTTAGGATAGGCTTGTACCTTATCAATCACAGCTTCTGGGACACCTGTCTTAACCAACCAAACAGCTCCCAAAACCTTACGGCAGTGCCTGAGCTTTGAATTTGCTGTGGGTTCACCATCCATCCTGTTGCTCACAAATGTTTCAGCAAAGGCTGAGGGTGTCCAGCACAAGTCTTCATATATTAACAATTCATTGTCAAGATAATGGGCCCCTTTCCCTGAGGTGGGAAGGAGAACAAGGACAGGTCCTGGGCTGCCATCCCGTGACGTACGGTGGGGTGTAGAGGTGGCCCTGGGGAAGGCCTTGGAAGGTCCACTGCTGTCCCTTCCATGTGAAGGCAAAGTGATGTTGTGACTCAATACCCAGGAGTATACTGACCAAGGCATTTGCTACATCCAGTCCAGCATGGTGCCCTCCTAGGACCTTGGCCAAGGGATCTAAGATGGTGGCCATGCTGGGAGCAGCCGCTGAATGGGGGTACTACCTTGTTCAACTCTCAGGACTCCACTGCCATCTTCCTGAGCCATCTGGCTTTTGAACTGGCCAAGCTAGGCTATTGCAAGCACTGTGGGTAGGGAGTATGATACCCACTCAGTGCAGTTCTTGGATAGTTTCTGTTGTCTCTTTATGCCTCTCAGGCAATTTATATTGTTTCATAGTATCACTCTTCATGAGGACAGCAGACTTATGGTTCCCAATGGGCATTTCTCCTCAGCACTGGGTTGATTACTCTAGACTGGAGGCAGAACTCATGAATAGAACTTAGCAGAGTTTGGCCTTATTAGATATCAATGCCCAGTATGTAATCTGGTATGAAAGGGAGAAAATCCTCATGTTCTCCAGGGGAGAACACCCAATTTGCAACATCAAAGGGACAATCTGTAACCAAAACCATTTATCCTCTGCAACTATGGATGGTGTTGAGGGGGTCAAAAACTTCTGAGGGTTACCATGTCATAGAGCTCATTCAGCTCCAGTGCCAACCAGAGCCTTCACCTTTTGTTTATTTCTGGGGGACCAGAATATAGTAAGCTCAGCATGAGACCGCCAATCGCCTCTAATGGACCTCACGGGGAGACAGTCTTGGCCTGCATCCTGTACCTGAGGCATAAGAGGCAGTGTTACCCGTAAGGCTCTGCTGGAGCAAGGTGTGCAGGAGGAATGCAAAGGGCAGATGGCGCAGGTCTGAAAAATTGCTCAGGTTTTAAGGTTTTCCACAGGCCAACCAGGAGAGCATTGGGTTGTTGGCCTATGTGTCCAAGCAGCAATGAAGTCAAACCATTTACTTTCAGTTTACTTTCACTGGACTCTGATAGCCATAGTCTGGTTGTGATCACCTTTTGGCTTTTCCAGCTCTCTCTCTCTCTCAGGTCTTTCTCGTTGCTGGTACCCATTCCCAGGATTTTTCAGTCTCCCCAGGATCAGCAATGAATCACCCAACATCATCAATATATTGTCCCACAACTGGGCTCAGCATGGATATCAGTGTCCCATACCAGGGCCTGGGAGCATAGAGGAAAATCTCTCATTCTTGCTCTGAATGTGGCCGATCAGGACCTTCAGTGACAGGGCCCTGTTTCTTACCAAACTCCCAAAGGATTTATTATACCTCCTCTATAGATTTCCAGGGTCAAGTATAGATTGTACTGGAGGCAGGTGGGACAGGGCACTTGGCACATCTTACTGTCCATCATAACAGCCTTCTAGGACCCTCTTCACTTTGCCAGGGATTCTACCTCTTAACATCACAAAAAGGTTTTGTCACAAATGCTCAGAACTTCATTAGTAGCAGTTTGCACCCTCCTTTTGCAAAGTGACACACTAAGGTCTCCAACTAGTGGCCCTGTTCTCTCACCTCACCTGCCAACCCTGAAGCTAGCAGAAGAGTGGACACCAACCACACAGCTTTTCATAACTTTATCTCTTCTTACAACTGTCTGACTTAAGCTTCGACCTCTAACTGGGCAGTGGCCAGTGGAACTGCTCACAGAGGAGGCCAGCCCACCACAGCAGCCACAGGTGTCCCTCCATGAGAAGTTCCTCAAGAAATACGTTAAAGCAGCTGGCATTCGTGGGAGAAGCTCCTAATCATGTGGTGGTTCACCAGCATCTGCAAATGGGCCACCCTTCCTCAGAGATCACTGGCCACTTTGGGATTCCCCCTGCGGATGCCTTTTCCCCAAGGCAAATGTGTTCAGTCTTCCGGCTGCCTCATCAGTCGTTGGTTCCCATACTGATCTCCCTACAGAAAGGGCAAGGGAGGACCAAAGAAGGAGGCAGGCCAATCTAGATTGGTGGGTGGCAAGTTTAATCAGCAAGGGAACTTATATACGGGCTTGCCTGGGGCAGCCACAAGACTAGTAGATGTCCAGACCACCTGCCAGAATCTTAACAGTTTATACAGAGGTCTTAACTCAAGTGTTTCCTGAAGCTCCTAGTGGGTGGAAGGCAAGCAGAATGCACAGGGGAATACATAAGGAGACTTCCATTGCCTGGCGGCTCCCAGGTCACTGGTGGTCACATTCTCTAGATTTGCTGGAAGACTGTATGCTGAGAAGAAATTCATGCTAGTGGGGTTTGGGAATAAAGGAAAATAACATACCAGCAGGGTTTGGGGATAAATTAAAAATATCTATAGTGATAAGTACTCAGTAGTAATGCATGTTTGCATAAACTCAAGAAGTGATAGAATATTTATGTTATTTGGAGTATAAGATACTAAAGGAGCAGAGATTTGATGTGCATATATAGATGTGATAAACTACAAATTTAAAATTAGAAAACTAAATGAGAAAAGTCTACCTCTGTATAATGGTCACAATGAACAGCATTACAGTCTAATGATAATGATAACAAAAGTTTAATTGCTGTAAATAATAAAACACATTCTATGTCTCAGAATATCATTTTATTTTGTCATTACTAATTTAGTTATAGAGATTGAATATATGAAATAAACAGAATCCAGCATTAGAAAATGTAACTTTTATTCTGATCCTAAAAAAGACTATTTATAGGAGAGATGCTTCAATATCTATTATATGTACATATTAGAAATATATTCTAATACTGATCTAAAAAACTGCCTTTCTAAGTCACATAGATGTGCCTGATGTATTTTTTTATATTGTTAAGTTTTTCACTGTGATTCCTTCAATTTCACCAAACAAAATATTGTGACATTTAAAATTTTTTATGATTATGTTTTCCCACTATAATCTTTCACTTTTTTATAGTTCTCTTGTACCTACATGGGTAAAGCTTTAAAAAAATTCTTATTTCCACATTCCTAAAAATATATACTTTTTAACAAAGAGTCTTTCTCATTAAAATAAATCTTATGTATAAGCTTAAAATATTTATTCATAATTCTTTCTCCCTCCAAGCTCAGTGAATCATTTAAACCACTGAGTTGGATAATATTAAGAAATAAAAACATGCAACAAGGGAATTTTCCAAGTTATCTAGATTTAGATATACATCAGCGCTGGTTAATATAATAGCCATTAACCATATGTGACTGTTTAAATTAAGATTAAAACTTCAAATTCATTTCGTAAGTATAGTGGCTTCATTTTAACTGCTCAATAGCTTCAGGAGGCAAGAAGCTTGGACACTGAAGATAAAGAATATTTCTATCACCACAGAAGTACTATTAGACAGAACTGATGATTATTTACACATAAAATAATATCATCTAGGAACTTGGTAGAAATCCAATGGCACACCCAATTTTCAATAGCATGTTGAAGTAATTAAGACCTCTAAACTTTTAAATGGCTATTTTTGAAATAATGGGAAGCACTTGATAAACAATTGGGCATTACAGTTTTAGCAATTAAAGATTTTACGACAACTCTTATGCTACTTTGCTTTATTATAATTTCCAAAGTTTTTTTTTTAATGAAACAAACATGGATATTTCTGGAAAAAAAAATGTACATTTCACTTTATTAAGTGACAAATGCTCAACTTAAAACTTTGTGTTGAAAGTTAGTTATAAGAATTTTAATTATAAAAGGTAGTCCCTCAAAGAAGTTTGTTAGGGTCTGAAGAATGAAACAAAAAATCTCATGTAAAAAAATCTCTTCGTATTTATCTCCACAAATTACTTACTTAAACCATAGTCAGAAGGGGGGAATATTAAACAGTGAAATATTGTTGATTGTATTAGTTGGTGGGGAGTAAAATTTAAAAATGAAAAAAATGATTAAAACCAAAAATCTTAATTTTCTTCTGTGTTTGCTTCTCAGTTAGTAACTTGATCATGTTAGCCATCCAGTTAGCATTCTTGATTCATTCTCATTCATACACTACTTCTAATCACCAGATAATATTAATTATGCCTTTATGTGTCTCTGAAATCTACCCTTTCACTGCTATCACCACTGTAATCTCCCTATATCGAGCCACATTTTCCTATGTGTTACTAAAACCTCACTATAATCTCAAACCTCTAACACCAAGTTGGCTGTCAACCACATTTCCCATGTCTCTTCTTACCCTCACTCTCACAGATGTCTATTCCGTACCCTTTCCTTGCTTCAATATCTCCAAACTGGTGACCTTGATTCCTAATTACTTTAAAAAAATTATTAGAAGACAACTTCCAAAAGCTTCCTCCCTCTGATCCTCTCACAAACTCTAGCCCATGTATGTTACTGTCTCTCCTATTTCATGTATATATTAGTTTCTTAGGGCTGCTGTAACAAAATACCACAAACTATGTGTCTTAAACAACAAAAATGTATATTCTCTATGGTTCCTTCAGAGAGCTGATGGAGACCCTCTTCCATGCCTGTCTCCTGACTTCTGAAGCTTTGCTGACAATCTTTTGTGCTTGTTGGTGGACAAACTAAAAATCAATGACTTAACACTTAATGGAACACTTACATGGCAATTTTGATAAATTGCTTGAGACTTAGTGTGGGTAAAATTGCAATATTTCCAGAATATCTTGCCTGGCTTTAGTGTATCTGCATATCAATAGGTGCCTGAAGGGGTGGAGAGAATGGTTCATCTACATATCAATAGGTTATTACAAGGGTGTGGGAGGTTTTATGTGGACTGGAGAGCTTGAATGGAGCTTTCTTCTGCTGCAGCCTGGTCAAGAGAGAGATGGGACAACTGCTTGTAAATAAACAGGTTTCTTAACTTTATTTCTCCCTTTGACAGATTTCAGTTTTAGAGGTATTTTGCCCTGGAATTCCCCACCCCCCTCCTCCCGGAGTTACACTAAGCATAGACAAATGTAAGAATGAGAAATAACTGGGGATTTTAATCTTAGGGGGCCCCAAGACTTTCATGAACTTCATGTAAAGGAAACTCATCAGTCTCTTATGGTGAAGATTGTGAGAATTTTTCCTCATGGATTTGCAGGGAGAGAAGATTAGTCATTGTTAAATTTGCCTACGAGTTTCTCCATAACAGAGGCCTGTTCTCTACGGGACAAGTTTGCTAGAACTTTACTCCAATTGGGGAGAAGCTCCTTCATCCCACTCCAGGTCCCTTTGGTGTGCCTGCCTCAACTGCAAGGAAAAAACAAAAACAAAACATAGTCAGAATGGACGAGGGTGTCACAGAAATAGACCGGAAACTCTGCAGCCAGATAAGGGTATAGAGGACAAGGGGTGAACAATCTTTACCATTGCAGAAACATGAGGAAAGTCACAGCCCAGATCCACAGATCCACGCAAAGAGAGACCTGATAGGAGAACTGTAGGATAATAATCCTTCCCCACACATTGCCACCATACCAACAGAGCTCAAATATCAAGAGTGGATTACAGCTGAAAGAGCTACATGACAGTTTCTCTGAAGAAGAGTGCAAGAAGCCCGAAGACAAGAGAGAAAGCAAAAAGTAAGCACACAGAGGAATTCAAAGCCTCTGATAACTATAGCAAACATTAAATGCAACCTAACTCTTAGGTCAGTATAAAGCCTTATTTATCTCTTTTATCATTACACAATACAGCAAGTCTTCTTAAAATAATTTTTTTTAAACATGCAAAAATGAAAAAATAAAATAAACCAGTCTGAAAGATGAAGTCACATCAGAACCACAGTCAGATATGACACAGGTGTGGAAATTAATAGTCCATTTAGCATAACTGTGATTAATATGTTAAGGGTTCTAAGGAGAAAAACAGACAACATGCAAGACAGATAAGTAATGTAAACAAGGAGATGCAAGCTGCAACAAAGAATTAAAAATTAAATGTTCAAAATCAAAAGCACTGTAACAAAAATGAAGAATACCTTTGACCACATCAATAGATCGGACACAGCTGAGGAAACTATCAACGCTAGAAAATCTAACGCTATTCTAAATTCAAAAGTGTAGTTTTTAAAAGTGTTCTTTAGATACACTTCCTCCTCTTATACATACCTTTTTATTGACTTGAATATAGTTAGGTAAAAAACATGCAAAATTGAAATACACAGACAAAAAAGAATGAAATGAACAAAATCAGAAGCATAATAGAACATTCAATAAGTATGGGACAATTTCAATCTATAGCATATGTGTACCTGGAAAGCAAAAGGAGAAGAAAGAATGGAGCAGAAAAAATATTAGAAATAATAATATTGGAGAAATTTCCAAAATTTATGACTTACACTGAAGCACAGACCTAGCTCTGAGAATGACAAGTAAAATGGAGTAAAACAAAAACAAAAACAAAAAACTGAACTTAGACATATTATATTTAAACAGGAGAAATGCAAAGTCAGAGGAAAATATTAGCTTAAAAGATCCAGAAAAAAGACCCTTACTTTGTAAAGGAACCAAGATAAAGTAATAATGGGATTCTTGTCAGAAACCATAAAAAGAGAGTAGAATAAGATATTTAAAGTGTTAAAAGAAAAAAATCTAGAATTCTATATCCAGCAAAAGTACCCTTCAAAAGTAAAGGAGAAATACTTTCTCAGATAGACATAAACTGAGGGAATTCATGACAGCAGACTTGCCCTACATAAAATTGTTAAAAGGAGTTCTTCAGACAGAGGAAACACGTAAGAAACACAGATTTGTATACAGAAAGGAAGAGCTAAAGAGCAGGAACAAATGAAGATAAAATAAATTTGTTTCTCACTCTTAATTTGTCTAAAAAATAAGATCAGTATTACCCTAATACTAGCCTAATATTAAAACCAGATATATACATTATAAAATAGGAAAACTGTAGACCAAGTTTATCCTAAATAAAAAAAGTCTGAGAAACAGTTACAGCCAAGAGAAGCCCAAGGATATAAGGTAACTAAATATAATATTCCCTCTTAGCTAGGATTCTGGAACTGAAAAAAGAACTTAGGTAAAAATTAAGGGGTCTAACTAGCATATAGATGCTAATTAGTAATAATGTTAGTTCACTGATTGTGACAAATGTATCACATTACTGTGAAGTATTAATAATATGAGAAACTTGGTGTGGGATACAGAGGTACCATCTGTATTATAAATCTAAAGCTATTCTAAATTAAAAAGTGTAGTTTTAAAAAGTGTTCTTGAGCTCCACTTCCTCCTCTTATACACACCTTTTTATTGACAAAATTCTTCAAGAGCAGTCTAGGCTTACTGTTTCCCATTATTTTATTCTTTTCTTTCCTAAATCCACTCCAATCAAGTTTTCACACTCTCCCTCTGATAAAAGTATCTCTATGGACATTGATGAGTCTTATTGCAAAACCCAATGGTTAAGTTTCCTAATTCACAATTGGCAGATTATCAGCATTTGACACTAGCTATAACTATGTTTCCTGAAAGATTTTCTTTACCCAGTTTTTGGGACTGCACACTCATCTAATTTTCATCCTACCCTACTGATTGTTGTTTCTTAATCTCCTTTGCTGATTGCTCTCCTCATTTCGGCTTGTTTTGAAATGACTTAGGCTCTGTCTTTGGACCTCATGCTTATGAAGATGCACCCCCTTAATGATTTTACCAGGTGTGACGACACATTTCAAATTTAACACTCACAAAAAAGGATTCATTTCCCTTTTCCTTTGCTATTTCTTCTGTAGATTTTCTTTGTTTAATAAGTCTGCAACATCTTCAATCATCTCTTTCATATTCTACATTCATCCATAGGGAATCCTGTGGATTCTACTTCCAAATTATATCAATTAAACAACCATGATGTGGAAACAACTTAAGTAACCTTCAATGATGAGTGGATGAAGAAGTGGTCCACAGGTATACAACGGAATATTAAAACCTCCATCACACATAGGTTTTAGCTAATGTTAAATCGGTAATCATTTTGCAATGTATAAATGTATCAATACATTGTGCACCTTAAACTTACACAATGCTATATATTAATTATATCTCACTAAAGCCTGGGTAGGGGAAGAAATACAGCAAATATTAATTTTACCCGGAAAGCAGCCATCAGAATTTGACAATGAATGAATTTATCAGACTAGTAACAGCACTAAAAACACTCAACTAGCTGTGGAAGAATGTTGGCTGCCAGTAAACTATCATGTTAGTGGACATGCTAAATAAGACAGCAAATTCAAGATAACTGACAACATATGTCCAACACAAAACTTGTATGTGAATGTTCACAGCAGATAATTCATGGTAGCCAAAAAGTGGAAACAACCAAAATGGCTATTAACTAACCAATGGATAAACAAAATATGGTTTACTGATACAATGGAATGCTATTCATCAAAAAGAGTAAAAGATAAACCTTCAAAAAATTATACTAAGTAAAAGAAGCACTCGAAAGGCTTGCATGATAGTGTTCCATTTATGTGACAGAAAGACAGAAGGTAAATTAGTGGTTTTCCATAGCTGGGAGGATTGGGAAGAAACAGGAAACAACTTTAATAACAAATGGAATGATGAAAATGTGTTGAAATTAAATAGGGCTGATTGGGTGCACAAGTCTGTTAATATACTGAAAACCACTGAATTGTCCAACTGAATAGGGTGAATATTTTGGCATGTGAATACATCTCAATAAAGCTATTATAAAATTTTTAAAAGAAAAAAAGAAGTGAATGATTGAATTAGGCATTTAAAGGTCGCTGAGTTCTCTTTTGTTACTTTATAATTTTTTTGAATTACATTTTATTGTATACATACACATATCACCAATGCTGCCAATAGATGTTTAATAAATACTTGTCGAACAAATCCACCATTATATATAGATAAGGTCTGTGTGTAAACTTTCTTCAGTGTAGATTATTAAACATGGAATTCCTTATTTTTGCTGTAATTGTAAATGACATTGAACTCCACTTTGATGCTAAATTATTTAATCAATGGATTCAATTGATTCAATCTAATCAATGATAGAATACATTACTCCTCAGTTCTATCACTTACTTCCTTGTTGGTTTGGAGAAGTATCCCTTTTATAGATTAGTTTCCTTGCCAAAGTTTTATTTCAGTGATGCTACTCTTGACACTGCTTTAAGTGAGATTGTTACTATGCTACTTCATAGATATTCAGTACCTTTCAGGTTGTGGATGAAGAGGTCTGATTGAAAATCAGATACAGACACATATGGAGAATTCTAAGTTCCCAGTTACCTTGAAGTTAACTGGAGTGGGCACTTGATTATTATGAAGGCTAGAATTGGATTGAAGAATCATACTTAAAGGTGTAATGGAGCTCAAAAAGTGCCAGACCTTAGAAGTACCTGGTCCTTGATTGTAGCAGCTGGAAGTGATTTAACAAGCACTTGAAGTGACAGAATCAAACTCTTTGTATGATGAATGGGCTGTTTCAATACAGTAAATTATTTTCCTTTTTTAAAAATCAGAATTAAATAGTTTATGTTTTGTGAAAAAAAATTAAAAGGAGCACCAGTAGAAGGGCACATAGTCCTTCTACATAACATACATATGTACATAGTCATCTACATAACAAATGGGAGCTCAAATCTCAGACACATTAACATGTTTTTCTTTGGCCCACTTCCCACAGTTTAATGCTCTGTATTAACTATATGCTCCTTTATTAACTAAAGGATTATCTCTCAGTGAGTATCTCTTGCAGTATTTGTTAAAGCTATTTTTTAAATTCAATAATATTGAATGGCTGGCATTTGCCCTTTGATTCATGATGCTTTACTTATCACATATTAAGTTGATAATATTAGGTCTAATTTAACAGCAACTTATGATAGTTATAGATTTTACCAACCTACACTCTTATATAGTACATTATAAAAGAGTATTAAACCCTAGGTGGCTACAGTCATTTCTCTAACTCTTTTCAAAATTATCATAGCTGTTCTTATGCTCATACTTAATAGATACACTTTCAGATAAATACTTAACAAGTGAGTTTTCAAATTGGAGTATGTTAAAGTTACATTAAATATCTGATAGAATTCTGGAAGCATCAACATTTTGTAAAAATCCAGTCTTTTAGTCTTCCAGCTTAGGAACAACAAAATATCTTGCTCCATTTTCCAAGACTTCTCATTTATCTATAAACTTAAGTGTATGCATTTGTTAAGTTCCCATTAATTTTTGTTAAGATTATTTCTCATTTTCTACTTATTTTACATTTTTATTACAAAGGCCTTTCTCCATTATACTTTCTCTCTGATTATTTTAGTATATGGAAAAAACATCAAAATTTTGTACCTTAATCTAGCCGTATTATTCTATAAGCATATTTCAGTTGACTATCTTAAGTATTCTAGAAAAGCAATCACAAACATGCTAATAGAAACTCTGTCCAGTAGCCATAGCTCTTATTTATCTTTTGTGTGTTTGATTGGCTAGAATGGTAAACCATTATAATCATTAAGGTAGTTCTTCTATAATCCAGTTTTAACTGTCTTAAAAAGTAAAACTATAAGATTGATTTACAGACACCAGAACTTTATTATATATTTTGGATAATACCATGGTCTGAACTATGAGGTATAGTCTTTTACCCCAGAGATTTAATCATGCTCTTTATTCAGGCCCCATTGTTTATTTTTGCTAAATACATTATTCATTACAACAACTTGATTAGCAACATTAGACAACCAAAATTTCTAAAGACAAATTAGGAGATGGTGCCAATTGCTCATCTAATACCTACCTTCTCTTTCTTCCTAACTAGCAGAATTCCAGTGCTGGGGGGAGAACAATACTTATGACTGTAGACACTTGCCTTCCCAGACACCCTTCCAACTATGAAAATTCACCACTTTCTGTCCTGATCAAAAGTGAGAGATTCAACTGACATGTGTTTACCCTTTGCTCAGGCCCTCATTATTTTTTTTACATAAAGCATGAGTGTAGCCCAGAATTTCAGTTGACATCTTGCTATGAACATAAAAAAGGTAGCCCCATATTAAAGTCAGCAGACCAGGTGAGGGGAGGAGAACTGGAGGAAGGTGGCCAATGGGTGTGAACTTCCTTTATAAGCTACAAGAATAAGATAAATGACTTATAAGATAAATAAGCACTAAGGATATCACATACACTGTAACTATAGAGAATACTGCCATAGGATCCATATGAAAATTAAGAGAGTAAATCCTGAGTTCTTTTCATAAGAATATTTTTTCCTTTTTTTTTTACTGTAATATATATATGAAAATGGATTTTCATTGAACCTATCATGGTAATCATTTCACAATATATGTATATCAAATCATCATGCCGCACACCTTAAACTTACACAGTGATACAAGTCAATTACTTCTCAATAAAACTGGAAAGATTTAGCTTTAAAAGATTTTTCTTTTATTATTTTATTTTAGCAGACCAGAAAGGTGAAATACCTCTAGATCTTTCAGTACAGGAAGCACAGTATTGGCTGATGTCAGGAACTTCTTGTTACCATTGATTGGTTATTTATTTAAGTGACTCTAGTCAGGGTCCTGTCGCATAGATTTAAATGCAATTCTGAATATGTTTAAATAACTTCTAAAATGCCTGATTCAAATTGGCATATTCTAGTTATTAGAAAATTGGAGTGGTAGCATCGTGTAGTTTCACTTTTTGATCATCTGAAACCAGGTGCTTCAAAACATTTCAAGTACACTAAACTATGTAATAGTTACCACAGACTTAGAAAAAACCTGAATTTAGTATTATTTGTACTTTTAAGAATAGATGTTACTTAAAGATGAAATCAGTGTTTAGAAGAATTGAAACAAAGTTGACATACAATAAAATTAGACGGCCTTCCAAATATCCTTTATAAGTTTGCTCTTTATATTAGTTAGTAGTTTAGAGGACTCTTTTGGTTTGTTTGGTTTTTTTTAAGCAGTTAGGTGATCGTTCCTCAAATCTAAGGCTTTTGGCAAGAAGGAATTGATTACTTATTATTCAGATCAACCATATTCCTCAGTCTCAGCTACAGGCACTATTGATGTTACTGAAAAAAAAAGAAGATTAAATTTACCTTATAACCATCCTCCATCCCGTGTTCAGTCCTTCCGCTTCTGTAGAAAAGAGAAGAGATAGCTCTATTTTTGTGAAGAACACAAACATCTTCATATTTCTTTTTTTTCCTATTTTTAAAAAATAACCTATTCAGAAGTAAGTAATTATCTGCCCTCTGATTAAAAGAGTAAGAGGAAAAGATTTCTCCTTGTTCTTCATAAAGTTTATTAATCTAACACCAAAATATATTGTCACATCAGCTCAGCGTATTCAAAATCCATAGTAACTCCAGCCACACTTCGAGCTTGTAACTTCAAAGAAAACCACCTTAGCCAAGAAGGTCCATGTGCCCCTTACACGGAATCTAGTGTTTGGGAGCAGAGTATTTCTGATTTTCTCAGATCACATCTCTTGGGCTTTTTTGCTCTCCAACTGAAATGGAAATAATTGTCTTTTGCATGATTTGCTTTCTGTCTCCAATATTAGTGTCCAGATGTGAATAAAAGCTGGAAAGTCTTATGAGCTATAAGAAATAAATTCTTTTGAACTTGAAGTGATGCTTTTTTCTTTTATTTAAGTGAAGAAATGAGCTTTAAAAACATTTTAAGTACTCAGTCCAAATGGATAAAATTTAGACAAACACCCATTTTTATAAAAACCTAAAATGAAAGAATGTTTTTAAAAGTATCAATTAAAACGTTTAAAATACTCTAATCAGTGAAATAAAAAGTAGAGTTCATTAATTTATATTGCTGAGCATTTGTTCTAATTATAAGAAAATCGGAGTGGTAGCATAGTGTAGTTTCACTTTTTGATCATCTGAAACAAGGTGCTTCAAAAGATTTCAAGTATACTCAATTATGTAATAGTTACCACAGACTTAGAAAAAAACTAAATTTAGTATTATTTGTACTTTTAAGAATAGATGTTACTTAAAGATGAAATCAGTGTTTAGAAGAATTGAAATAAAGTTGACATATACTGAGATATGACAGTAGAGTCTATGACATGTCATGCAATATTACATTTACTTGTATATAAGCTTTCACATTATTCACATTCTATTTCCTATGTGCCAGACATTAGCAGAGTTTGGCGTGCTGAACTCTTCAGAGTCCTCCAAGGTACTGAGGAATGCAAATCTAAATGTATTTTTTAAATCTGTTAAATTACATGTAAAATACTTCTATATTTAAATAAAATTTTCAAAACCCACTAAAGAAGAAAGGCATTACTTTTAGAAAATAGGGTTATCAGATGCCAGCAAGGGAATAGCACTGTTCTAGGTGCTGGGGATGCGGGAGCGAATAAAGCATTTCTCATACTAGTGTACATTCTAATAAGCCAATCGAATCTAACACAAAGGAGCCAAGCACAAATGTGATTTTACCATATTATGTCCAACTGTACACATCTCCTGCTTTCGCTCACACTATTCTACTTAGATTTAACTGGTTTTCTCTCATCCTTTACATCACAGTTCATTTGTCCCTTCTTTGAAGGTTTCTTTTATACCACTTGCATCTCTTCACCCCTTAATCAATGATTTTTTCTGAGTTCTAATAACATCTGCTCTTATATATATATTGACTATGTTGCTGTATGATGAATCCTTTGCTCGAATGTGAGCTTTTTAACAAGGACCATACCTTATTTGTTTTCATAGTTTCTATACCTATCCTAATGATGGAAAGTTAGATAAAGTTATATAAAGATAATAAGCAAAATTGCTGGCAGAGTAAATAGAAGCTTTAAAGTCATCAAAGACAATACCAAGTTTTTTTTGTAGAAAATTAGTTTCTTATTTATAAGTCTCTTTCAGTTGAGAAGCAGCCAATATGAAGGAGATTTCACAAGTCTGATTTCACCACTCCACTTCAGTTGCCAGATAAAAGTTTTGAATGTACAGAACAAAATCTTCTGCAATTTCCCCGAAGAGGTTGGAGCACTGTTATGGTGTTAGTCCTGATATCCAGGCTGTGATTGTCAGTGGCTTGGTTTCATCCCATCACATCTACTTACATTCCCATGAGCCAACCACAATAATCCCTCACCATCTTGATAAATGCATCTGTCAAATGCTACTACTTGTCAATGACATCAATTTAATTTTATTGGAGATAGGGTCAAAAGCAAATATCCAACAGACTGCCGTCCTCTAAACCAGATCTAAAAATATCCACATTTTTGTTGTCACCACCATTTATTTGAAGGAGAGAGAGGGGGAAAAAAAATTACCCTGTCAGTGTCAGGAAGGAACAAAAGAATGGATGAAAGGAGAGTGGTGAATGTTCAGTGAGTGATTTGTTAAAAAGTACTGAGCAACTTCGAATTTCTAGTCTTACTTCAGTTGAAAGATGTTCTTGAGATTCTGGTTTTGAGAACATTCATTTGGCTTCTCAACATCTTTTTGAAATTGCCATTCAGACAATATGCTTATATTCATTAAGCACATATGGTATTCTTAACTCCGTAGATCATATCGAGTTTACAGAGTTAAGAATACCATATGTGCTTAATGAATATAAGCATATTGTCTGAATGGCAATTTCAAAAAGATGTTGAGAATGATCAGTTCACTTGGGTAAAACAGTTACAAACCTGTGTTTCCTTATAAGAGCAAAGTTATGCTATTCTCTTGAAGTTATTTTAAAATATAATCAGAAAATTTCAAGGTAATATTGTATTTTAGAAATTAACTCATTTAAGTACAAACTTAATAATAAGCAAACTGGAGGGAGTTAGTGATTTTTCCAGGGTCACATAGCTAGTTGGTGGCCAAAGAGGAAGTTAAACTCAGTTTTAATGTCAATACTCTTCTCACAACCAAGGTTACCTTTAGAATTTCTCCTTTTTTCTACCAACATTAACATTTGCATTCACAGTGTTCTACAATATATACATGATTCTCCAACCTAAATATAGACCCGAATGCTATTGTCAGATAACATCTGCCATGATGATATTTGCACTTCTTAAAGATCATTCTGATTTTGGAGGTGAGGTCAGAGATTACAAAAGTCAAACATAGTACACACAGGATGAACTGTTAAAAACAGATCGCAGTAGTATATAGTGTGATGGTATTTTTGTCTGGAGGAGTGTCAACAGAGTAGCAGAGAAGATGGTTCTAACTTAATCAACATTAATAGGAATAGGATGGGGTGATGGAATAGATATGGAGGAAGGGAAAGAAGGAGGTAGAAAAAGATAATTTGTAGGTTACTAGATTATGCAATTAAAAATATAATAATGTTATTCACTGAGATAGAAAATATTAGCAGAAGACTGAAGTGTGAATCAGATTTTGGTAGATGATGATACAGTAACAAACGATTCCCCATTTTAGTAGCTTCCATAAGGACGAACTTTAGTTTTTCCTTCATGATTAGACATGCAGATTCTGGAGTCAGACTATCTGATCAGGAATCTCAGCGACTACACTTATTGAATGAATACCCACGAGAAGGTCACATCACCTGCTTCTAGCTCAGTTTTCTGTGTTGTAATAATTAGAAGACTTACAACATATTATTTCAAACATATGTGGCATATAAAGAGATGTCAATAAATGTTAGTGAATATATTACTCTTACTATCCTTAGTTCAATGAGGAGAAATTGAAATGTAAGAAGCTTAAGTAGCTTGTCCAAGAGCTCATAAGTAGCTGTAGATTGAGGCAGAATTTGAGGCCAATCAAACTGACTTCAGAGCCAATGTTCCTCATCATTATATTAAATTTCCTCTGCTTTTCTTCCACCTAATCAGTGCATGTGGACCTTGGGGCCCTCAAATACCAGCGTTGTATAACCAGTCTGTTGTTGGAGGGAAGCATGGATGACCTGCTTATAACATTCCTTCTGAAATAACCCAGGAATATACAGACATTTAATATGCCACAGAGTAAAATAGTTTATCAGTGGAGAAGGATAAAATATTTCAATGAGCAGCCTGACCAGTTAACTTTGCACTGGAAATAAAAAATAAATTTGGAGCCACTATTACCAAGCAAATACAAAAACTATTTCAGATGATTCAATAAGTTTATGAACCCAGGTTAGGGAAGAACTCTTTTTTTACTTATTTATATATTCACCTACTTACTTATTTAATTAATCCAGCTGTATTGACATATAAATGACACATAACAGTCTGTAAGTTTAAGGTACAATGTGATGGTTTGATACACATATACATTGTGAAATGTTAACCACAATTGAATTAGTTAACATAGTCCTCCTCTCACATAATTCCCATATTATTGTTGTTGTTATGGTGTGAACATCTAAGATTCCATAGCAACTTTCAAATATATAATACAGTATGGTTAAGTGTTAGCAATAATGTGGAGGAACTGGAAATTGTTTATATTCTGATAGTGTTAAACTTAATATGATTAGGTGTTTAGTAATACTACAACTTTGTAAAGTGACATTATCAGTTGATATTGAAACACACCTATCCTGTGACCCAGCAGTCCCACTACTACTGGTATATACTGGATAAAATTTCTCAGGTATGCATCAGAATGAATATACAAGAATGTCTATAACAGCATTGTTTGTAAAAGACCAAAATGGGCCAAAGTTTACAAACAGAATAAATTAATTAATATACTATGATACACTCTTACAATGGGATATACATAACATGTACAGGCTTTAAACAAAATGTAATATTTAACTCAAAAACTTTGAGATAAATTAAATGGAACTATGTATAATAACCATGATGAAAAATGTCCATGTCTTATACATGAATATAAAAAGTTAGTATTTCTGATTGTACTTTAAAAATCTTTATGGTTAAAATAAACTCTAATCATATTATCTTAAAAAAAATGCATATTTTTAGCCTGGTTCTTGTATTTTCAAGATTTCCTACTAAAACTGAAGGATATTATTTCTAAATGCCCTTTTAACTAATCCCATGATTCTCTTACTGATCATGTGAAACACTGTCAAAAAAGATAAATAATGATTCTTGCTGAAGCAAATGGGATTTTATGACATCACACTTTGGAGAACCAACAAATATGTCATCTTATCTAGTTTGACAGTTATAAAGGGCAATTGAAAAACTGATTGTGTCTGCTATGATTTTAAGAGGATTAGCATTCAACTAGACAAAAAATCTTAAAACCTCTTCTCAAGGGAAGGTACTCTAAAAGATGTTATTCTGAATTCACAAATACTGTCACCCTTTCCTTTAGAGACAGAAGAGATTATTATGAAGTATGCCACTCTTCTACCACTCGAAAAATGAAATATGTTGTATGTATAGATTTAGCTATTTTCACTATAGTATAGGAAATAAACTTTGCTTCTAATTTCTGAAATTTCAGTATCTTTATCTTTCTATTCTGCTGTACAAATTTAAACACTGCTGATTTGCATGCTTTTTGTAGTAAGTAATAAATAACATTCCAGTATAGGATTTCAATGAGACTTCATTTTTATTGCTATTTCTTGGTTAAGTAAATTGACTGCTATTTATGTAGAAAGTATATTTATGTCGGCCACATATTTCTTTGTTTGGCTTACTCTCAGCCTATTTATTACAGTCCATCTCTCAAAAAATGGTATGTATGTAATAAGAAAAATATTTTGGAAGCTGAAAACAAATTTTTTACTATCGACAACTCTTTTAATAAGCATACTGAACTTTTGCAAATGAAATCAAGGCATTGCTGACTTTAGAATCCAGTGGAAAAGAAGTAACACTTTCAGTTTAGCTCAGTGTCAGATTTGCAAGTGGACTAAAATCTTCTGATTGTATTTTGAAAAAAAAGAAACCTTTGTATTCTGGTATTGAAGATTCATGGAATATCAATTAGCTTTTGGTAATGTCCTCTTTTTTTTCGTGCATTTCCCTCATAAATATTTTTATTTAGTGTGGTTAATCTCAGAGATGGGAAATGGTGACTTTAATTTTTTTAAAGCTTAGTTTCATAAATTAGTATACAGACTTCATGACGGACAAACTGCTTTACCCATGAAGCAAAACAAGGACATAACCTCATTGAAGAAGCCTTAGGACTGGGGAATAACATCACTTAAATGAATAAAACAATTATATTTTACACATATACATCATAGAAATAACTGGAGTTTGGTCTTAATTTTAATGGTTTGTACTTTTTTTCTTGTACCTGTTTGAAATATTGAAACATCTGTAATGATTAGGCTGGCTCATTGCCATTCCTTTAGGTTTAAAACCCAAATATATACAGATTCTTAGATGTGTAAAGTAGTTATCTTTTCCCCTTAAAGGATGAAGGTTATCGTACCATTTCATTCTGTTGATAATAATTTTGGATTTGCCTGTATTCCTGTCCTTATTGCTTTCAATCTTCTGGTCTCATAATAAACTCAATACTAAATTTAACTATCAAGGGAAAAAACTCGGCCTCACTCATGACCCTAATTTGCTGTGAATTTGTAAACCTAATGACAAACTTAGCAGAGATGTTTCTACTTGGCAGGATTCTACTATGACCAAAGTTTCTGAATTTTAGTATAAAGCTCTTTTTTCTGCACACACAATCAAATGGAAAACATAACAGGACAAGGTATGAGTAAAGAGTGGGGCTTCCATGACCTCATCTAACACTTCACTTTTCCCAAATCTCCAGAGGTTCACCAACCCAGCTCTACAGACTCCATCCATTTGGGGTTTTACAAAGGTTTCCTAACATAGGCACTATTGGTTAAATCATTGGCCACTGGTGATTGATTCAACCTCCAACATCTCTTCCCTCCCCAAAGGTGAGTTCCAACTCTCTAATCACGTTTTTAGTTCTCCTGGCAACAATCACCCATCCTTAGATTTCCTAAGTGCTTTTCAAAAGTCACCTCATTCACACAACAAACCTTTATCATTCTCGTAGCTTGAGAAATTCCAAGAGTTTTAGGAACACTGTGCCGGAAAAGGGGCCAAACACCAAATATATATTTCTTACTGTGGATCACAGTATCACAATTGGCATGCTGTTTTATGGAGATACCAGTTTTCAGCTAAACTGAGCAAATACCTAAGAGTGCAATTGTTGGACCACATGCCAAACTTTCTTCTCAAGTTTCTGAACTTTCCTGTGTTCCCACCAGCAATGATTGTGAGTTCCTCTCACTCTGTATCCTCACCATTAATTTGCAGTGCTTATTTTCTGATTTTTTTGTTTTCCAACAGATGTAGGATGTCTCAATGCTGTTTTAAGAATATAAGTATTTCCACAACAAAAAATGATATTTAGTATCTTTTCAGATGACTATTTCATAAACTTACACTAATTGAATCCAACCATCCCCATCGACACTACCGTTCAAATTGCTCTATCTGCCTGGAAAGACCTCTTTTGAACCCCTACTTTTCAAAAAGCCATCCTAAGCACCTATCCTTCTAGACCTATATTAAATTTACTTCTTTGTCATGAAGATTTCTCAGATTCCCCAGTCAGAATTAGACACTCTTATGCTTTTTTCATTTTTAGTTTGATCATCACATCTTCTCAGGGTCTATATTAGAGGCAATTGTGTATTTCATTACAGTACAGGATCCTTGAGTAAGAAACTGTCCAGTTTATCATCAGTCTGCTGAAGCACTTTTCTTAATAGTCCTTCTTCCTTTTTGAAATAGTTGATGTTATCTGAATAAAATTAATGGATGACTGGAGAAAATATAAAGTGTATGGTGCAAAGAGTCTGGCCGTTTATATATTTCAATAATTAATATTTGTTTAATTTGTAACTGCCAGAAATTGAGCAATAGGGCAATTCAGACCTGTGATTCTCTAGATCTCTGTAAGGCAGGTGCTAAGGTATAGTCTATAAAAGTGTATTTATTGTATAAGAGAATCTCATGTTAAGGAATGGCAGGTAAAATGGAAATTTATTCATTTTAATGGAGCAATTGATATATATAACATGAAAATCATCCTTCTACAGCTAGTACATTTTCCAGTGACTAATTTAAATAAAATAACATGGATAAAGTATTTGTAATGATCCATTTACATCTATCTATATCTTGAAATGATTAGAAGATATAACAGTAGTGATTATGTTCGTAATTCTGTACTAGTTTACTTTATCTAAAGATCTCCAAGGTTTTACAAACATTAACATCTCCCTCTTATCCAGAGAGATAAGTACCATTATCCAAGTTTTCAGTGAAGTGCAGGAGGCACAAGGAGTTTAAGTGGTTTCTTCAAGGTCACTGTCAGTTGTGACAAAGAAAAGGATAGCTGTTAGATTTATGAATCTCAGTCTTACACTTTAACTATCCTTGAGCTCTGTGTATTTGTCACCCAAAGCATCCCAATGAAAAATTAAGAATACAGTAAACAAAGACCATAACAGCAAAAAACAAATTATTTAGATATTTAACCTCATACTGATTAAATAGGTAAAAGCCTTAAACACAAATCTGAAAAGCTAGTTTTACTGAAAAGGATGTGGTTTGTAGTTTGTAATGAAATAAGAATGGAAGAGATGGTGTTACCTTATATGCCAATCAATTTGTATAAAAAAATATATGATTGTGCTTTAAGAAAATTCTTAAAATATCTATCAAGGAAAACACATTCACATATTGTATCATGTGCAGCTTATTAACATCGCCTACAGCAATATATAGACCTAAAAATTACATTTGGGTAACATATTTTCTTTGCTCTTTGTTTTAACAATCCACCCTGTCAGATTATAAAGGTTAAAATCACTTTTCTAAGTGACCTCTACATAAAGCAAGAATTCTACTGTGAAAGCAGAACAGAATTTATTCTTTTATTCTGGCAAATCAAGCAAAGGAACTTTTTTTTTGTACAGATTGCCTAAATAATTGTAAATCTTCAACTGCAAAACATATTTGTTTATCTAATGATTGTTTATAAGAAATACAATTAATACCTGTTACAAAGTTACGGACATTCTTTTTGTTGAAACACTTCACTTCTGAGTCTTCTGAAGACAATCCAGTGTTGGCGGAAAATAGGAGGCAAGTCATCTGAAGGTTCCTCACTGTCAGTCACGTTTCCACCCTTGCAAATAGAAGATGTCTTTGGATCCCTTAATATTTACAGTAGGAGTTCTATCATGTCACTAAATTTGTTATTACCCCATTAATATACCAATACCCTCATCTGTTCATAGTCAAATGTGAAAGGACAATAAAAGAGAGAAAGGTCATGTGGATTGCCCAGTCTCTGATGAGGGCTGTTTTCTTTTAATTCCTTTGATCCATGTCTCTCTGCAAGTGACAATAATAAACTGGGTCTATTTAAGGTGTATATTTGGATGAGTTTTGACATATGAATACACCCTTGCAACTACTACCACTGTCAAGATAATAAAACCGCCCACCATGCCTAAAGTTGCCCCATTGTAATTCTCCCATCTTACTTCCCATTCCTTCCTACACCCCTCCATCTACAAAACCCACAGATCTGCTTTCCCTCACTACAGCCTAGTTTTAATTTTCTAAAATTTTGCATAAATGGAATCATGCAATATATATTCATATTCATGGCTTACTTTATTCAGTTATTTTGCTATTCAGTATATATGAATAGTTCTTTGTTTAAATTATTACTGGATAAGTAGTGCATTATGTGGTGTACCACATTTTTAAAAAATTCACTCACCTGGTATAATGACCATTTGAGTTGTTTTCGGTTTATGGCTATGACAAATAAAGCACCTATGAGCCTTTGTGTATAAGTGTTTGTATATACCTGCATTTTCATTTCTTTAGGTAAATACCTAGCAGTGAAAAATCCACATTTTACTGCAGGTGTATGTTTAATGCTTTAAGAAATCATCAAACTGTTTTCCAAAGCGGTTGTACAAATTTATATTCTATCAACCATGTGAAAGAGTTGCAGTTTCTCTACATAGTTGCAAGCTCTTGGGATGCAAGCTCTTTTAGACATTACAATAGGTATGTAGCGATATCTCATATAAAGTATCTTTAATTTGCTCTCTCCTAATGACTAATGATGCTCAGCATCTTTTATGTGCTTATTGCCATCCATATATCTTTGATGAAATGTCTGGTTAAATCTTTTGCCCAGTAAACTGTTTTTTAATTAACATCCATGCTCAGCAAATCTGGAAGATACTATATCTGAAATCTGAATTGTGTGAGTCCAGATCTATGAAACATGATGTGCTTACATAATACTTACACTATTCAATCACTTTGCAATCGTAACACCAACCAGTTGTTAAGTAATAGCATAAGCAAACAGATGACTATTTTTATTGAAGCCACCGTCTTAGCTGGTTAACTTGGTCTTACAAAAAGATACAAAATTTCTACAATTTTATTTGTTTCTTCGATGCAATAACCAGCAGCCTTGCATAGGTATTCTTTCAGCAACTAACAGAAGAGCTGGGATAATTTTTGAAAATAAGAAACAGCTTATTTTCATGTAATTAAAAAGGTAATTGATAAATAAATTTTTAAAAATCTTTTGTGACCATCTATTCCCCAAATTCTGATTTTTTGCTATGATAAAAAATAAATAGAAATACGTGCATCTTATTTGGATGCAGACCAATTTTCAAAAGCTAGATTACCAAAATATTTATGCATCAGAAGTATTTCTACTGACTTTTCCATAATGTTTATAAAATGTCATGTTTATGCCAGTTCATATCAAAAGTTCAGGGCATTATTTTTGGATAGACATTTTTGTGTGTATTTTCTATTTCAAGAGTTGTACATGTCATGAATGTCAAGGGTTTTATAGATGGTGGTGAATTTCTTTCTTTTAGCACATTTAAAACCCAGTCTGTCTTTTCTATTGTGTAATTCTGTAAATTTCTAAAATTTACAGAAAAAGTTCTGTAAATTGATAAAATTTTTGCTCTCATTTTATTTATAATATATAAATCCTACAGTGTGAAAAGAAATAACAATTAGGATCTGTTTTTTAAAGTGCCAGAGGTGTATGATTTGAACTGATCCATAAAAATGTATAACACGGAGAAAAACAAAAACATGTTCCATATATCAGATACCTGAACACATGCTTAATATTCTATTTGTAGCATTCAATTTTAAGTTGTTTTAGACATGTGAATAATTATGCACAGACCAGACTTTCATCTGGTATACTGACAAGCTAAGTTTGGTTTTAATCTGCAAGAACTTGAGTATGTATGTGTTTCTCTGTGACGGATAGAGAAAGACATATGGGGAAAAAATTGTTCCCACACCCTACAACTCCTCTCTTTTCCCTATCTCTTGGAAGAGGAAATGGAGTACATCTGAAATTCACAAGTTCCAACAAATATTTTATGAAGCAATAATTCCTCCCATTGAAATGTTTGACAATTACCTTTTTTTTAAAACAAATTGTTCTTGGGGGAGAAGAGGGCCTTCTTATTCAGTAATCTTCAGAAACTTGACCTAGAATAAAAGCTAAATGGTATAACCTTACTGATAACCAGGGTTGATTCAGTTGATTCCGTTGCGTAATTAGAGGTCCTCTTCTTCCCTTGAGTATAGGACACACAGACCGATACTTTCTTTGTGTATTCCACCTATAAAACTCTTACTCAACCTCAAGGTAAACCTCAGATTCCACTTATTTTCTTAAACCTTCCTTGATTTCTTTAGAATGTGTTCTCTTTAATACATACATTATTATCTATCTATCTCTCTGATAAACTATAAATTCCTGACTTTAAGTGTGGTATCCTTTTCACGTCTATATAATTATTATGCATATGTATTTATGTGTGAAAAAATATACACATACATATGTATGTGTATATATTTTCACATCCATCCATAAATACTATTACTACTACTACTAAGTTGTTATTCTAAGCTTTCAGAAATGAAAAATGAAGTCTCTTCCCTAGGAGATGGTAAGCTCAAAGTTAAGTAGAAAAGAAAAATAATTGCATAGTAATATAATAAGTATCCTGGAAGACATACATATAAGATATTATTTGACACCATACCCTGAGAGGTCAAGAAAAACTTTCTAGAGGAGATGACACCTAAATTGAGTGTTAAGAAGCCATCATTAAGCATTAACTGGGTGAAGGATGGGCAATGGGGCATAGTCCAGACCCATGAGACAGCATGAAGGACTTTGAGACGTGAAACACAGAGGTAAATACAGAACTTCAACGTAAAATGTTGGGATTGGGATCAGAAACATTGGGACTGGGAACAAAAGTCAGATACCTTGTAACCTGGGCAACCATCCATATATTTCCATTTGACCAGGTTTTTGCTTGATTAGAAATAGCATTCCCTTTCACTCATATGTGTCCTAATGTGGAAAAAAAAATTGTAAGATCACTGTCATTTAAGACTATTTCCTGATTTTTTTTTTCTGCAAATAACAGCCTTCGAAAGATGTTAAAGAAGATATTGATAAGATCAGATAAAGCATTTAGAAACACTGATCTGACACCTAGTTGGAAGATGACATTCAAAGGAGTAAGGCTGAGGCCAGGCGAACTAGTAAGGAGGCCCTGACATAACCCAGTGAGAAATAAGGACCTAACTGGCGGCAGTGGTAAACGGGCTGTAGAGAAGAAATTATTTCAGGAAGTATTTAGGAGATGAAATAACCATCGATTGAGAATGGTGGAGAAAATCAAGGAGGTCACAACCAGACATGGATGCAATGCAGAAGAATAAATGCGAGTAAGTAAAGGTATAGAAATGGAGAAAACTGTAGGATTTGTTCTCTGATAAAAGAATAACATGAAATAGAAAAAGCATGAAATGTGTGTGGAAGTTATTGTAAGATAACTGTGGTGGTTTCTCGGACACAAATACGGACAACTTCGATGTCTGTGCTGTGAAGGGTGAGCCTAGAGAGAGGCAAAGGGTAATCAGGAGCGTGTTTGCACTGGACACATGTGGGCGGTGGGGGTGCTGTCCAGTTCTGCAGTGATGTCCACGTATGAGCTGGCCAGCCAGTCAGTGTCAGAGCCCACAGATGAGGGCTGGAATCCAGACAACACTTCACCATTGAGGCTAAAGGTTGAGTACAAAATAAATGAACTGAGGTTACAATAGGTAATTAGATTAAAACACAGGTAAAAACAAAATCAAAGACTACCTATGGGGCAGGGAACCATTGCTGGGAAAGTTGAAAAGAAGAGATCATTTGTGGATGGCACTGACAAGTGAGGGGTTGGTAAGCTGCTCCTGACCACAGAGCCAGGCTAGAGCAAGTCAAGAAGCAAACAGAGGTAAGACAAAATAACTGAGTGTCCACTCAGTGAGGTTACATTTTACTCAAATGCTACTACTTAGCAGATTAGTTTGTGTATTGACAAGGAATTACATCTAAGCGCAACCTATACAAGGACACATGTTTTTCTGGGGATAAGAAATTTAATATTTTTTTACATGCAATGAAAGCAATTGACAAAATAACAACAAAAAAATGAGGTGATAAAATAAGTGTTGGTAAGTATCTGATAAGGTCTATGTGCTTTTCAAGATATCTGGAATGTTCTAACTCTTGTAATTAGTTTTTATTTTATATAGGCATATATAAAAAGTTAAACAGCTCTACTTGTATGAGCCTAATTTTCTTTAGTGAAATGTCAGTAAAAATTTCTCTTCTGAAAGATTATCCTATCTTGCAGCTATCTTACTGATTTTTCTCATCCATAACCCTCATATTTTTCAAAAAATTAGTATTTTGCTCCTACTCTAAAAATGGTCTCTTTAAAATGATGTATTCTGTTGAGTTACAACAGTGACAGTTAGGAATCAACAGAACACAAATCGGGTATGAAAAGCTATCATGACACCAAAGTTTGGGAATTTACTGAATAGCAGTTTGGGAAGTTAAAATAAGAACAATTTTCAAAACAGTATCTACCAGTTTCAACATATGTCTCATATTGGGTATGTACTTAAAACTAGGATGTCCTATCACTATTTCTTCACTTATTTATTCACATTGAGAACTTTTTGTATAGTTTATGTCATATGTACATAAATGTTGGCAAAATTATACCTCCTTATTAAACAGACACTATGTTAAAACAAAATGCAAAATCAGCCTTTCTACCACGTTTCGAGTAATCTGGAGATCATGTTTCAGAAATAACTGTAAATCTATGGTCAAGGAAGATTATACACAATGAATTGATATATTAAAGAGAAATAAAGACAAGAACTATGAATAAAATCTGTAAGGAGTCAATGTAATCAGTACTTACCAAAGAAAGGACTTATTTTAAAATTTGGTCAATAGGATTTCAGCAAATAAAGTTACCATAGATTTCTGAGTTTTTATAAATAAGGTAATTAATATGTCATTAAGGCCCACTGTTAGGTTCACTGGGAAATCATCTTTTCACTGTATCTATCCAGGTTGAATACAACACATTTTATCATTTACTATAACTCACTTTTTATGGTTTTATAAAAGTATATGTAGCAGTTTCACCTCTGGCTCTGCCCTGTATTATACTGCATCACAAACTCATTTAAATAGTGATATTAATGATTTTAGAAATCACTACAAACGGTTGGCAGCAACATTGTCGTTAACGTCTTCGGGGAGCCATACAAGCTAGTTTTATCAGCTTGAGGCTGAGGTGTTTGATGAAGTAATAACACACTAGCTCTGAACTGTCTTTCATTACCCTTTATCTCTCCTAGAGAGAATATAACTTATTCAAATTATAATGGCCTTTGTTATCAACGAGCTTTACTATTTATTTACTTGCATCCAGACAAGCAAATGCACATGCATCCTGCTTCTGAAACCCACTTGCAATGAAATTTCTTCTCTATCAGAATCATGCACAATCACAAATTACAAACGAGGTACTAGTATAATTTGCGTAGCATAAAAAAAACCCCTAGTCATTCTTTTAATACGCTATCTTGATTAAAGGAGTAAAATCCAATCATTAGCGTTGAAATACAGTATATGCTAAACAACTTTTAAAATAAGATCACTCGTTCAGTTAGGAAGTGGTGGTGTTTTGTTTTTTTCTTAAGCAACAGATGAGGTTAACTTGTACTGAGGCTGACTTACGTTAAGTAGAGAACTGTTAAAGAATGTGATGCTCCTCTCAGTGTGGAACACTTGATATTTAGGTATATATATTTCTTTAGCTTAGTTATCTTTATGTATGGCAGCATTCTTTATATTTGTATAAGCTGGGTAATTTCAAAGAGCTTTGATTCTCCTTATCAATTTTATCCCCTGCACCAATCAGTACAGTAAGAAGGCATAAGTATGTGTAGCTGACAGAGAAGACCCACAATTCAGAGAAGTGCTTTGATGTTACATAAAGAGAATCAGGAGAGTGTCTCCTGGGCCTTTTCTCTTTCTTCTCTGCCTCATCTGCTTTTGACCTTGAGAACAACTGTCTTCCTTGTCTCTTTTAACATTTGTGAACTAACAATGCAAAACAGAATTCTTACAATGAAGTTAATTCTAACAAAGAAGTCTGTAAACAAAATCCTTTTTTCTCATTGATTTCATTCATACAATAAATATTTCTGGACTACTTACTTCATGCAAGGTACTGCTCTTGATAGAGAGAACCATGCAGTGATCAAATGAATAAGAATTTTCGCTTTCACTCTTATGTGGGAGGTGATATGTGTGTGAACACTATGGAAAAAATATAAAATCATGTAAGCTGGAGGAAAATGGCTAGGTTTCTTTTTAATTTTTAAAAGTATAATGGGGTAGGCCTCAATGAGATAGTAATAGACTAGAAGATGTGGTAGTAAACTACCTTATAGAAAAAAAATCAGGTATGTGTGACAATAACTTCCAATGGCTTACCAGTTTCTATTTTGTCAAATGTTGTTGATATAGCAGCAGATTTGATCCTCCCAATAACCTTAGGCAGCCAGCAGAACAACTGTTACTATCCCCATCTTAAAGATGAGAAACCACATTTGAAGAAGTTGAGTGTTACAATAACACCTGTACTAATATTCCCCTGCCAGCCATATTTTAACCCTTTAATATTCTGCACGCCAGTGCAATAACTTAGTTTGGGATTCTTTCAAATCAATGAACCTTCCAAAATAAATTGATAATGTTGTGTTGGTCAATGACATCCACACGTGTAGGACCATGTCTGTGTTTTTTCACTAACAAGTTCATTTCATTAGTGCCCAGCTACCCTGGAGTTCCTCCTGATTCTCAAATACGCCCCTAATCCTTTTTCCCTGTGCTTTCACTGGCCCACATACTCTCCCTTTTCATCTTTCCATTTTGACATCAGGCATTTCTTTACAGTTGCTGTTTTCCCAGATTTCAGATCGTGGATACCCTTTTACCATCTGGGTCTTAATTCTATTATCATGGTCAGATTATTTATTGTCTACCTACTTCTAACTAGAGTATGAACTACCTGAGAGCAGAGACAATGGCACTAGGATCACAGAGCACTTTCAACACTCAGAACTTTACAAAGCATATCATAAGCACCATGTATTTGTTGTGCTAATGAATGAGTAATAGCTATCAGGTCATCTCACAACTCCAGATATGTTCAAAGCCCCAGTAACCAGAGGAAGCATTTGAAATTAATAAAATATTCATCACATGAGGTTCTTTTCTCCACAATAAATGATTTAAATACCATTACAATTATCATTTCTCAGGTCAAAGAATGAGGCACAGGATACGTGCCTCTAACAGCCAGTAACTTTCAGAAAGTACCAGGATTTGGGTAAATAATCTTAACCATTTCATTCTGTGAAATTCCTCTTTGACACTATCCCAAAATATTATGAATATCTCCTTTGAATTATTGATTGTTATAGTTCTCATAGTATTTCCTTTGAAAGACTGTTAATATTTCCAATAGATTGCACAAATCTAGGGAGTGCCATTTGCATTATTGTTACATGAATATAAAAAATAATGGAATAAACTCCCTTCTATTGGGCAGCATGAAGGTCATTGTTTTATTCAGAATGCCTTAAACTACTTATATTTTCCTTCTAATCCCACTCTCTTTAGCACTTCCTGACTGGCAAATAAACACTTGCCCACATACTCTATCATTTTTCCATTCACAACTAGGAAAAATGTTAGTAAAAGTATAAACATAGGAAAAAATGAATACATTAATTCTATAATGTTTGTATTTAAATATGTGTTAGAAAGCTTGAATTTATCCCTGGAGGAAGGAAGTCCCATCAGAATTATAATGCAAACATCAGTGACAGTTGCTAAAAAAAACTAGAAAATTATCTAAGGTATACATTTTTCTATGTTGTAAAATTTGTAATTAAAATTTCCTATTTCAACATCATCAATATTAGTTATCAGAGAAATTGGACATTATGGTGGGAGTGGTGAAGACATACAAGATTATTCCACATCTTTTAAAAGGTGGGTTCTTTCCTCTTTGCCTTTAGGTGAGAGAAGAGATGCAACATAGAGGGCATCATGAGGTTACAGGCAGTGTCATGAAACTCCGTACCCTGCACCCTGTATACAGTGTGTCTGAAATAGCAGAAGTAAACAATAATTCTTCAGTGATCTATATTAGAGTTACTCAAAATGTATTCTGAAGAGCATATAACTAGGATCTCAAGAAATGTTACATGAAACAAGCTTTCTGTGGCAGACATATTTGAAAACTGCTTAAAGTTATTCAAGTGTTATTTTCGAAAAACTTCTTGGAACTTTTAGTGGAGCAATGTGAGTTGTAGGTATTCAAGAATCAGTTATAGGTTGTAGCGTTTACCAAGTTAACTTGAATCCAAAATTAGGTTTTCATAAAGAGGAATGATGTGTCTTGGGATTTCATTGGAATTGTTGATGAATTCTGATAAGTAATGACAGGAAAAGCAAATTAGCTCATCTCATTCACTAGTTAATAATGTAAAAATATTATGTAGATATGTAATATAATGTAACTAGTAAAATAATGTAACTAGTGTGATTATGATGGATAGAAAATAAATGGTGAGAACTGACTTGTTGATATGATTGTATTGACAGTTCCAAAAGGTAAGATTCTCTATATTCAAGTAAGTTTTAATTAAATTGCTATCATCTTAGAAAAAAAGTTAGGGTAGATTTAAACTGTAGTTGAGGATTTTTCAGATTCTTCCTAAAAAGCTATTTTAAAAGAGTCTTATTATACCTAAATATATGTATTTCTTTCAATCCTGTTTTGAATTAACGATTGTTTATGTATATCATTAGATCTAAAAGACATGTAAAGAAATCATTATTGATTGTAAAAAGGATATTTTCTTATAAGTTGTATTTCTCACCTAAATGACAAATACAGCATTTTAGACCAACATGGTTGTAAGAAGAGATACCATTTTATCAAGTAGCAGTTTTTCTCAAAATGTAGATGACACCTAGGAAGAAGGAGCATCTGAAATTCTGATTTTAATACTCAACCTATAAAGTAGTAGGACATGTCAGACTAAAATTCACTAGATAGATCTCTTTCTGTCTCCGGGATATATGACAAATAAAACATTAAGGAGATGAGTATGAAATCTATTTTATAGAATTTTTTGAGTCTTGAAAATGAAGAGAATGATGCTGAATCAATGAAAGATCAAATGACAAATAAATAAAAGATCAAATAAATGAAAGATCAAAGGAGAACACTGTTACTTCCCACCTGGCCCATAAACAAGTCCAAAGGCTTCCTTAAACTAATGCCTGGAGCAAATATTTTAAGGGATCTCTTCCCTTGGAATGCTGGGTGTGACCTCAAAGGTGATTAAAGATAAGGGTTGATGCCTGACAGAATTATTAGAGTGGTTTAAGCCAGGAAGGAAAACATGAAGGAAAGAAAGGGGAATCCATAACATTTGACCAAGCAGTTAATACAGATGTAGTGTTTGGGGGAAATTTTTGGAACGTTGGAATAAGAAATGAATTTCTTACTTAGGAATTTGTAGAGCATATGCTATTGAAGTATAACACAAACAGTGGATAAATTACTAGTGTGTGGTGAAAGAAATCATTATAAAGAAAACACAGACATATAACCAACAACCAGTTAAAGATACAGAGCATTCCTGATGCCAAGGGAACTCTTTGAGCCCTTGCCAAACATGACCAGCTTTCTTCATTCCAAAAGAAACACCATAGATTTTTTTTTGCTTCGTTTTGAACCTTATATAAATGAAATCACATACTCCATCCTCTTTCAGTCAACATTATGAAATTCATCCATGTTTTGCCATCATGCAATAATGATACTGATTTCAACTCTTAAAAAACAATGAGAATTAAAAACATAGGCAAAAATCTCTTGGACATAAACATTAGCGACTTCTTCATGAACATATCTCCCTGGGCAAAGAAAACAAAAGCAAAAATGAACAAGTGGGACTATATCAAGCTGAAAAGCTTCTGCACAGCAAAGGACTGTAGGATACTATCCTACAGTATGGGAGAATATATTGGTAAGTGACAGATCCGATAAAGGCTTGACATCCAAAATATATAAAGAGCTCATGCTCCTCAACAAACAAAAAGCAAATAATCCAATTAAAAAAATGGGCAGAGGAGCTGAACAGACACTTCTCCAAAGAAGAAATTCAGATGGCCAACAGACACATGAAAAGATGCTCCACATCACTAGTTATCAAAGAAATGCAAATTAAAACCACAATGAGATATCACCTCACACCAGTAAGGATGGCTACCATCCAAAAGACAAACAACAACAAATGTTGGCGAGGTTGTGGAGAAAGGGGAACCCTCCTACAGTGCTGGTGGGAATGTAAATTAGTTCAACCACTGTGGAAAGCAGTATGGAGGTTCCTCAAAATGCTCAAAATAGACTTACCATTTGACCCAGGAATTCCACTTCTGGGAATTTACCCTAAGGATGCAGCACTCCAGTTTGAAAAAGACAGATGCACCCCTATGTTTATTGCAGCACTATTTACAGTAGCCAAGAAATGGAAGCAACCTAAATGTCCATCAGTAGATGAATGGATAAAGAAGATGTGGTACATATACAGAATGGAATATTATTCGGCCATAAGAAGAAAACAAATCCTACCATTTGCAACAACATGGATGGAGCTAGAGGGTATTATGCTCAGTGAAATAAGCCAAGCAGAGAAAGAGAAATACCAAATGATTTCACTCATCTGTGGAGTATAAGAACAAAGGAAAAACTGAAGGAACAAAACAGCAGCAGAATCACAGAACCCAAGAATGGACTAACAGTTACCAAAGGGAAGGAGACTGGGGAGAATGGGAGGGTAGGGAGGGATAAGGGTGGGGAAGAAGAAAGGGGGTATTATGATTAGCATGTATAATGTGGGGGTTGGGGGAAAGGGGAGGGCTGTGCAACACAGAGAAGACAAGTAGTGATTCTACAACATCTTACTGCGTTGATGGACAGTGACTGTAATGGGGTTTGTGGGGGGACTTGGGGTAGGGGAGAGCCTAGTAAACATAATGTTCTTCGTGTAGTTGTAGATTAATGATAAAATAAAAATAATAATAATGAGAATTAGTTACTGTAAATCATAGAAAATAATCTTATGAGTTGCCCAAATTTTAAGACAAATTTCATTTGAGTAAATCAATGACTTTTTTTCTTTATTTCAAGTATGGTGCTCATGATTAACAGCTAAATGCAAGCCTTTGGCCTCCCATGTTAAACTGCACATAGAAGGTAAATTAAATATATGTATATTTAGGCTATTATCAAGAGCCAAAGAATTATCTGGAATGCTGAATGCAAAATTATGATAAAAATTAAATACAATATCGCATGAACATAGGAATTTTCTCATGCTTCTAGGAAGCGTAACTATAATGCAGAAAGAGTGGATTTTCATGCATGGTCTATAGAATCCCCTTTGTTTCTTGGTCTTTGGACTCATGGGACCTTTGGAGATCTGGAGATCACCTCTATCATGAGGCCACTCACTTTAAACATTTCCACATTTACACACACAACATTTTGCATTGAATTTCCAAGTGGCAGAGATTACTTGAGGGGAATTCACACAACTATGATGCTGAGATGAAGGAAACTAACTTTACAGTTATACTTTTGCAAATGTTTCTTTACAAAACAAAGACTGTTTAGAACAATATTCTCAATCATTTATAGAAAGTCAGAAGCTTTTTCGTCTTTTAAAATATGTTAAGTAGGTAGAGTTTGCTTTTCTATGTAACTGAAGTTAGATTATGAAGCCTATATCAGTCTTGCCTGTGAGTATCTCAGATTTATCTCCTAAATCATTTCAAATTCTCATGCTCTGCTCTAGTGCCAGATACAGCACATTGGGATTCTCTTTCTCTCTCTCTGATACTCTGTTGTAACATGTTAAATTTTGCAAAGGTCTCCAGTCTTCTTAGGTTTTTCTCATTTTATCCCTCAAGAATTTTGTGAAAACACTAATACCAGTCAGGGTCTAGTTCCAGCTGACAGAAATTGCTTTAGCAAGTTCATGAAGAAAGGTACTTAAAAGGGAATTCAGTGCTAATAAAATCAATGTTTGGGCTCCTTGAATAACTCCAAAATCACACCCTAAAACTCACCTTACAGTGCCCGTGACGAAATCAGAAGATGCTGCTATGCAAATCCTAACTTAATGCTCACAAAATCTTAGCTGAATTGGGATATCAGACAGCCACCAATGCCACTGTTGGCGTGGGGAACATACTGCCTGCTGCGATCCAGAAGCAAAGCTCCTTCAGAAGCTGACTGCAGGCTTGGCTACACCAGCCAAACTGATGCCAGGACCCTCTCTTCACTCAGGTTACCTCTGAATGCCAGTGTTACACGAGCGCATGTAAGTCCTATGTGATCAGTAGAACCTAAATTAATCCACAGCCCTTGCTACAGGGTAGTCCTGGAAATGTAGTCTAGCTTTTTGCATCTGCAAGGACGACCTCAAGGAAGTAGAACAGATGCTGAACAAGGTTATCTGCCTCCTATGCCACAGGTTATCCAGCAGTATTCAATCAGGGCTTCACGACTATTAGGACACAAAATAAACTTGATGCAAAGGCTACTCCATTTTGTTTTTTTAAAAAAGGTTGCACTGTATTTAAGCATCTGGGCCATTACATAACATCAAATAAAGAAAGGATATAATGAAGCTCTGCCTATCGAATTTTAAACAGGGAATAATACTGATTGCTCACAATATCTTGCACTAAAATTCATTTTGCATTAAATATTGTTGAAATAACAGAGCTTGAAATCTAATAGTGCTTAGCTTTTCTTTCTTTTGAAAATTTCTGTATGTGTGTTCTGCGTGCAGAGGAATTTTTTATTTTATCAGCAATTTTTGTAATACAATTACACATGTGCATTCCAGATGTCTAGAAAGACAAGAGAAGAGCAAAATATTTATTTTTTCTGGGTTTAATTAAACTTTTCCCTTCCACAAGTTAAGAAGAGTATGTATTACAAATGCCAGAAATACTTATTTAAACATTTGTCTCCATAATACTCTATAATATGTCACATATACAGTCTCTGAAAGCAGATGTTCTGTTTTAAATACATAAAAACAAGAGATCAGAATTTTTTTAAATCCTTCTTTGAACATCCAGGTAGTTGATAGAAGTGTCAGGCCATTTTTTGAACTAGAAAAAAATAGCACTCAAATTAGTTCTTTCTCTGTGTGTAAAATATGTATAATAAAAATAATTTCAGTTATAATCAATAGCTAGAAAAGTCTTTGTAGTCCAGCATGGTACAATAGAGGGGATAGTGAGTAGGCTATTGAGACAGATTGTATGTCAAATATAAGGTGTCAGATATATCCTTATATTGTTCATTCATAAAGATTAAAAGAAAAAAATCTTTGGTACACTAATAAAGGAATTTTGAGGACATTTCCCTGTTAAGTTGACCCTACCCATTTAAGCCTTATTTGTAGGTAATAATATTATTTGATATACAACCTCACTTAAAATTGAATCCTGTCCAGAAAAACTAGTAAAAATGCCGGTTTGGATAGCCCAAAATTACTCATGTCTAGGAATTCAACAAACATAAAAAAATATGGAGGTGTAACAGAAGTGAAATGTGTCCACAGCTTCAGTTATAAAACTATCTCTGCATTTCTCACATTTGTTGACAGGAAAGTGTGTCTTGGTCACCACCCCCGCAACTCCCCAAATCTGACTTTCAGTGTCACTCCATTTCTGGCAGGAGATACTCGCAGTACAAGACCTCTGGCCAGTGAGTGCTGCAGGTCAGGGTTCCTGATCCCACCTCTGGCAGTTTGATAGGTGTGTGTGTGTGTGTGTGTGTGTGTGTGTGTGTGTGTGTGTGTGTGTGTCTCACACTGAGAATATTTGATAGGGGTGTGTGTGTGTGTGTTGTTGCGCGCTGTGGGAAAGAGTGTCACAAAGCAGAGAGGACAAAAAGCTCTCTTTCCAGTGTTGTCAACATTCTCAATCGCTCCCTCCTACTATCAGTAAATTGCACTTCCTACTGGGCAATAAGAATATAAGCCTCTTGAAATTTAGACTCCACTACTAACTCCATCGCCTAGAGCCAATCACAGCATTTCTGAGTGTCAGAAAGGCTATTTATCATTAAATAAGAAAAACCTACCTTCAAAGCTGTTGTGAGAATCACATAATTGCATATCACATGGGTAAAAATGCCAAGCCTCAAGGTCCAAGAAAATACAGTCAGTACAGGGTAGTTCACAGCCCTTCCTTCCCAGCTCTCCCAAAACTGGACTTGCTCGCCCCCTAGTGGCAGAGCCCCCACACTCATTATTTGCATAAATGACTCAACGCCAAACTGTTGTCACTTGCAACAATCCACGGAAAGTCAAAAGATAAGACAATATTATGTCGAAATCAAACACTGTGGAAAACAAGCAAAATGCAGACCTTAGAGAAATAAAATTAAGCACATGGTAAGTGGAATATTTCCTTTAGCCAGAAGAGAATTAAGAAAGAGAAAATAAACAGCATAATTACAGAAAAGGAAAAACACATGCCTCTTGCCCAGACTGGATATAATTTTTGGTTCTGGTTGTCACAATTACAAGTTAAGGAGCATTATGTTGTTCATGCTCAATTTATTTCTGAGCTGCCGAGAAGGACCAGCTCTTAGTGTGTTTGTTTTGTGTACACACCCATCTGTTGACGCTGCCTTCATTTTAGAGTCAAACTACAGAAGCTGATTAGTTTCAATCCTCTGCTTGGAAATAAGACCTCTTTCTATGAAATATTGGTCTCTGTATTGCAAAACTCTCTTCTGAAATTTCAAACAACGTGAGCTATTTTGTTTTTATAGCCAGATTTTTGTATTTTAGTGTGCTTTTTTCAGTCAGGTTTTAAATGTTAGCCACAGGGTGACTTCTTTGTCCTTATTCCACTAAAGTTAATGAGGTTATGTTTCCATCAGAGAAACACAATAAGAACAAAATTAAAACAATTTCTAGTGGGTACAAATGGATTTAAACTTCCATTTACTTGTGACTTAAAAGTTGGATTCTATTAAGGAGAATAAATTTCTACCTGAATATATTTTTGAGAGATGAAAGAGACTTGTGTTGCATTTTTCATATCTACATTCAAATATCTCTTAAACATCCTGAAAAATTCATGCTGACTAACTGAACTATTGTTTATTAAATTAAGATTTCTTGAAAAAATGTCTTGGTGATAATTAATATGGGAGTTACAGAATTAGCTATTTGGTGGTGTCCTTATTCCTGTTTTTCTCCTTGTTAACTTTGCTTATCTTTGAATGTTGTCTTATATAGATAAGAAACATTCAGATCAGCAACATCAATAGGTTTTATTACCAAAAAAAGGTGTTATCATTACCTACTCTGTCAGTTTAATTAGAAATATTGAAAGGTGCTATATCCTACTTAAGCTTAAGATGTGGAAAAATAACTTATTTTCCGAATTCTTCAAATTCTTAAATACCTACTACTTCAAAAAATGAATCACTTTTCACATTTTAATGGGATCAGAAAAAAAATAAAAACTTTGGTGTTTTTATTTTGAAAAAATAATCTAGAGTGTTTTAGTAAGGTCTGATCACATTTAACATTGATTTTAATCCTATGTACCTAATCTAATATAGTACCTAATCATGGTACTATATTAGAGGCATAAGCCCCATTTTTTTCACCAACAAAATAGGAAAATAAGCTCTCAGTATATTATAGCATCAAACCAACTGTAAAATTACAGGTGGTAAAGACCAAGTGGTTTCTTTTCTCTCTTAAGTAATACTTCAGGGTCTCTGCATGGTTATGGCCATTCAGGAACCCAAGTTAATGCCCTATTTCATCTGTAATAAGTGACTTCCATGATTCCCTGGGCATCACCATTTAAGTCAGCCAGAAAGGGGGAGAGAGGATTAGGCCTGAAAGTGGTACAGCATCCCACTAAAAATGAGGCCAACCCAGTCCCATGGCCACAGGTGCCCACGGAAGGGCTATTGGAAAATAGTGACTAGTTATAGGCCCATGAAGGAAAAAAGAAATACAGTAAACAGCTAACATTGTCTGCCATGGCCTGACCACTAGTAATCAAATATCCATTTTCATATTTCTTCCCACATAAGGAACATACTGACTGTCCTTTTAAAGGAGAAATTCTAAAGTCCTCTCCAGCTCAAAGTCCAGAATCACTTGGTGATGTGTAGATTTCTCCAGCATGTTCAGAAACAAGTCCTATGATCAATACCTTAAAAAGACATGTGATCTCCCTCCAACATACTCTAATTGGTTCTCCTATCCTTGAAGAAGGTTGCTTGATTAGACCTGAGTTCACTCTGTGGTAGAAATTTCGAGGGCCCCCAGCTCTTCTGGCTAAAGGGCTCTCTGCAGTCGTTTTGATTCTGAGCCACTTCTGAAAAGGGTGTTCAGGAGTGTGCCTGCTTTTGTGGTTGCTCAGATGTTGCAGCCTGATTCTAACTTACAGAAATTTGAAAGCCTGAGTTGGCTTAAGGCTTGAACCATCTAAAGCTGTTTTAGAAAAACAGTGGTTTCCTTGGCGTGACTAGTGGTTTTCTCTGAAACTGATTATACTTCCAATCTATTTATGTCTGGTAACTATCATGAACACAAATAACAGAAAAATATCCTTCCTAGACAGTTTCTAACTCTGGTTATTGTTTTGTTCTCCCCTCAATGTTCCTGCCTTTCAAATGAACTGCAGCAACACTGAGGTCATCTAAAGACTAGGCTTCAGTGGGAAGGTGCACTGTTCTGTTCATGAATTTGTGACTTTTTAAAAATGTATTTGAAACAGTTCTTCATTGTACTTCTGATGCTCAGCTTTATTTTCACTTAGTGAAATTTTACATATAAAATTTTTAAGTAATTTAAGTGCTATATACAAAGTAAAGTTCAACTAGGCAAAGAGTAGTGTACATACACACATATACAGAATAACTGTATTATAGGTATTTATTTGTAAGTGCATATACACAATGACTTTAGAACACCTCATTAAGATTCTTCCTACCCAAAATTAAATCTTGCTCTGTGGGCATATGTATTTTACATTAGGCTACATCCAGGTTGGAGGAGACCAGCATATTCCATTCCAAATATTTTCTAATTCTCTATTGCTGTCTTAAATTGGAAAACAAGTTATTTAATGAAGCTACATGAGTGATGGAGAATCAATCACTAAATAAGAAATTGACCACCAAATAAAGGCAGAATATCTTTCATAGGCTTGGTTTCCTAGGTATAATAAATGTAAATTAAGCTTTGAGATCATCATAAATATAATATTGATAAAACAACAAAATGCTGGCATAGGCACAGAATAGAGGCTCACACACACATGTGTATATGTACCACACACAAATATGCACAAAATCATTATATACAAAATTGGCATAAACAAAAGCACATAAAATCTATTTCTATCCCATAGAAACTATTTTAAAGATGTCTCCTAATTTGCCAACAAGAAAATAAGCTGTTCTTGTGGACTGTGAGAATGAAACCATGCCCAAGGAGAGTGATTCATGTTCAAAAAATGCCACATCCATATTATGTCCCCTCATGAATGTAAGCCTCGCATTAAAATGCCAGAATTGGGAACTGAGACTAGAAACCAGGAATTCATTTTTCCAGCTTTCAAATGCTAGTTAAGAAAATTAACTTCAAATTCTTCTTAGCAAAACATGGCAATTAATTTTCTAGTGATTGATGATTACCGTATTATTTAACCTACTGAAGGATGTCAAAAGCTAGTTAAGACATGTTATCTACAATGATATCTCAAAAACTAGTGTCTGATTTTTTCTATTAGCATACTAAAAGCAGCCTTATAGAATAAATGATAGTAAGAGTGTGTCCATGGCCCACAATGTGGAGGTTTTCAGCATCCAAAATAAAAAATACCTTCCCAGTTGGTAATCTACAGGCTGGAGAAGACAACATATAACTATAAACAAAATTACACTATAGAACATGATAAAAGGAGTCAGTGAAATTCCTCTGGAAGAGACAACAAGAGGATTGAGAAATCAGAAGGACTCACGTTCTAATTGCTGCTTCATTTTTTGCAATCCAATTGAAGTGATTTTTTTTTTTTACAGCAAGAGTACTAACTCTGAGCTTCACCTTCTTGATCTATAAAATGAGAATAATAACACTAAAACATATTTAATATTTATTATGTACTACAAAGTAGTATGAGTACAGATGTGAATATAATTTAGAGTTTGAGACTTTAATTTTCATACCAGGGTACCATTCAGTTTTCTGAAGTGCATATGCAAACCTCATGTGTTCCCTTCCTAGATAAGTGAGCAGAAATTATGTACCCAAGTTTGGATGCCAGGAAAGAAGGAAAATCCTCACTATCCTACAAAGTTGCTCTTGGGAAGTGGCAGAAATGCCCAAAGTCAAGGCAACATTATTGAGTCTATGAATGGCACAGTGCTTGGTTACAATAACTGATATCAAGATGGGAGTATGATAATTTGGAGTTACACAGAGGCATTTCCTATATAACATCAGAGCTTTCTGAATATAGCCCTGAATACCCCTGTGACCTGAAATAAAAGCATGATGTTCTGAGGACTCAGATAAGGTAATTGCACTGATATAACAAAATGGCAGCAACAGGACATTCAAAGATATCCTTGAAAGAGAAAAAATCCCAGGCAGAGGTCTTCTTCTTCATTGCTTCTCAAACATTCATTTAGCCTTTCTCTTTTCTTAAGGAGGCTCCAAATTTCCAGAGGCTGCTCTCAGACTAGGCTGAGTGACATGTTATATGCCAAAACCCCTTAGCTGCAGTGATAGTCCAAAGTCCTTAGCCATTAGTATTTGTCATCATGCCTCAAACCGGTCAAAGGAAGATTCAAGATTTGTCATTGATAAAGAGGGAGATGTCATCTCTTTCTCTGTGATGGAGGAAGCCCTTTGCCCCTGGATTGCCAGGGATCTTCTTGTTGCTTTGAGGATGAGCCAGCTCAAACTGGAGGGAAAACCTGAGATTCACAGGAAAGGAGAGCCTCTGCTCCATGACCTTTGGGCATGGGCATGAATCCCAGCTTGAGTTGCATTTTTCTGTATTTTGCTATTGAATTAATCATAAATGATAAGCAAGAGTAATTAATCTGCCACAAATATTTGAAGCTTCATAATGTCATCAAATTAAATCACACAAATAATGATTAACTTTAACAATAGTTATTATTATTATAAGCAAAACTTATGAGGTAGAGAAAGATATTAAGAATAGAAAAAAATATGCAAGTGTGTAATAGAAAGAAAAGAGCAATGAAAGCCTGCTGAGAAAATAAAAAGTCAACAGTGACTAAGAGCTTCCCCATGTTCATTGTACATTATTCCCAATAGCCAGGGGTGGAAGCAAAGTAAATGTCCACCGACAGGGTAATGGATAAGAAATTGTGACATATACATATAATAGAACACTATTCAGCCTTAAAAAAGAGAGAGAACAACCCTCCTACACTGTGGTGGGAATGTAAATTAGTTCAAACATTGTGGAAAGCAGTATGGAGGTTCCTCAAAATGCTCAAAATAGACTTACCATTTGACCCAGGAATTCCACTCCTAGGAATTTACCCTAAGAATGCAGCACTCAAGTTTGAAAAAGACAGATGCACCCCTATATTTATCACAGCACTATTTACAATAGCCAAGAATTGGAAGCAACCTAAGTGTCCATCAGTAGATGAATGGATAAAGAAGATGTGGTACATATACAGAATGGGATATTATTCAGCTGTAAGAAGAAAACAAATCCTACCACTTGCAACAACATGGATGGAGCTAGAGGGTATTATGCTCAGTGAAATAAGCCAAGCAGAGAAAGAGAAATACCAAATGATATCACTCATCTGTGGAGTATAAGAACAAAGGAAAAACTGAAGGAACAAAACAGCAGCGGAATCACAGAACCCAAGAATGGACTAACAGAAGATCAAAGCCTAATTTGGCTTCCCAGAAAATGAATTTAAGATACGATATGAAGAAGAACTTCCAACATCAACATTCTCTGGAAGAGTCATTCCAGAAGATGATCATCAAAAAACTTCAACAAAGATCCTGGCACTGTTGCAGTTGTAGCTGCATTCATCCCACCGGTTCCTGGACTTCCCAGTGGAATGAAGAAGGAGATATCTAAGCTGGCCTGTGCACACAGTAAAACAACAAATTTGACTGGATCTATACTGTCGGAACTCAACCAAGAATTAGGAGAAGTGCAAGCTGCAGTGCTCCAAAATCTTGCGACTATAGACTATCTACTGTTAAAAGAACATATGGGATGTGAACAGTTCCCAGGAATGTGTCGTTTTAATTTGTCTGATTGTTCTCAAACTATTCAAATTCAGTTAGACAATATCCATCATATCATTGATAAGTTTTCACAAATGCCTACGGTGCCTAACTGGTTTTCTTGGTTTCACTGGATATGGCTGGTAATTGTAGGTCTGCTTTGGTTATGTAGCTGTATTCCTATTATGTTAATGTGTGTGCGCAATTTAATTAGTAGTTTAAAACCTATACATGCTTAAGTTACTCTACAAGAAGATATGTCAAAAAAATAATCAATCCTCCATGTTTTCTTCTGTCTGCTACTTCTATAGCTTTTCTTCTTCCTTCCTAATTACAACCCTTAAGTAGAATTCGTGCCTCATATCGAAATTACCTAGTATCATAATTCTTCCAAGTGGTAAAGATACCTCAAGACAAATGCTGGGCATAGAAGCCACAGGGCATAAATCTGCATAAAAGTAAAAAAGCTAACCTTTTCAAACAATATTGCTTCTCTCTCACTTACCAACTTTACATTTCCCTGTATGGCCCCATAAGATGACTGGTTAGCCAGAGATGGGTAAGATTCCTCAAGGGAGGAAAAAGCTAAGACAAGCACAGTTGCAGGGGGGCCATCAGGTGAGAAATTGGGGATCAACAAATGTGAGGCTTAGAACCTCACCCCCCCCTGTTTTGAGAGAAATCTTCTGCATCCGTGGATGTTTTGTTGCCCTTGTCTAGCTCGGATTAATACTTAGTCTATAAGCACACACCTGATTATCTATATTTGCCCTCTTACAGCACTAAACTATGTTTCCTGCCTTTATCTTGCATCTACCTACCACTTCAGCATTTTATTAATAATAATATTAATAATAATAATAATAATAATAATAATAATAATAATAATGGAGAAATATGGGATTCACATATAAATCAAGTATAAAAATCAAACAAATAATCATATTTGATCTGATTGTTTATAGTTCATGATGCGTGATCAAAACTGAGTTTCTGTGATATGACTGCCCTTGCACTGTTCACCATGTAAGAACTTATTCACTATGTAAGAAGTTGTTCACCATGTAAAAACTTGTTTGTTATACTTTAGAAAGTTGGTGACTGTTGAGAATTAGGCTTAGGGTTCATTAATGATTGTGCATTGAGTCCTCTATACAGAATTTTATTGTTGTTAACAACCATCTGATCAATAAATATGAGAGATGTCCTCTCAAAAAAAAAACAAAAAAACACAAAATTGATGTGATGATATTAGGATTAATTCTAAGGTGAAAAACACTAGTATGATTTTCATCTTTATTCCATTTCCCTAGATCCTCACTCATATATCTTATTGACTAATTCAGCTCAATGAGTGGTACTTGAGAAAGGACCCAGAGTACGATTTTCAGTCTCAGGATCTTTCTTGAATCCGTGGTGGTTTAAAGAAGCATTTATGTTTTAGCTACACAAATCTAGTTCTAAACTATAAATACAGTTTTTGCTTTTATCTATGGTAAAAAAAAAAACAGAGAGAGAGAACAAAGTCCTGTCACATTCTCCAAAATAGCTGAAGCTGAAGGACATTATGCTAAATGAAATAAGCTAGCCACAAAAAGGCGAATACTACGTGACTCCACATAGATGAGGTATCTAAAGTGGTCAAACTTATAGAAACACAAGGTAGAATGGTGGCTGCAGGGAGAAAATAGGGAGTTGTTCAATGGGTATATAATTTCAGCATAGAAGATGAGGAAGTTCTAGAGATCTTTTTGTACAGCATTGTGAACATAGTTAACGCTGATGAACTGTACTTACAAATGGTTAGTTAAGGTGGTACATTTCTTTATGTCATGTGTTTTTACCATAATTTTTTTAAAGTGGCCCTTAAGTGAGAGGACAACTGAACTGAATCGGATTGCTTAATGGGTATGGAGTTTTCTTTATGAGTAATAAAAACGTTTTGGAACAACATACACAACATGGTGAATGTACTAAATACCACTGACTTGTACATTTTTAAACAGCTAATTTTATATTACACCAATTACATTTTGATAAAAAAAGAAAGAAAAAGTGACTCTGAGGTTTATGCACAGCAGTCGGGGAGTTCACATATACTTAGGGTTTACCTAGGTCCAGCCACAACGTAACTGCTGTAAGTGTGCTAAATTTAATCATCACAAGACCAAGAAGTGGGTGCATTTAGTATCTGTATTTTACAGAAAACCAATGAAACCATTTTCTAAGACCACCCGATTCACAGGTCACCGTGCTGAGAATTCAGGTGAAGTTTCCTCCACCAACGCCACCAACGCACTGTCCTTCTCGGTAGGAGAGTGATGCTGGTCTCTAGCGATGCCTCATTTACTGCAAGAATTCTTATTCCACAGTCAGTCCATGTGATTCCTAATGACAAATCATTTATTAAGGCGGCTTGAATGAGTCTCTGCTCCTCGTAACCAAATGGCTGGCATGCCAGGGGGACTATGGCACAGAATGAGTCCCTCGTGCTCAAATCAGGAGCTTGCAATCAGAGTCAGATCATCAGCAAAAGCGCTCCTGAGAAAAAGCATGAGAGACGGGAGAGAGCCGGGGCTTGGGAAGAACCAGCTGGTCAGAATAATTAGTTTCTGCTTGATGAAGAAGAGGGATAGTGGACTGAAAGCAACGTTAGCCTGACAGTCAAATTGGAACCTCAAAAGTTCCAAATGGAACTTTACCAACTATACAATGCCTTCAGCTTCACCTGCAAAAGTGATCATTGTGCTCATGCAGGCATACTGTTTTTTGGCTATGGTATGTTTTGCAGTATTATGCGTTTTGGGCTTATGATATGTCGCCCTTTTAAAAATGTGAGATCTTGGAGTTAGAATATTTTGAGTCCAATTTGCCACTTAGAAGTCAATGCATTTGATGATATGTCACTGGGTAGCATTTTTTTCATATGTAGAATGGAGATAAAAATACTTTTCTTGTATTCCTTCAAGTGGAGCAAGATAAAACCCAAAATGTGTAAATAACTACCCCAGTGCCTCATTGGTGATTCCAAACAGGTCACTATTAGGTTTCTGTAATAACTATGATTATCATTCCATATGTAAAATGTTCAACCACATAGAAAAATTCCTAAACTAATCACTCCGTGAAAGCAAGCTCCAATTTGTCTTCCACAAATACTTTTCTCAAAAAGCTTCTTGATGGAAAACATTCACAGTGATTGAGTTTTCAGGATCTCTGAATTTTAGAATTAAAGTAGTTCTGGACAACCTTAAATTTATTTTAAATACTTAAAGTTTACTGAGACTTAGACTCACCTCCTCATTAATATCCAAAAAATACAATTTCCCATTGATTACAGACTGAGCTTCCTTTTGCCTACTTATCATTCATTTACTGCTCCTTTCTTTTGTCACTTTAAATTTTGAATTGTGGGTTAGCTCTGCCTTCTTTCACCCCTGCAGTTAGCTCTCCCCAATTTGCTGCAGGGCTCACCTCTTGCTCTCCCCAGCACCCTAGCTGTTTCCCCTCTGATTCATTTTCTGACCATACACTAAATGTCCTATAATCTCCTTTTCTCGTTTGCGGTAGGAAAACTGCTCTTACGTCGTCACACGTTCTTCCTCTTTTCCCTACCTAGTGGCTCATGTTATAAACGTGAGGCTTTTGGTTCCCCAAACTTTGGTGCTCCACAACCCAGGCAAGGTTTTGGAAACCCGAATAAAATTTTCTGGCTCAAGAGGAAAAGCAAACACATACACAACAGGGTTTACAAAACTCCTGCCTAGCTATAAAGTTATAAAATCTGTGTGTTTCTGTGGTATGCATATACATATTATGTGTGTATATGAAAATGCTCTAAATGATGCTTGTCTGCTGTTAATATAATAATAATCCAGGTCTGCATTAATTAGTGTAGGTATCCTATGTCTTTTTCTAATGTGTGTCTTTTTTGGAAAAAAAAATTTTTTTTACAGTAACAACTGGGTTTTGCTTTCTTATCTGACAATCTCTGCCTTTAAGCCATTCAGAGAATTTAAATATAATGTTTTTATATACGTGTGAGTGAATGTGTATCACCTTGCTATTTATTTTCCATTTGTCTCAACTATTCTTCATTCTTCTTTTCTTCTTTGTCTATCTTTGGATGTTAAGAGTAGATTTTTGTGATTCCATTTATATCTCCTTTGTTTCTTTGATTTTCCTGATTGGTCTAGGATCTATATTGTATAGCTTTACCTTATTACAGTGTCCCTTCATGTCACCAAAGTGATCTATACAGTCCAGTCCTTACATCAGCATGTTTCCATTCTCTTCTCCTAGCCCTTGACATACTGTTACGATACTTTGTGATGCATATATTTTGGTTTTGCATATGTTATGAACCTAAGAATACATTATTATTCTCATTTAATATTATTTTCATTTATTAAATTCGATTGCTTTTTAAAGATATTTAAATAATTTTTAAAAGCCATGTACTGTGATATCAATAGATGAATGAATAAAGAAGATGTGGTACATATACACAATGGAATATTCTTCAGCCATAAAAAGAAAACAAATCCTACCATTTTCAGCAACATGGATGGAACTAGAGGGTATTATGTTCAGTGAAATAAGCCAGGCGGAGAAAGACAGGTACCAAATGATTTCACTCATTTGTGGAGCATAACAACAAAATAAAACTCAAGGAACAAAACAGCAGCAGACTCACAGACTCCAAGAGGAGACTAGCGGTTACTAAAGAGAAGGGGTGGGGAGAGTGGGTAGCGAAGGAAGGAGAAGGGGACTAAGGGGCACTATAATTAGCACGCACAGTATGGGTAGGTCACAGGGACGTCAGCACAGCGTGGAGAAGACAAGTGATGACTCTATAGCATTTTAGTATCCTGATGGGCAGTGACTGCAAAGGGGGGGTGAAGATTTGATAATATAGGTGAATGTTGAAACAACAATGTTGTTCATGTGAAACCTTCATAAGATTGTATATCAATGATCCTTTAATTAATAATAATAAATAGGTAAATAAAAGCAAAAAAAAAGTCATGTATTTACCCATGTAGTTATTCCCAAGCTCTTTATTCTTTAGTGTAGGTCCACCTGGTATCATTTTCCTTCTGACTGAAAGGCTTCCCTTCACATTACAGGTCTGCTGGTGATGAATTCCTTTAACTCTTTTACATCTGAAACAGTCTTTATTTCGTCTTCCTTCAAAAAACTTCACTTTTGCTGGGTACAGAATTCTAGGTCAGCAATACGTTTTTTTCTTTCAGTACATTAAAGATACTGCTTCGCTCTTCTTGCTTGTACTGTTTCAGTGAAAAAATCTTCTGTCGTCTCGAATCTTTGTTTTCACTACGTGGCAAGCTTTTTAAGTGACATGTGGCTGCTTTTAAGATTCTCTATCAGTCATTTTGAGCAATTTGATTTTGTGCTTCGGTGTAATTTTCTTCATGCTTCTGTACTTACTGTGCTCCTTAGAAAACACAAATTTTATCAAATTTGGGAATTTTGTAGCCATCATTTCTCAAATATTTTTTTCTACTTCTCTTGTTCTTTCCTCTGTTTTGGGGGTCACCATTATACTTATATTAGGCTTCTTGAAGTTGACCACAGTTCACATATGCTTCTTAAAGTTTTTAAATTGCTTTTCTCAGTGTTTCATTTCGCAAACTTTCTATCATGATATCTTCAAGTTCATTCATTTTCGTCTTATTTAGTGATAAATCTTTAGGGTATTTGTCATCTCAGAAGTTCTATTTGGGTCTTTTTATGATCACATCTATGACTCTACTTAAGCATTTTAACACAACCACTTTTATATCATTTTCTGCTAAATCTAACAGCCATGTCAGTTCTCAGTCAGCTTTGATTGACTGATTTTATTTTCATTTTACAGCAAATAAGTTTCCTGAATCTTTGCATGCTTGATCATCCTTAATTGGAAGCAGACATTGTGGATTACAACTTTTTATTTCCATAAATATTATTGAGCTTTATAATAGGATGAATTTACATTACTCAGAAATAGTTTCATCTTTTTACACCCTGCTGTTTAAGATTTGTTTGACAGGACCAGAGCAGTGTTTAGTTTAGGATGAATCATTAACTGCTACTGAGAAAAGACCCATCTCTGTTCCCTACCTAAAACCTTGCGAATTGTGAGCTTTTCTAGTCTGGCTGATAGGAACAAGTTCTGTTCCTGGCCCTGTATGAGGCCATGTGCTCTTTCTCTAGTATTCTCATATGTTTCTGTCCTGTCCATGAATAGTTTCCTCACAAAAAAAAAATATGCATTGATCTACTGTATTTTGGGGAGTATTTCCAAAGATCTCCTCAGACTTTTCTGGTGCAGCTCTCGTTTCTCTTATTCTCTGTCTTGTGAAGGCTAAGTGATTTTATTTTGCCTTTTACTTTTTTTATTGAAGTATAGTTGGTATACATTACATTGGTTTCAAGTATACAACATAGCAACTTGACAGTTATCTACATTATTAATACTTATCCCAACTAGTGCAGTTAATATCTGTCAATGTAGAAAGATGTTACAGTATTATTGACTATATTCTCTATGCTGTACTTTCATCCCTATGACTATATTATGACTGAGATTATTGCCTTTTTAAACCTTTTGCCTATTTTACCCACCCACTCCACCCCCTTCCCCAAGGTAACAAGCAGTCACTTCTCAGTGTCTATGAGTCTATTGCTGTCTATTGCTGTTTTGTTTTGTTTTGTTTTAGATTCCACAAATAAGTGAAATCATGGTATTTGTCTTTCTCTGACTGGCTTATTCTCTGACTGGCTAAGTCCATCCATGTTGTTGCACATGGCAAAATTTCTTTTTTATGGCTGAATAATAGTCCATTGTGTTTATGTACCTTAACATCTTCTTTATCCATTCATCTATTGGTGAACACTTTGGTTGCTTCTATATCTTTATTTAACCTTTTTCTATTGGTTGCCAGTGAACATATTTTCAAATGCTTCTTTTCCATCCCTTTTTGTAAAAAGTCTGTGTATATCTTTTGCCCACTTTATAATTAAAATACTTCCTTTCTTTAATGTTGTCCTTGAGAATTATTTTTATATTACAGAAGAAAGTTTTGTTTTTTGTGAGGTTTCATTCATCAGATGTGATTACCAAACATATGTTTCCCATCTTTAATTTCTTTAATTTATCTTTTCATTCTTCTAACAGGATCTTTTCTGCAGCAAAAGTGTTTAATTTTTGTAAGGTCCAATTTGTCATATTTTTCTTTAATGGATTGTGCTTTTAATGTTATTTAAGAACTTTTGCCTAGTCATAGGCCCAAAGATTTTTCCCAAGTTTTTTTTTTCTAGAAAATGTATAGATTTTCACTTTACATTTAAGCTCATGACTCATTTTAAGTTAATTTTTGCATAAGGTATGAGGTTTATGTCAATGTTCTATTTTTTTCTGACAAATGCCCACCTTCTCCAGCAAAGACTCTTTCCTCCATTGAATTGCTTTTGTATCTTTGCCAAAAAATTAAGTAAGCAGATTTTTGTGTGTTTATTCTGAGTTCCCCATTAGATCTGTATGACTCTCTGCCAAAAACACATTGCCTTGATTGCTGTAGCTCAAAAGTAAGCCTTAACTTCAGAGACAGTGATTATAATACACATAGGCATATATTCAAATATACATATTTCTAAATTTTATTGCTATATTTTCAATGAGATTTATTATGCATTTACATTCCTAGCAATATTTGTCAGTAATTTTCTTCTTTTAAATTCTTTTGTCAGGCTTACTTGACCCCATAACTTGGAAAATATTTCTTATTTTCTTCTATGTATGTGTTTGTGTGACACTGGAGTTTTTTTAAGTCATACAGTCATTCCATTTTCATTAACTTGTTTCTAATTTCCATTATATTTCCTTACTTGACTCCTAGGTTATTCAATGGTATGTTGCTTCATTTCTGAGCAACTGAGAATTTTCTGATTATCTTATTGATCAATTTCACTATAATTAGAGACTCTGCCCTCAATGACTTAAATTATTTTAATTTTATGACACGATGCATGGTCAATCTTGGAAAGTACTATGTATGCTCTTGAAAAGAACCCACATAATATCTGTGTAGGGCACTGTTCTACATATTCCTAACAGGTTAAATTTCTCAATTATGTTCAAGTTTTCTATATATTTTCTCATTTTGTGTTTGCTTCCTGCAGTCTTCTACTAAGATTGTACATTTGTCAGTTTCTTTTTACCCCTGTCAGTTTTTATTCTTTATATTTTGAAACTGTGTTATGCCAATGTAGAATGTTAATCTTCCTCACCGATTGACCTTTTACTGTTATGCAAAGTCCCTCATCTCTATTAATCCTTCTTTCTTTAAGTCTATTTTGTCTGATGCTTGGCTTTCTTCTGATTAGTGTTTTCATGATTTGTTATTTTTCATCCTATTATTTCAACCACCCTACGTTCTTATATTCAATAGGTATCTCTTGTAAGCAGGAGAGAGTTGTTTTTTATGAACTCAGACAATCTAAGTCCTACTTTTAATTAAATTGCATATATACATATTGATGTATTTGGTTGTTTAAACACATAAAAAATTTTTTTCATATTTAATTCATATCTTATGATTTTATCCATTTCCTCTATGTATAAATAAAGCATTTTTATTATTCAAACTTACTTTTTGGGATTTCCGATATATTATCTTTTACTCCCTATTTAGTGATTACCTTAGATTTTAAAAATATTTTATATGTGGCACTTCATATTCTAATATAATTATTTTATTAATTTTTTTCATTTCCCCAATAATATTAGACCTCAGAAAATATCAACCCACTTATCACTTTCTGTCATATTCCACAGTCGTTTTAAAATTTATAAGATGTTACATTGTTCTGTAAGTCAAGAATCAATCAATATTCATTTGTATTTGCCTTTATATGTACCCTTTCTGGAGATTCTTTTTCCTTCTTGCAAAACAATTTTCTGCTGGAGAGTTCTGCCTGAACAATTTCACTTAGTGTTTCTTTTATTACAGGTTAACTGATGACAGCTTGTCTCATTTTTGTTTTTTCTGAATTTGTGTATATCCGTTTTCAGTTGTTTAAAAGCACTCTTTTACCTTTACTTTTGAAAAATACCTTCACTACATATAGATTTCTAGATTGGAAGTTAATTCCTGTTAAAGAGTTTGGGAATTTCAGTCAACTTTTCTTCTGGTTTCCCTCATACCTTGGAAAAGTGAACTGTGAATTTTCCTGTTGCTCCTTTGAAGGAAATGTGACCTTCTTTCCCTGTCTGTTTTTTTTCTTTGTTGTTATATTTAATTTTTGGTGCTCTTATTGGAATGTACCTTAGAGTAATTATCATTGTATCAAATTGATTATGTTTTTCAGTACTTCTTGAAAGTGTTTTAACTAATTTTTCCAATATAAAGTACTCCAATTTTTTTTTTCCAGTAATGACAGTTCTAATATTGGTTTTGTCCCACATTTTAGATGCCCTCTGATTCTGGAATCCATCAACATTTAACTTTAGACCTCCTTTCTAAGTCTGACAGTATCTCAGACACAGTTTTTATTTTTCTCTGCAATGCTCATACTTATTTTCTATCCTAATTTTCAAATATTTTTGAAATGTTTCAAATATTTTTTAAAACATTATCATCTCATTTAGTTCTGTGATCCTTTCTTCTACTGCATCTAAGGTTAAACTCTTCTGGTGAGTCACTTCACTTAAATATATGTATATACTTATAGATAATTATGCAATGCAGATAATCTATTTCTCTCTCTATATATTTATACACACATACATATGTATACATACATATACTGCCTAATGTAGAGGTCCATTTGTATTTTATTTTCCTCTTAGTTTTTGTCCCTATTATCCTTTTATTGCTATGCTTCTAAGGCTTTGACTGAATTCCAGACATTGTGTCTCTAATACTGTAGAGCTTTGTTTAATAGTTCATTTTATTTTCTGTATCTAGAGACGTCTTATCCTTCATCTCACAGTATAGCTAGAGAGAGCAGGGGTTGATCACCTTAATCCAACCAGAGATTATGATAAATCAAAGGTAGGTTGAAGTTCTAGTGAAGTTCAACCTACCTCTGATTTATACCGTTTGCCAGTTTTTGGTTTTAACTAAGAATATGATGTATTCTGTAGGTTCCTTCCCCTGTTAGTAAAAAAAGCTCCGATCTCTGTCCCCACAGGAATGGTGAAAAACTCTTAAATTCCTCAGAATTTTTCTGCTAAACTTTCACCCTTGCATTCCAGCAGTACATTTGACAAATGTACTGCAGGAAAATTAGCTAAGTACTTGAGTCGCTAAATTTACACCCACAACTCTGTTAGCCCTATCCTTTCTCAGTAACCCTCTCCTGGACTTTGAAGTGGACTTCTAACTTCTTAAAGTGCCTGTGTTTAGCAAACGTCCCCAGATTGTGAGTACTACAGAAGTTATGTTTTATATCTGAGTTTTTTCCAACCTTCAGAAATCTCTCTAGTCCTTTTTTACCCCAATAATTCTTCACTTTCTTCAAGCAGGTCTTTTTTCTGTATTTTACCTATATGTTAGGTGCATTATTTATTTTTATTTATTTATATGTTATTTATTTTTGTCTGTACTAGATGAGGATGCTATTACACTGAAAACTACCCCATTCAGAGCTAAAAATCTCTGCTGAAGGAATTTAAATGCATATGTAACTTAGCAAAGTATAAAGTTAATTATTTTCTTTAATCTTCTCCTGAAAAGGCATGTTCTAGCATTTTAGTTCTGTTTTGAACTTTTATCTATTCAATTAATATACTATTAATTGTTTTACGTTGTGGTTAGACTCAACCACATTTGCAATATAGCTGATGCATTATTGTTACAACCTGGGCTTTCTTTCTGACACCATTGTTATTTTCCTTATATGTATATAGTTTGGATAATAAACATTAATCACAACTAATTAAGCCTTCTGCTTTGTAACTGCATGAGTTTCTAGGTGCTACTCTGCTTGATTCTGTAATTAAATGCAAAATAGACAATAGTATAAAATATTAATGAATGCAAGCTCCCGAAGATAGTTTTAGAACAAAAAGAAAGTCATATTCAAAATAATACACTGTATTATTTGTTTATGTGTTTTGTTTGAGAGTTTTGGTGTTAGTTTGCAGCTCTGAGACTCCATGAAGTTAAAAGCCTCATTTCTTCTTACATTTTTGTGAAACCAAAGCTAAAGATGTTGCTTTTTAAAGTGCTGCCTGATCTATGTTAATAAAGGGCAGATTATTATGGAAGTTGTAATAATTACAGAGAAACTGATAACTTGAATCAGTATATGGCTTGTTAACTGTAAACTTTTTATTATAAAAAGAAATTATTTAACAACTGCACTTAACTAGCTGTGAAGTTTTAGTAGAAATGGAGATGGATGGTTCCTATGATATCTGGTGCAGGATATAAAACATGATTGTGTTTATTGTTAAAATGTGATATTTGAATGTTGATCTCTAATAATCAGCTAAAAATTTGGAAATCATCATGCTTCCTTTTCCTTCCATGTTTTATATATTTAAGTGATTTTATTGACAAGAATATAGTGAAAGTAGCTTTTTGTGACTAACAGAACCAAACATTCCAATATTTTCATCTCCAACAGATATGGTTCACTGGGAGACATTGTATGTCAATTGTAGCAGCTCAAACACTTTAGAATCCCCTTTAATACAGAATAAATTTGATACTTTACTATTGCATATAAAACTTAAAATTTGAAGTCCCTCCAGACAAGAAATTCATTGACAAAACTTCTCCCTTTAGTGTAACTTCCTGATATTCAACCCTTTCAGAAAATATATTCCAATAAAGAAAAGCTAGGAGGTAAGGAACACTTACGGACTGGCTTTTGTGCGCTCTACAGGTCACTAAGCATTTCATATATTCTATCTGGTTGAATGTATCCAAGCCTGTGAAATAGACATTATTATTTTTATTTTCATGATGTGACAACTGCAACAAAGAGAAGTTAGTGAGCTGCCACAAATATTACAGCTAGTAAGTGGGAAGTTTTCATTTAAAAACTGTCATGCCCAGTTTTTCCCACCCAGTAGACATTAATGTAAATGTAACAGAGGCAAATAAGAAGTTGAAAGTTTTAAAGGACAAGGAGGGAATGAGTGTCTAAAAACAGTTTCGTTATCTTCCCAAACTCCTAATCTGGCAGCTTTAAAGATCCCAGAAATCCAATGATCATTTGTTGACTTGTTTAAATCTTTTCCTTTGGCTTTATATATGGTCTATTTTACTGCTTAGAAGCACCCATTCAGGATCAACTAAGAGAAGGGGCGTGGAGAAAAGAAGAGGAAGAGACACATACAGAGAGGGAAGAGCAAGTGTGGGGGGGCTTTGGGTATATCTGGGGGCGCTCATATGACTTACAATATTGACCATCCCCCCAGGTAACACCAAGAGGCAACTCCGTCCATCTCAATGACTTTGCATTCTGTAATTCAATGAAGTCCACAGGTTGACACTGGTGGGTAACATAGAGAACATTTCAGGTAAGGTTTATTAATCTACTTTTAAATAATGGCCAATTTACATTTCACTTCTGTGAAAGCTTTTCTGACCTACACAAGAAAATTTTTTAAAGGGGGAAAAAGGACATAAGCAAAACAAAAAAAGAATATAAAAAGAAAGAGAAAAGAGAAATCTACAGCTCCACTAGTGTGACGTGGACAAACAGCACGTGTTTTCTCTTCATTCTGCTTTATAAAAGGGTTTCTAGCTGAAACTGTTGAGTTATGTGTGATAATGGATGAAGGGTTTGCCTAGTCAGGAAGCGATTAAATCAGCCTTAAAGTAATACAAAAGATAAAGGAGGCAATATTATGAAGTTGGAATTAGTGTTTTGAGAGACAAAAAGACATGCTTTGGACAGAATCAGAAAGATTAGTAGTGGGAAGACTATAATGTTTATGATTTGGGGGAAATTAGCAAAGATAGGTGGCGTATTTGGCTCTGTGACATGTGATATAATTTTTTTCTACCACTTCGAAGTTTTAGTAAAGATATAAATTGCTTTTCTGTGCTTTGTAGAGTTTAAGTTGGTGACTCTTTTAAATGGAAAGTGGCAAAATGATACTCAAGACAGCTCATCAACCCCAGCATCGGCATAGATGTTACGTTAAACTAGTCGTTCGGTGTTTGCAGAATTCCCTGCAAACACGTGTCACACGCTGTGATAGTATTTTCTCAGCTCTTCCGCTTCTACAGCACTGGTGACACAATTCCTTCCTGCTGGCTCCGGGATACCCAGGTGGAGCCCCGAGTACAACCTCAGTCAGTAAGAATCATGGACTGCCAAGGGTGTCTTAATAGTGAGTGAGAAAATTGCAGGCAAGCACGTAATCAGTTCTTTATCTAGAATTTGCAGTTGCTTATGAAACTCTCTTTGTCTTCTTCCTTGTGCAGCTAATGGCCTTTGTGTCAAGGAATTCTTCTAAGGAACTAGTAACATTGTTAGGTCCTAGTATGTGTGAAACCATAAACTAGGAAACATACACACAATAACTACCACAAATGTACTTTTTGCCAGTACTATGCGTGTAGGATTTTAATTAAAACTAAAGTGAATGTATAGATTAAATGACTTCTAGGGCATCTGTTCTATTCTTTAATTCTAACTGCTCCATTCTTGAAGAAATATATATTCCATTAATAATAAAACCACTCTTATTTCAAGACTGCAGGTAAATTATTGGTTGATATAGTTTACTCTGTGGCAACCACACTAGGTGTTCATCTCTTTTATGGTTTGTGTTCAGAGAGTAGTTTTATGAAAGAATTCTGCCTGGTCAAAGTCTTGTAATTTTAATTTTACTATGTAAATATGAGGTCCCTCTTTCAGCTTGAAAGGGTGATAGAACACTATTTGGTGCCTCAGGAGAAAAAAGAGTTTCACTCCACGTGGAGAATGATTCTTCCCAACTAGGAAGGCCACACATGTTCCCTTAGCCTGTCAGAGGGGGGAGTACATTCTCCTCGGGGCTTCCTGGTTTCCGTATAAGACACATGCATCAGGATGATTCTAGTAAAAGCAGCTAACACATTTGGCAAGCTTTCTGGTAACTCAACAGTAGGAAAAAAGGAATCTGGAAGGGTTCATTCTGCCTCATGAATGGCTATATTGAAAGTGAAACTATCTTTTTAAGGAGCTTCCAGGAAAATTCTGTAATTTCTTACTGCACATGAGGCTGTTCCCCATTGTAGAAGTTATACAACTGCAGGGGAAGAAAGAAAGTATTTTATCAATGTTTAGAAAAGCGCCCTTAAACAGCTGATTCTGGTGCACCAAGATTATGAGAACAGAATAACAAAATTCCTTACTCTCGTATCTCATGTTACACTATTCAGACCATTCTTTTTCTTCTCTCCTTATGGCCCAGAACTCCCCAGGGATAAAGGAAAAACACTTATAAAAGTGGGCGACTTAGTTCTAAGATTAAAAAAAAAAGTTCCAGAGATGAGAACAGTGTGCTTATAGTTAACAGTACCATACTATACACTGTTTGTTAGACGATAGATCATATGTGATGTATTTTTTAACCACAATAAAAAGTGAGTGGTTTGCCCAAAATAATATATTAGTAATAAAATTTGAATCTAGTTCCCTGCTTCCCAGAAATACAGCTTTTTTTTTCTTTCCCTCTTCTTCCCTTCCTCCTTTCCTCTCCCTCCCTTTTTTTCTACCAGCTTTTCTTCGTTTTGTTCCTCCCACTGTATCATTGTGCCTGCGACATCTCAAGCTACCACTCTATTTCATCTTTATCCCTTTTCTATTTGTAAACTGTACATTAATGTTTGTCAATGGAGTCATTACAAAGTCCTTATACTTCTTTGAGGACTACAACAAAAAATGTAATTAAAAAGCATTGCATTTAATAAAATAATATTGAGTACTCATTAGATGTTTATGAGGTGCCAATCACTTCTTAAATGTTTGTTTTTCTTTTTTCCTTAACTAACAATTGTATGGAACTAAGAACTCTTGTCATTCACATTTTGTAGATGCAGACACTTAGGCATATAGATTTTTGAGAAACAAACCAAGGGCATAAATCTATACAATCAGGGAAAGCTTAACTTGAGAGTCTGAGTTTATAACTATTACTTCATATATTTAATCTATTATTTTTATCATTATAATAGCATATGCATTCCACAAGAAAACAAATGAATATTAAATACTGATCTTCATTCCTATTCCAGACTTCCATTTCATTTCCACAGGTTAATACTATAAGCTTTCTTGTGAGTTCTTCCAAAAATTTTTCAGGTATAAAAACACACACATTCAAATACACAAACATATAAGATTTCATAAAAAGTATATACAGGGTAAAGCTATATCCTCTTTTTATACATATAAGAGCATGCTATGCACACTTTCATACCTTCCATTTTAAATTCTATGTGTTTTTGAGATTGCTTTTTAAAGGCTTCTTTTAACTTCTAATGGGTATTTACATTTTTTAAAAAGTTTTATTACTTTACACAAGTCTCTGTGTACATTTGCAAAAGTTATTGCAGAATAATTACTGAACATTGAATTACCAGATGACAGAGTATTTGTGTAAATTTACACACAAATTAATATTTTCATCCCCATTTCTCAATCCCCTGGACAATGCTGTATATTGTTAAAATCCTTCACACAAAATACATACAGTGCTTTAAAGATATTAGGAATTTTTAAATGTGTAGGGGCAAAAGTGAGAAAATGTCACGTTAGATATTATTTTCCCACGAAGGTAGCCTCCAGATCTGCTACCGGACAAGCTACCGCAGGGATCAGGGAACAGAAAAGCTCAGAAAAACTGAATGACTTGGGTCAATTTAAAGCACACAGCACAAACTCAAGGGAGAGAGATAGACTAGTTAACAGGCTTAGGATATGATGCAATAAAACTGCAGGGACGCGACTTGATTTGGGGGGTTTAAAATGCTCATCTGCCAACTCTGCTGCCCTAGCCTTCCCACTGGTGGTGTGGCCTCAAGGACAAAAACTGAGCTTTGAGTGTTTCTTGGGCAGAGGGCTCATGGGGCCATGATAGGAGTCATCAGATCTTGGCTGAATTAATAGGACAAGAATACTGAATGTCTCATGTATATGTAATATATTATGAATATTTAATACCCCAGCTGGTTCATGTTTATTTAGTGCCTAGTGAAGTTAAGTAGGTATTTCGCATTCTCTCATCCTTTTCTGTATTCACACATATACCATCTACTTCATTTTTCTAACATGCCCAACAGTTTACTAATTTACCTCTGCTTAACACATATATTACCCCATTTCCTTTCCTTTCTCCCATAGCACAATTGAATATTCTCAAGTACAGAAAATATACTTTACATTAAGAAAAAATCCCCTGGGACCAAATGTATAAGATGCTGCAAGACTAAAGAAATGATGGATAAGTAAAGGTACTATCATACAGTGATAAAGACTGAATAAGTTGGAAGACCTTCCTAGGAAATAATTTGACAGTAAGTATCAAAACTCTTAAAACAATGCATATCATTTTACATTTTTCCTATTCTATATTATCTTATTTATATAATTCTATGAAAAATTGTATTATAGTAACACATGTAACAGCAGCACTATTTATTATAGCAAAATTTAAAAAACATAACTATATAACTACAGAACATTAATTAAATGAGTGTTATACCTATTCAATAAAATGACAAAACTTAAATTGATTATGTGGAAAAAATATTGCCACCATATTGATGATTAAAATTCATAAAGTATAATTTTATAATATACACATCTACAATATCAGCAATATATATTAGTTAGATAATTAGTTGAAAATCTTAAAATTTCCCACTTTTACTACTAAATAAAAAAATATGTAAAATGAATCTTGAAATAGTACTTCATGGCAAATATACACAAATATTATTTCACAAAACTGAGGTGTGTGTGTGTGTGTGTTTGTGTGTGTATCTATCTTGAAGGAGTTATATTAAATAGGCATAATTTTCCTATGTAATTATTTCTATCTTTTCCACCAGTGTCATTAGGAATTTAAAACTTTCAAGTTGGACATTTAATCCTTAAAGTAACCCAATGAAATAATAAAAGAGTACAGCAGGGGAAGAAAGAGCTCTTGCCAAAGTCAACTTGGAATAGCCATTGAAATAAATATGATCCTGGTATTTTTAAAAATTATCTACAGTGACTTAAAAAGCTGTCATTTATTCTGACACAAGTCAGAACAATGGGTATTATTGGGAAAAAACTCACACCCACACACTTTTTTCATGGTCTTAAGTACATTCCACTCAAAAACACATCATTTAAACTTCAAAAACATTCTCTGCATAAATTTACTTTTTATAATCAAGTGAGATATAACTATGCATAATGGTACTAGGAAATCAGAATCTATTTCTCATTTTCACATAAAAACATAACAAATAATTTAAACAGAAAATATATAGAAGTTTAAACTATCCTACATTTTGGTATAATTTGACTGTTTTAAATTTAAAAATTAAAAAAAGAAAAACAAGATGTGCTTCTGAAGAACTGACCAGATATATTAAAATCATTATGCATGTATTTTCTTTTACTACTCTTGAAATTTAGTGATAATTAAACAACTCTGTTAGAAAGAATGAATGATGGAGTTGTCGAAAATGTTATTTTGTGTTTTCATTTTTATTTTATACTTTTCATGAAGTGTGTGCTAAACCTTGCTAAGCACATAGAGAAAGCCAGATTTTTCAGGCACAAGCCCTTGATACCTATTGATTAACTGATATCCTGTAGTTGAACCAATGCATATGCTACCAGCACAGTATGGGTAATCCCAGCTTCAGCATACTGGTTTTGGCACTGAACGTTATCCTTATTTTAGATTTGCCAATATGATAGACCAGACTGAATCTTCTTAGCTTTTAATCTTAATTTTATTTAATTTAATTTACTATTTTAATTTAAATTCTTTGGTTACTAGGAACTCTAATAATTTTTTATCTGTTTATTGCTTTATTTATATTTTCTTCTTTGTGGTCATTGCTCATTATATATGTAGTTGTTGTTTTTATTTTACTTCATTTATCGGACAACATTAAGTACTAAAGACATTGCATTTATCACCTTAAAAGAAATATGCTCTGGAAGGTCACAAATCTCTTTTGTTTCATGCCACAAATCAAATATTTAAATTTTTATTCATTCTTATTCATCTTTATATATTTTTTGCAGGTGTAGACTTTCACATTTTTGTTTTTAATACATACAATGAGTAAGAAAGAGTACTTTCTGATCAGCTCCTGTGAAAAGATAAACTTATTAGAGTGTCTTTTGTTATATTTTTTATTATTTCTAAGGCCATCATAAAGCAAATCAGAATATGCTACAGTAACATTGTGAAGTGTTTTGATAATTGGAGTATGTTTCTGTAAATACATTGTCAATTTATCTATCCCTTTACTAAGATTAACTTATTTACCCATACAGTACTATCCATTATAAAAATCCCCCAAAATAACAATTAACAAGTGGAGAGAAAACACTGGGGAATTTTAGTATCAGCACTGTTTTAAGATGGGCTTTTTCTCCCATAGGACTAAGTTATCAGGGCCAAGTTAAAATTCTTGTATCTACTTTACAGAAGGTACTATTTCCTACTTGAATAATTTTGAAATTTCATTCTCTTTAATGTTTATTTATTATGTTATTGGATTATGGATGTAAATATCCTGTACCATTATGGACTTCACAGTACTATGGACAAAAAAATACATGTGGAAAATATTAGTTTTCCTACATATATATCTTTAAAAACCTGACTATATCCACAGTAGGAAACAAACAACATGATGACTAAAAATATTTTATGTGTTATGAGACAGTTATACAATAGCCCAAGTTCTATGTAGGAAAGAATTAACCACTAACACTACAGGGAATAAGAAAGTGAAAAGGAGCCTATTTGGCTATAGTATGCTGGAAATGTTCATGGAAGAATAGGAAATTAAGTTGCATTATTGGACACTGAGGTTATTCTTCTGATGAAAGACATTATTGATCCTGAGCATATTAAATCTCCATTAATTTACAATAGGGCAGGTTCATACCAGGTTACCAAACAGAAATAAGGCTAAATCCACAATTTGAAATCAGGGCCATCAAAATGACACTTTCTGAAATAAATGTTCACAAAAATAAACAACAGATTAGATCAGTCATCTGTACAAATCTTCCCAGAGATGAATACTTAAGAGAGAATTTCTGGAAGCTGTTTAATCATCATAATTCCATAGTGCTTCTCTAAAAATGAAGATAGTATAGTATTTTTCAAGGATCAACATGTGTTCATTTGTTCACATATGAAGAAAGAAAGAGATGAAATTTCCTCTGAAATGACCACACAAATGAATGTAGAAGTATTATCCTTACATGGCATATGAATTTGGAGGCAAAGGACACTTAGGGAAGGAGCACTGGGCACTTCCTACCTGTCTGTACTCATTGTGAGGAGTGGAGTCCTGACTAAAATTATGGACTAAGTGAAAGTAAATAAGTTTATGCACACATAAGTATTATAATGATGTTTTAGACACTCCTAGATTCAATGTTAACACTCTCAGCTGGTTTTCCTGACTTTACAAATTCTCATTTTTCAGTCTCCTTAGAGAAAGAATGACTTATGTCCTGGCCAGCCTGGGTCAGACCCATTAATGCCCATCACCTCACTGTAATTATTATGAGTGTCTCCTTTCACTCTCAGAGTGACCTGGTTTGGAAAATAAATTATGTAGTAACCCTCTTTGTCATTTCTTCCTCTGCCTGTTAATGTCTTAAGGTTTCTGTGCTAGGGCTTCTTTTCTTCACACTATATTCAAGCCTCTGGATATTATCATTCATTCTTAAGACTTTGGATGTACATCTGATTCCTCAAACTGTAATCTTACAAATATCTGTTAGCTGAACTCCAAATATTTGTTGTAAGCTGAACTTACAAATATTTGTCAGCTGAAATATTATATTCATCTGCCTACTGCACGTGCCTACATGGATGCTGCAGAGATATCGTAAACTCAATATCCCAAAATGGATGTGTTCTCATTCTTCTCCTTTTGTCTCTACCTTCATTTATGTCTGGGAAAAGCATTATAATCCACATCAAATCCTAGGCACCAGTGTGGTTCTCCTTATCTCTTTTTCCATACAGGCAACCATCAATCCTATCAACTCCACCTTCTGTGTAGCTCCCTAATCCCCTCTTCATTTTTTAGGCAGAGTAATTAGCAGTTAAGAATATGGGCAGCTGCATGAGAGATTGTGGGTCAGAATCCCACATATGTCTTACCACATACTAATTATACAAAGTACTTAATTAGTTTGAGTGCAGGTTTCCTGCTTTGATTGTATAAAGATAATAGTTCCTATCTATCTCATAGGATAGTTTTAAAATTTAAGTGAGAAAATGCTTATAAAACACTTTTCCTGGAACGTGATTATTCGGTAGATGTTAGCTATAACTTTTAACATTGTTATTAATTATTATTACTGCAGCCACTACCATCTCATGACTGGATCGCAGCAGCCACCTCCTGACTATGGTTTCCCTGATTCCATTCTTCATGCCATTCTTTACCTTGCAGGTAGAATAGCAGTTTAAAAACACAAATGTGCACACATCACTCCCCCGCCCAGTGGCTACCTATCATATTTAGCATAAATCCCAAGCCCCTTATGATGCCAGCCCATTCTTGATCTGCCTCCTGCTTAACAGGCCAGCCTTTTTTTTTGCCTCCCCCTTTAACAAAAAGGTTTTCAAGCTTGAGTGCACCTAACAATTACTAAAAAATATGTTAAAACTGATTTCTAGGATATACCCATAGACTGCAGTTTAGTAATTCTAGAGAGGGCTCAGGACTGTGCATTTTAAATGAACTCCACCCCCTGCACAAAACCCTCCCCCGCAGGATATTCTGATGTTGGGAATATAACTTCAGAAACCTTGATTTATGTTCTATTAAAATGCCTTTTTCAACATTTTGTGCCTAATTGCTTCTTGTTTTTTACTCATCTTAGAAGTCACTATTTTTTGAGGAAGCAGTAAGATGTTCTTGTACTACAAGTCTATGTAGAAAAGCTTTTGATATTAATTTGGTCTCTTACACAGGTTTTCCCACTGAAAAGATAATTCATTGAGTGAAGTTACTACATTGCTCAATCTATATTAATACATTGTTATCCTACTCAATCAGTTTCTCAAGATTTTGTTTAGGGTGAAAAAAACTTCAATGAAATCTGAACACTACCAGGCAAAACATGAAACTGATATAATTAATATTTACTAAGAATATGTCCTGAAGTAGAACACATCTTGTGAAGTATCACCTAAAACAAAACAAAATAAAACAAGCAAAAGGGCATTTCTTTTAAGTTTGGCTTATTTTCAACATCTGGGATGAAGCATAAGCATAATCTCTCCACATCCAGTGAGCGGCTTTGTAACTTTTGTAACAACAGTGTCATTTCTGTTTCCTGAAACATTCAGCTGTTTATGTCATAAAACTTAAGCAAATTAATTTTACTTGTTATTTTTCCCCTTTATAGCAATAGTAATCCATAATCTTGATTTTATTTAAATTTTACTTTCTATAAAGTAAAATTCATGATTCATTTTCCCTTAGGTCATAAATAATTTAATAGCCGTGTGTGTGTGTATGTGTGTGTGTGCATGCACACGTGTGCACATGTGCATGTGTTTGTGTTAGCAAGACAGAGGATTTGTATGCGTGTGATTTATTCTTTTTAAACCCTTTCCAAGAAAATCAGTGAGATTTTGCTTTTTTATCCTCCCATTTACAGATATAAACATGAAGATAAGAATCATGATAAGCTCTTGAATAGTTTATCTGTTTGTAGTTCAGCTTCAAATGTATGATTCTCAAATTCAGAAACGATACATCACTTGGTGTAGTTCAGATAATTGATTCATAAGTCAGCTACATCCAGCAGGTTTTGATGGTATCTTTATAAATAGGCCAGAGCTTTCAAACGCCTGATGGTATCTCTCATGCTGACATGAAAGGCATTTAGAGGTTGGAATATGCTACGAGAACAACTTGTATTCTAGGTACAGTTCATGAGGCCTATTAACTTCCTATAGTACAAGTAACAAACTATTACTAAAATGTAGTAAACTGAATGACAGTACAGGAAATGCTTTTATAATTGTGTTTCAAGGAGCAATGTGAGATAATGACTTTTATATTAGATGTCCACAAATAAAAACACAAGCAATTTCAATAGTTTAAAACAAAACCAAAAAAAGAAGAGAGAAAAGGATTAAAAAGTCTAGAAACAGTCTGCCAGTGCAGATTGCTAAGGTGGTTTCTCCCCCTTGTGTGAGTTAGGTTACACCTGCCTTTGTGAAGTGTATTCACTCAGTCTGTCTTCATAATTCCAGGTGCATATACACATACCTTTCACCCTAAAATTGAGTAAAGGATTAGGAATTTGCATAGGGACATATTTATCATACAACTGTAAAATACAAGCTTCTGTGCCAGAAATCGCATATTAAATGTATTTGTTAACTCAAAACAGGTCTCCTGTGCACCTTGTGAATTTCTTTATATTTTCCACAACTGTGGAGGCCAAGCATTGTATACAACATATTATGCCATGAACTTCCCCTGACTGCTATCTGATCCTGACTTCCAGGTGAGTTCTGATGTACCTCAAGGAATTTTTGCTAGACTTAAAATACTTCTTTCTAGGTGTTATTCCCTGATTATTCTCTGTATCACAAAAATAGGCACCCTTGCCCCTATAATCCTGGAAGATATATATCCATTTAAAGGAAATCAGAATATGTCAGCCTAAAATACACCACGATGGCTCTTAAGAAACAGCAGATACAATGACACTCTGACCCTCCTTTTTCTTCCAAAGTTCTTCAGCAAGAATTACCTAAAAAGTTCAGAAGACACATGCAGGAGAAACCCTTCCAGTGTCCCAAATTTGGAAAGTCATTTCAGGAGAACCTCTTGGAACATGAAGCCCCAAACTGCGTGAACTGCTGGGAACAGCTGCTCAAGTGCTCAGAGTGCCAGGAGAGCAGAGGACGGTGGGAGCACATGGTATCCCACGAGAGGGAGATGCCCTATGAGACTCTTCCTACTCCCAGAAGCTCCTTAAGAAGGAATTGCAGAGGCACATGATCAAGCTGGATTAAATGCCCCAGACCTATGCCAAGGGCCCCATGTCCCAAAGGGAACTGGAGCTGTACCAGGCTTTTAAGCCCTGTGGGACAAGCTGTTGGTGCAAGAAGGGTGTGGGGACCTGACTCCAGCCAAATGGCCTGCAGATGCATATCAAGGCCAAGCACGGAGAGAAGCCTTATGTCTGTAGTGCTGCAGCTACAACTTTACCCAAAGGCTGTTGACCAAAAAACAAAACAAAACAAAAAAACAGGAAGACTGTATTTGGAAGGAAACCCAACTGTGTTCTCAGGAAGGGAAAGTGCTTAAGGCTTGTAAAAGCAAAAAGGAGAACTCCAAAGGGGCTTACAGGAGTTTCAGGTGGCTAAATGATTGTAAGCTCCGTTTAGCTCTACATCATGGTTGCTGAGGCTCTGCACCAGGCAAAAGTCTACTTGGTTGCAGGCAGCAATTTGTCCAGATTTGGACAAACATTTGGACAGCCATGGGTCCCTTTAGGTTTGGCAGTATGTGAAGTTCTGCATTCCTTCTGGCCAGAAGAGCTTCGGACAAGAGAAGGTGCAGAGCCCATCTTTCCTCAATGCCCTCCTCCCACTGTTTTAATCCGCTGGCGTTGTCAACGTTAACTCCATGCTGTCTACAAATGCAAGGCTGGTCTCAGCAGCTGGAAGCAAAAAGCCCTTCCAGCGCCAGCTCTGTGGTGCACCCACACGCCAGACAGCCGGGACGAGCACAGCCACGCGGCGGGGAGAGGCTCTGAGCGCGAACGCGGCCAGCAGCGCCTCACCGGAAGGGCCCTGCTGAGAGGCCTGCCAGCCGCCGCCAGGAGGCCCAGCCCACTTCTGCCAGGAGTGTGCGGAAACCTTCGAGGCAGGGCAGCAGCTGCATGTGCGCCAGGTGACTGGGCGGTGGGGAAGTGTAACGGCACCTCCCGCAGAGCCACCTGGAGACCCTCCACGGGGTGAAGAACTGCCACCAAGGCAGCGCGAGCTCTGGAACCTGGTCACGGAGAACGAGAAGGTGGTGCGGATGGTGCCCCAGCTGTCTGCTGAGCTGGAGGTGGGCTCGGCGAGGTGGTCGTCAAGTCCCTGGCCCAGGGCGGCGGCCTGGCCTCCCGGCGACCGTGCAGAGGAGAGCGTGCATCCGTGCTCATCCCCGAGGGCTGTGGCACGTGCCCCTCCAGCCCCACTGCCCACCTGCCCGCCACCCCCACTTGGCTTTGCAATCGGGAAAAAAAAATCGCTTTTTGTTTTTCTTGAATGTTTCACTCCTGACCTCCTTCAGGCCTTTGCTCAAAAGATCTCAAGAAGTCCATCACTAGCTTCCATCTAAAATCGCCACCCCTCTTCTGCCCCTCTGACGTGCCTGTCTGGACTGATTGCTGTTTCTCTGTAGCCCTCATGCCCTCATCATTATCTAACATCCTGTACAGTTTACCTGTTTTGTTTCTCATTGTCTCTTCCCACTAAAATGTAAGCTTTATGAAGGCGTGCTGTTTTATATGTTTTCTTTGCTGCTCTGTCTCCCCAGGGCAGAACAAAGTCTGGCCCATTATAGATCACCAGTAAACATTGTTTATTTGTTTTTTCCTTAAAGAATATACATGTTTTATGTTTGTAAGAGCAAAGATAAGAATAAAAGAAACGCACCAAACCAGTAATACTGAGTACTCTAGGAGTGATAATCTGAGATGCAAGAGAACCATCAGCATTTCTGTTCTTTATACTTCTATATTCTTTTTAAACACTTTCTACTTATTAATGTCATGAATTTCCATGATTAAAGAATATTATAACAAAACTGTTAAAGATTAATAGCACAGTGTCTGTATGTAATATGCATTTAAATATCTTATTCAGTAAGTATGTTATGGGCTCCAACTATGTTCCAGGCACCGTAGTAAGACTCTGGGGTAGAAAATAAGAATCATAAGTACTCCACTTTCTTGCAGGCTTGAAGCAATGTGATCTGGGTGTATTCCTTGCTAAGAGATTGCATGTTCTTTCCACTGTTTATTAAGTTACATTTATGTTTATAAAAAAACGGCAAACTGATTTCCTGATTGGTTGGATAGGAGCATAAGAGAGATTTCCAGAATAATGGAAATGTTGCATATCATGAGTTGAGGGCTGTTACACAGGTAATGCATTTGTTAAAATTCACTGAACTGTGTACTTTAAATATGTGCATTTTATTGCATGTAAATCATCTTAATCAAAATAAAAAGCTTTACGTTCTTTTCACTCCAAATTATAACACATGCTCTTACAGAGAGGAAATTGGAAAGAGGAAATCTATTTTTAAAATAAAAAATTAATAAGTGTGATTAATAAGATTTGGGATTTGATTTAGATGTAGAAATTAAGATCTGTAAAATTTTAATGATAAACTGTGCAGAGATTTTTATGATCCATATAAATATTTGTGCAAATCAGCCCAATAAACTCTTTAATATTTCTAAATATGAAATAATCTTTAATTGTCCTTTTATTACAAAAGTAATTAATGTTCATTTACAGAATATTTGGTAAATACAGAAAGAAAAATCATCCAAGGGCTATAATCATCTGGCATATTCTTTTGCAAATAGTTTTCTAGGTATATTCATATATAAATGAAATCATACCTATTTTTTGTATTTTGGTTTATTTTTTATCAAAATATAGGCATCTCCCTATAAAATTAAAAAGCACTTGTAGAAATTATTTGAAATGTCTGGGTTGTTAATGATTTTTAAGTGATCCTAAATGTATGACTTCAAGTGTGTGGGATTTGTGTGGAGGGAGTATGATGTAGTGGAGAGAGCAATTTAGAGCCAGCTGTATTTATGAATCCCAGCTCAAGTAATGACTGGCCTCTGACCTAGCTTAATCTTTTTTATCCACGTTATGGTATATAAATGACATAACCATCTAAGCTACGTAAAATGATATCTTTTCTTTATAGGGCACTTTTATATATTTATTATAAATACATTTAAATCATGCTACTGACCTAGCATGTACTCAATAAGTGATTATATAGTCCATATACCATAATTATTTTAGCCATATTGTTAGACACTAATATTGTTTAAATTTTTCTTGGCCATAACAAAGTCTACTTCAAATAGTCTGTTTTTTTAGATTTCTAGGCATGTCAGTTTAGGCTCACTAATTAAAAATAAAAGCACATATATCATTCTTTGCATATATTAGACTTAACAATTTTTTTATATATTATAATCTTCTCATTCCTAAATTCTTAATTTTGACTGTCCTCAACTGGAATTGAAACCTTGGTAATATAATAACAGTATATTTCTCATAGCATTCACATATCTGCAAATATCTTTCTTTTGCCTTTTCAAAATCCATCTGTCTTAATAACTAAAATTCTGCAAAAGTTTCCCTCAAAATGATTTAGACTTTTTACATATCTTCACCTTCACTAACTTCTTATCATATGTTGCAAAGAAATTTAAGCCATGATAAATTTTTTCAATTGATTTTTACCTGCTTTTTGTTCTGGGAGACCAGAATATGTTTTGATTTTTTGAGTTTTTTTTTTCCCTGAAACACATTGAAACATAGTTGAGATATAGAATTCTATCTCCTTGCACTACCAAGATAGAGATCATTGCTTCTACCGAGGACTTCTGAGTTTGTATTCCAGGAATATTATTATACCTATAATATGTACCTATAATGTTTATTTATATTATGATTTTTTAAATTTATTCATTTATTTGTCTCAGTGTACTTAAAAGTCTCATTTTACAGCAATGTCACATAAGTGACTTTCAGTAATATCAATTCAACTCTTCATTGCTTAAAATGCAGATTTTAAAGTCTGTGCCAGATTCTCTATTTTATTTTCATTTAAAAAATTTTTTCAGATATACACTTTCCCCTTCAGAATATTATTGCATGTGCTTGTCTTATGGAATATTTTTAAAGATCCATTATTATTAATACATATGTATGGAAGAGGGATTTATCTGTTTCATGTTTCTTGATTCCTATAAAAGGAAAGATGTTTTATGGTCTCATCTGCCAACATACAATGTACCTATTTTATCCTTATCTTCATCATCCTCTCTCACTCCTTATTTTTGGAAAGGGACAGTGTCACCCTCTCAAATCTTATCCTGATGGCCTGCTTGTTGTGTCCATCTCAGCATAATTTTTATGCATTATAATTTCACTTGACTATGTTTTATGAGGTGGGAGGTGGTTCCCAAACCACCACTCATTATGGGGAAGAAAAGATATGCAATGAATAACAAGACACAAATTATTATTTTTTGTTTTGTCTTAACAAATGCTATACATGAATAATACTAAACCACAGTTCTTTGAAGCCCTGTTCCAACATTTCCAACGGCCAAATCTCTACTTCATCTATGTTTGCCTTTATCCATAAGCACTACGTAGGTTAAGAAGTACTTTGGCAAGCAGTGTACGTCTTATTCCTCTAGCTGTGAGTGTTTTAAAAAAGGTAGGAGATGTTGGTAGTGGGTCCTGAGTGATAGGAGATAAAGGATGTGGCTGTTTCAGAAAGTCATTCTCATGGAGCAATGGGAAGGAAAAGAGGGCCAATTTTCTGGTTATATAAAGCTTGTGTGCAAGCCAGGCCTTAAAAAAAGGACAATACATAATAGCTACCTGTGTATCACTAGGCAAACTGCATTTTCCGTCCCTGAGGTAACACAAACTTACACTATGATTTTTATCTCTCATTTCAATCCTCAGCTCAGTTAATCACTGAATTTTTGTTACATCATTTCTGTTATATGAAATATCAGTGCTATTATAAACTGTCATTTTTCAAAGTAAAACATAGACTTTTAATAGAAAATTGTGACAGAAGATTCAGTTCTCCTCACTAGTCAATATTCCGATGAAGTCCTCATGATTAAACAACATACACCAGCACGTGTCCAATATTCAAGTGAGTTAAGATACCACCTACTGGTGGTTCTGCTAAAATAAAATCATTAAAGCTATGTTGTTTAATATTCTCCTTAAAGAAGGAATTCAACTTGAAGATATACAATAAAAGAACATCATTAATCTAAGTTCTGTTTATTTTAATCATTTTTTCATGAACAATATTTTGTGAGTGTCCTGTACTAGAGCACTACATGCTCCTCGAAGAAAAAAAGAGCAATATAAGCATTTGCTGCTCTATTCCTAACTTTTTAGTATAATGAATATTACAAACTAACATTTATTTTTCAAAATGAAAAACATAGTAAGAGAAAATATATTTTCCAAAATGTCAGTTTGGCATTTTGAATGCTTTCTTGGTTACATGTTATTCATGGCTAGAGAATAAGATACCCAAATAATTTTGAAAGGACCTTGTAATATTTTCTAGCAAATGTCCTCATCTCCACATACACTCCTGCAGTTGCCAGAAAAAAGGATCAATGATCATCTCGTTCCATTTCACTACCCAATAGTCCTCACTTTCAGGACTGTTCTCAACTAAATTTCACAAGTCGCCATTTGAACCCTTTTTATCTAGGCTCTAGTGGATGTCATTTCTATTTTCAAAGGTTTTCACATTTTTTTTTCCATTTGGAACAAAATTCTCTATTTGTAAAGTTTTCTTTTAGGTTTAATTTTCTAATATTTTGATGTTCATTAATTCTTCTCCAGATTCTACTGTTTGCCTAGAACAGTGGGGACATTATCTCATAGTGGCTCATTCCTCACCTGCGAACTGTTCTCACAATCCCGTTTCTGTCTCATGCCCACTTATTGTAGCTACAATTCTCAATTACTGAGAGACTACTCATTTTTCAACTCCAAATGAATTGTTAATGACACTTTATTCCCCATATTATAATTGCACCGTTTTCTTTCTCTTCCAACAGGATCCATTCTGGAATCATTCTTCAATTTTGTAAATTTCAATGGAATGCTTCTCATGTATGCTAATCCTCTTTACCATTCCCATTCTTTCTCTGACTTTAATTCACTTGATATTTCATATTCTTCTGACGAAACGGACTATTCTCAGCTATATATATGTATTACAAAAACATATATAGTGTATATAGATGTACACATATATGTAAAACACATAGACATGTTTTATATATGTATATATACATATATTTAGCTATAGTATATCTATATATACATACAAACACATATGTTAGTCTATAAATAAAAGCTTCAAAAAGATGTTATTAAAATAAGTAATAATTTAGAATGATCAAATTCCATAAATTCAAACTGGGAAGGTTTTGCTCAAAACCTCTCCTACTGAAGAGAAAAACAAAAATATAGACTTCTCTTGCTTAACGCCTCAAAATCTTCTGATAAAAGTCTACCATTTTAAAAAAATAATTGTTGTTTGAATGAATGATTCTACCTCCAAATCAACCCAAGAATGTTAACCACCCCAGATATGTTTATGTGTAGAAATATCCCCCAATTTTGCAAATGCAAACAGTTTCATACCTTGAATTTAAATTTGTATCTGGGAAAATATCAGTCTATGTGTTTTGAAATGTTTCCATGTACAGTTACTAAATACTCATCTTTGGGCATATAAAATGGTCTGAAAACTGCAGAGGTAACTCAAGGCCAGACTTCCATATGCTGGCAAGTAATTCCATCCCTTATTATTTAATTTTCTGTTTTTTTATTAATACTTCATGTCTTAGTTTCTAGGATTACTAAAATGTTGGCCGTTGGCACTTTATAGTCTGCTAATTCCCTCCTTAGAAGAACTTATATTTCCATTATTAAAAATAAACTTAAACTATACCTCTATTCAAAAGAAAGAAAAATAATCTGTTTGGTGGTTTATACATTTAAAAATTATGATGACCTTCTGTACTTTGAAATAATATGCTGTCAATATAGAGTATATTTGCAATTTATAGTGTTTCTTTTTTTCTTTGGGAATTTAAAATATTTTAAATAATTCGGGCTTTGCTTGATTCTCCCAGAATTGTAGAGTATGACTGATAACTGCCTTTAGAATCCCTAATAGCTAAATTATAATTATTATGCAAAGTCCTACAATAGACAGTTATATGGATTATTAAATGACTTTGCCTTTTTTGCAAACTATAATCATTTTCCTTTATTAGCTGAAGGATTTCATAATTTAGGGAAGATGAGAAACCTATAAGTCACGCTTTCAAATAAGGAACATGGATATTGCAAACATTAAATTCCCCCATAAAAATGTTAAGGCATCATTAAACTAGGTTCAGATTAATACAATTCAGTCAACTCTAGATAGATATCTCCCATAATAAGCTGAAACAATACCTACTGATCTAAGATGTAAAATATTTTACTACAGCCAATTTATAAACCTATAAAACATACAGGTATCATTCAACCTCTTTATTAATAGTGCATGCCTTGTATTAAATCAAAACCATTTTAAAAGCCCCTCCCCATTGGCATTCCCTTCCTCAGCTGTTGCCCTCATTATGTGTTATATCACTGAAGCTCATCTACAGTGAATGACAGCATCTTTTTACCAGAAGCAGCATCGGCAATTCCCAGCCTAGTGATACAGTTTAACTATTTCCAAGATTTATAGACACACTTGCGATCCTCACCCTATAACGTTCTGTGGCCTAATGTTGATACATTTGTTTCTCTGTAAGAAGATGCAGTTTTCTCACTTTGGAAAACTGCAATTTATTGTTTTTAGATTTTTGCAAGTTGCTTCTGATGTGAATTATGTTCACAGGAAAACTGATGTTGGGACAAATTCATGTTCTGGACTATTTTCAAACTGGTTGGAAGAATCTTTTTTTCACCGTTTTTCCCTAAAAAGAAAACCAACCTTTTTGCATTGGTGAAATTGCTGACTTTTAGTGAGTTATCTATTTTGAAAACGTATACCCAGGTAACCAACTCAGAGCATAGTGTGTTAACAACCTCAAAACAACACCAATATTTATTATGCTCACAAATCTGCCACTGGGGTAAGATTCTGTGAGCATAACTCATCTCTGCTCCACTTGGCATCAGCTGGACTAGTCCAAGACTAGAGGCTGGAATCACTTAAAGGTTTACTCATGTATTTGGTGGTTCGGTAGTCACCTGCCACACATGGTATACCCAGCCTGGTGCCTCCAGGATGGCCAGATTCACATATGTTGACTCATAGTTCCTGAAGCAAAGTCCCAGGAGGAACATATGGAATTTTAGTCCCTTTCTCAACCTGTTCTCATCACTCCTACCCATTATTTCCACCTCATTCTATTTGTTAAAGAGAGTCATCAAAGATGATGATTCATAAATAAGGGGAAGGGAATTAGAGTCAATCTTTTTTGAGAGGAGAACTGTCAAAAATGTGTGAACATGTTTTAAAACTGTTACATCATAAAAGGGTAAAACAATCCAGTACTTCTAAAATTAACTCTGAAAAATCAACTGTTCATTTCTAAAGCTGCTTCACAGGAACTATTTTTAAACTGTAAATTCTTTTTAACATTTAACAGTGTGTTTCCAGCTTTACTGAGGTAAAATTGACAAATAAAATTGTAACATACTTAGATGGCTTGATATACATATACATTGTAAAACAATTAGCACAGTTAAGTTAAATTAACACACAGCGTGTGTGTGTGTGTGTGTGTGTGTGTGTGTGTGTGTGTGTGTGTGTGTGAAAAACCTTGTTTTTTTTACTATGCTCCACTGACTTCTTATGACAAGATGTGTCATTATCAGGTCAACTAGATAAAAAAATAAAGGTATAATAAATAGAATTTAAACATATTTAGAAATACAAGTACTATCTTTTAGAAACATTTTGAACTCTGGCTCATCACAGATACATATGTATAAATTAAGCTATTAAAGAAATTTCATACCATTTGATAGTAGAGATCTTATATATAAAAAAATGGGTACATATGCTGTTTTTAATGAAAAATTACCCCAAAAGAAGCTTTCTTTAAATGGAAAAATACTCATAAAAAATGAAGACCAAATCTCTAAAACTGAGATTATTCAAAAGAAATATAAGATCAAAATAAAATAAAACAAAAAAAGTATAATGGTTAAGCTGTTACATATGTATATACACATACACACACATATATAGTCAGTATTGAGACTGTGAAAGATTAACAAAATCCTACAAATAGTTGACTGAAAAAGTGTATCACTGAATAACATTACTCAATGAACGTTCATTTCCCATTTACACAGCAATCTAATCCAAATGTTCCTACGTGATAAGAAGCTCTCCTCACTTATGCTTTATGAATTAGTTTCAAACAAAAGCAGATTGTGCCTCACTACACGGAAGTTACCACGAAGTTCATTAGCAGAAGGAAATTATCTCACTCGTGAGAGCTTCATGAGGTACACTTTGTTGCTTACCTTGTATATTAGGAAAGATGGCCGTGGTACAGATTTCTAGGCTGTGAGCAAGGGTTCGGTCAATTGTTCAGAGGCCTGTAAGAGGTAAGACTGGAAGATCAGTAACAAGGAGGACTGGAGAAAAAGGGTGTAAATGGATCTTTTAGAGAGGACGTAAATTAGGTCTTTGTGCATCACGTTAATGCCCATCTGAGAGCATCCACCAAAGAAAGTCACTTTACAACCAGACAGACAAGGTGACCTGTCCTGCAGACAGCAAACCTGCCTCTTTGCTTGGCCACCTTTGTGCTTATGAAACAGACCCATGATAAAGTGGCCAGGGTGGCAGGCATGGAAGCAGTGCATGCGCTCAGTGTGGATTTTGCCTCAGTATAGCTGACTGTGCACATCACTTCTGAGCATCCAACCAATCAGTATGAGAAACGGACCCTGTGCCCCGGACCCAGCACCCCGCGTTTGTCAGGTTCAACGGCGGCATCCAGGCTCCTGATGCTCCAGGCTTCATCTTTGCAGTGATGCTGAGAAGCAGGTTTAATGACAGCATCCCTACTGACTACTCTGACCATACAGCATGGTCACTACTAAGTTTCTCAAAGTTCTCTGTGTCCCTTCGCCAGTGCATCGCTCACTTCCTTAGTAAAGAAAGCGCTTCCAAATTGTCCCAGCAGTCAGATGGTGGATTCTTGGGGCCAGCCTTCATACTGATTCTAACTCCCCAATCTCTATGAATGTTCTGACGTCTTTTGCATTTTATCACACAATGTTCTATTATTTCCACTACTTTTACTCTGTATATCATCAAGGTCAGACTTCCAAGGAATAGCAAAATGATACGGAGGAGTTCTAGGTGTCACTGCTAAAATGCCAAGTCATGACTCACTGTGATAACACCACATCAGTGAATTCCCTCCCATTCAGCCTAATTGTTGTCACCCTCCCTGACTCCAGTCTCCCATCCTGTACTCAAGATCTTCCACCCTGACCCCCAGGTTCTTGCAATACATGTTAACCCAGGATGTGTTGTAGGATTGCTTGTGCTCGCAGTGCAACTTTGCTGAGACCCAACCTTAATTATCAGTGATTTGTCTGAGGTTGGGTCTAGGATCACAACCTGAAGTACATACAAGGAGGTAGTGATGACGGCAGCAGTGGTTCTGAAGTCCAGGTTTTCTGAAGGAAATTGCGCTCAAAGTAAACAGAGAAGGCCCCAAACATTTGCATCTACTACAATATTTATTTCAGGGCAATAAGATCTTCAAGGATAAGTTTAACAACCAATTTTTACTTTTTTGTTTCCCTATGATGTATGGATTTCTATAGAACTAAAAAACACTAATCTTTTGATATGAAAAGGATCTTAACTGTGTAAGTTATTTTCTCGGTAATGTTACCCCTGTTAATATAGCATATAAGGTAAGGCAGACTCTTTCATCATTAAATCAACAACAAACTATGAATGTATGGACAAGGAATTTAACATTCTTCAGGCCTAAGTTATAAGAAAAATTTGATTAAGTAATATAAGTAATAAATATCATGATATAAGTAATATCAAGTAACTCACTGGATTATTGTAAGGACACTTTAAAAATTAGCCATGCATTTCTATTGACTAGACCATGAATTTCCACGAATTGATATATCAAGCCCTGTAATTTACTTACTATATGAATATTAACTACATGAGCCCACCCCTAGTTATATTAAGTGACATTTTGCATAATAAAGAAAAGGTTAAGTGTGAAGCAGAGTGTAAAACATACAAAACTCAAAAAAGGCAAACTACGTGTTTAAAAACATCTGTGGTTCATGTTCAGTCACTTCACATCTCTAAGAGATTTTTTAAATTTCATACAAAGGGTAAGTTTAATTATCATCTCAATGTTGAAACTCTGATATAAAAAATCTCCTAGGATGACCTGTCCACTACACAGATTTCCGTCTCTTTCCAAATACGTTATTGATCAGTTTGGCCATTGATTTCGATCCACTGGATCTTCTCTTTTCTTTGAGTTTGAAGTTTGTCAGGATGTCCTTGATAATTCTGATAAACATCATTTCCACCTCCAGAGACTGCTCTGCCGCAGACAGTTCACAGAACTGGCAGCGGTTATCCAGTGCCAGCTTTTGCCCTTCTTCCCAGCCAACCTCTCGCACATGACAGAGATCTTGCTTGTTACCGACCAAAAGTACAGCTGATTCCACAGCTCTGAAATACAGATGCGCAATTCTTTGGCAAGATTATTTTAACAAGTCTTCACTTTTACTAAGTAGGTTTATATAAAAAAAAATTATAGGCTGAAAAAAAGAAGTATTGTGTATGTATGTTTGTCATTAATGATCACACATGTGTGTCTGTGACACATATCCCCATTTACTTACAAAAATTATTCTAGGTAGAATGTAGTATATGGCACAGAAACAACAAGGCTCTTAAAGCATAGGATTTGAAGAAATGCAAACTTATTGAATTATGGCTCTGTTTTCTAATGAGGTAAGATTATAACTTTTCCCACTTTCAATTTCCTTATATATAAAGAATGGTAGGAGTCCTAATCCCAAAGAATTCTCATAGAGATTGTATATAATAAAATGATGTATATAATAATACCTAGCACTGTGCCAGGATGAAAGATGCTTACTATTATTTTTCATTTCTTTATTAATTGAATGAAAAGGACTAGCTAATGCCTCTTTAGAAAATACTTCCTGTAATTGAACAATTTAGATGTAATGTTCATAAGGAAAAACATTCAATACTCACTGCTGTTTGCTGCTTGTTAATATACACTGCCACATACTCTAGAGAAAATGCTACAATCTCATGACCTTGTACCATTTTCCTGTTTATTTAAGAAATATGTTTCCTTGTTAAGATGGTATCTTCTGCAAATATCAATATATTCTCCTTGGTCACAGTGAAATATTATTAATACAGTTTCATTTGAAGGATATAGTCAGACTACCAAGTTATCTACTATGGGAAAGAAATGGGTAAAGTCAGGCAGCCTTCAAATCTATAAAGAGATATTGTCCTCAGATTCTACTTAAAGTTGGTTCCATTCACATAACTGTTTGAATGTGGAGGGAAAAAGCATCATATGTGTTGGACTTTTGAGGGTATTAATAATATCTTCTTTACATGGTTCAGAAAATTATTGTAAATAATTAATGGATAAGGGTAAGTGAAATATTTTGAAGGGTAAGTCACAAATATCAGAAGTAATTTTATTAAAAAATGCCATGTTTTGCTTTCCTAGTCTACCTACAGATTGAGAACTGGAAATAATCTAAAAATTGCTTACTTGGTTAGGAAGATTTCTGAAAAACATCAAATATAGGTTTTTTTAAAATTTTTATGTTTTTGAGTATTGCTGAGTCATTCTTCTGATTTGAAGGAATATCAAAAGAATGGTATTACTGTCCTTTACACAAGTCCTGGTGCTTAAATATAAAGCATTTAATGCTTGAAACAATGGAGTTTAAAAAAATCAGTACTATTATAGGAAATTAGATCAGTGAGTTACCTTAGTAAAATCATAGCCTTTCGTCCTACCATGTTTCCCTCAGAGACATGAAAATCAGATAATCAAAAAAATGAGGTCTAGAGACTAAAGTGGTTTAGCAAAGGATAATCAGATAATCAGATATAAAGAAGAATTTACATCCACTTACTCCAGGGAAATACTCTTTATCAACTATTATCCCATAGCTTCTTGACAGTGTGCATTTAAAATAGATCTACAAAAAGCACATATACAAATCTTTTGCTTTTTGCTCCCCAGATAAGAATGTTATTTTAGGCTCTAAGGGCAAATCTGGTTAAGAGCACCAAAAATCCCTTACATTAGTATGTGGAACAAACAAAAGTATTTTAAATGGGAAAGGCTAAAACAAAAAACTAAGGAAAATAAAAATGGGGAATTCATATACTTAAACATACATATTAATGCAAGAATGATTAAGGCGCTGCTATGTCTTCCTTCATAGTTATTTGAGTCAATACAATTAACAACAGGGAATTGTTGATCAGGTCTTTATTTTAGGAGGTGAAATGGAGAAAGATGTATTCTTATACTTAGAATTTATAATGGTTTGATTATTCGGTCTATTTTGCTTTGATAAATAGAACAAGTCAATGAGTAGGAATTGGATGCCAAATGTAATAAATTTGGATTTATTTAGTATCCTTAACATTTTTGTGGGAATGAAATGGAAAGGTTGGAAAGTGAACTGCCTTGTGTACAGAGAGCCATTATTTTGCAAGTGAGTGTCATGTTAACAATAGGACCTGTCTTGTAAAATAGCCATTTACTCAGAGCAAGTAACTGTTTATGTCAGCCAGGATATAAAGTATTCTCATCTTATTCCTTTTACTACATGTGGAACTCCTGTGGAATGGAAGGTGAATTGTTCAGGGCTGTTAAATATTGTAATTGGAAGGCTGTATTAAGCTCTTGCTAATGATGCTTACAGCTATACGATGATGTACTAAAGAAGAACAGGGAGAGGACTGAAAAATATCTTACCTTTTACAATGACTAGTTGGTGGCTCCCGAATTCTGTAGATCAGTGCTTTTGCTGAAGCAAAGGAAGACCTGTCGCTGATGTCATACACAATAACAAACCCATCTGCCCAGTGCAGCTCACTGGCGAGGGAGCATTTTGCTTTCTGTGGGGGGAAATAAAACAAGCACAATGAAAGTGTGGGATCTGACACCTGGATTTTACATGTTAGATAACAAATGGAGACCCATTTCACTTGAAAGACTTTAATAACCTAAATACTGATATTTTCTAAAATATAGTTTCTTTGTTTCTTTCTTATCACACTCTTTCTTGAATTGAAATTAAAATTTAAAAAATAAGAATAATCAAGTTATATCTAATATCATTTTACAACTTTCCACTACGAAAAGATCTCTAATTTTTCTGAAAAATTGGTAAGCTTATAATAATGGCCTTTTGAATTAATATGCATACATTTGTTTTGAAAAGAGAAAATATTTTCTATCTGTATTAGTAAATCAAATATTTTGGTACTAGATTTAAATCAGTAAACAAACAACACTGATAAAGTTTAGCTGAAAAGATGTAAGGGATACTTTGCATACCTAAAATAATTGTCCCTCAGAGTCATTCTGAAATCTTGAATGGCTAGTTATTCCTTCTCTTACTTATATGATCCTGTTTTAACGTTTTTGTATTTGAATGGACAAAGTTTGTATTCAAAAATCTATCTTACTAATGCTTTATTAATAGTGGTTAGTTAGAAATGCAACTCAGTGAAAATATAAAATCAGTTCATAAGCCATTAAACTATGAACTACTGACAGGTACAGTGCGACCTCATAGAAGTATATTATGAATGCAGCCTAATGTTGCTATTTTAAAGATATTTATCATCATTTTTGTCACAACTTTACAAAGAATCTAGATAATGGAATTCATAATACTAAAAATAATCTTAAAATTTTAATAATTATGAGAAGATACTTCAGTTTTAAGACCAGCAATTTTATACTTACTCTTATCCAATGTTCTTGACATAATGATTAAAAAATAAAATAAAAGAGTATTTTGTTTTACTTACTTGAGAACAAGGGTCATATATTTCTAGATTCAGTTGCTTCCCTTCCAAATACAAATGCTTATTATAGATGGATTCTGCAAAATATGCATATATTCATTTCAGAATTTTAAAAAATGGACTCATTTGAGTCAGTCTTCTATACTCAACTGGTCATATTTTAGTGGAATAGTACAATGGCTCTTCTTTGTTTTTAGTTGTCAAAAAACATATTATTTGTTTTATTTGCTAGTATATATTTCTTACAAATGAACTTCACCACCATGTCTTTTCAACTACATGATTTGGGGCTTATATACTTATCTTCCACCCTATAACTATGGATGAATCATCTGTGTTTCTATCCAATACATTTATTATAAAGTAGTTACCACATCCCCCAACCTATTGAAAGACATTGCTCCACCAATTCGACCTCTCTTACATCATAAACTTTTCTTCTTTACCATTACTAACAGCTGAATTTCTCCTAATATAAAAATCCTTTGAATCCTTCAGTTTCTTTCACCTATTGCCCTATGTCTCTGCTGGCTGTTTGGTAAGTATCTACACCCTCTGTATCCAATTCTCTCCTCCCATGTTTCCAAATTTTTCCAGTCAAGCTTTAGCTCCAGTTATTTAAAATAATTGTTCTCATCAAGGTTATGATTTTAGACTCGATGGTCGAGTCCTGTTTTGATTTTACTTGTCACGTCAATAGCATTAATGTAGCTGATCACTCCTGCATCCTTAAAATGTTTCCTTTCAAGGCAACATATTCCGCTGGTTTTTTTCTTTATCCCCTGTTGCTCTACATTAGTCTTTTTTATTTATCCCATTATATCTTCCACACTCCAAACATGGATCCAGTTTACGGATCTCCTCTCTATTGATACACTCTCTTACTGATCTCATCCAGTCAGAGTCTTTACATAACAAGTTTTGCTGATGAACCCAATCTATACCTAGAGAGCAGACCTCATCCCTGAAATCCAGCAAATGACTACTGCCATCAGACATCGCCGTCCAGATGCACGACAGACATCTCAAACTTGACTTGCTTAAAACTGAATCCCAGATCTCCCTGCAAAGACCGCATCTTCTACAGTGTTGCATTTCATTAAATGAAGTATCTGTAATTCTAGTTTCTCAGGTTAAAAGCTTAAGGTCGTCTTTGATTGATTATTTCACTTACCTCTTATATTTAGTCTATTAAAAATTCCTTTTTACTCTATCTCCAAAGGATATTTTGAGTTCGTTTGCCTCTCGTCATCTCCCTTGCTAACACTCTGGTCCAAGCCATCATTATTTTTGTTAGATTGTTACAAAACCTCCTGACTCATCTCTCCACGTTATCCCACCCTCAACTCCCTTCTTGCATCTAGTCTATTCTCAACACAGGACCAAAATGAAGCTGGTAGCCGATCATGCTACTTGTCTGGCCAAATCACCCCGACGGCTCCTCATCTCACTTGGATAAACCAAAGCTTTAACAGTGCCCGACAATGCGCCTCACTGTCTAGTCCCTTTACTACCATGATCTCAACAGATCTCTCTGGTGATTACCTCTTACATTCTTTTCACTTTAGCTACACCATCCTCCACTCGATTCCTCAACTTTTTCAGAAATATCCTGCTGCAGAACTTTGGTAATTGTTTCTAGTGTCTGGAATGTAATCCTTCAGATACTTTCATGGTTCAGTTTCCACTTCCTTCATGTCTGTTCAAAGGTCACCTGCTCAGCAAGGTCTGCCCAGAACACCCCATTTTAACGACCACATACCATATCAGCACCACTCCCCACTGCTGTTTTCTCTTTCTTAATAGCACTTATCATCATATGATGTAATTTATACTTAATTTTTCAGATTGAATGACCCTACTTTCCACAATATACATCTTGAATATTTGCTTTTATTGTCCACCGCTGTAGCCTGTCTACCTAGAAGAGTATCTGGGATATGGCAGTTGCCCAATAAATATTTGTTGAATGAATGAAGGGCTTCATTTATGTAACTGGTGCTCTGGTGTTTTAATAAGAGACCTACTTCTCTTCAAAATGCACACAGACAAAATATCATGACCTGTGCTGGCAAATACTGTGCTACTTATAGTAGGAAATATTTGGGGAGCTAATTTCAGGGGGCTAGGGATGAATTTTTAAATCTTTCTAGGTTACATTTAATGAAAATTTTTATGGCTTTATTAAAGTTTGTTTGCAGACAGTTCCTTCTAAACTTCATGGGTTTACTACTCACTGAGAACCATAAATTTCCTTCTAGACATTTACAAATATCCACTCTCAAAACTCAAAAATGGCCATTAGGACTCACCAACTCAACTTTTTAGAATTTATTATTTGCCCTTCTAGCCTTCATTTACAAGATGGAGCCATTTTTTTTTTTTTTTTTTTGCTAGTTTAGCTTTATACCGTGGTGACTTTGCTCTTTTTCAAAATGTCTCTAGGTCTTACACTTTTAATAGAGATGTAACGGCCGGAAATTTGTACATTTCATTAGTTTGTATAATGATCTCATATGAAAGGTTAAGGTAGATTTTATTGTTGCTACTGTTGGTTTTTGGGTGTTGTTTTATTTATGGATTGTTTTGCAGTTCTGGAGCATTTTCTCATTCCTAACTCCTAGCTTGTGTTATACCTTTTTGACTAAGGTTGTTGACCTGAGAAATTATTAAACAATGGGAGTTTCTCTTTCTATGTATCTTTCTTTTTCTTTTTTTAAATCAGTTTGCAAATATTTACCCTAAAATGTTCACAATGTCATATGGACAGAATAGTATGCTGGATACATGTTGGAAGCAATGTAATACAATACTTTAAAATACCTTCTTTAAATTATTTTTAGAACATTAATTTTAGAAATTTTTTCTAAAATTAATAATCTAAAATGCTATTTCATGAATGATGCTAAAGGTTCTTTTTTGGTTTCTCATACAAAAATATACTTGCAATCATAAGTTCCTTTTACTTGAAAGTATTATTGAAGAGAAAAATACTTCCTTTTCTCTCAATCCTCATATTTCTTACAAATCTGTTGTTCTTGTTTAAAAAATCAAAATCCTTTTACCCAATGCCTCCAATTAGATATTAGTACCATTATACTGATTAATTTTTGGACCAAAAATATACTAGAAAATATGACAATATTCCCTACCTTTTACTAATTCTCCACTGTAGTATTTCCCATATGTCAATTCTGATCAAAATAAGAGAAATTTGTAGTAGAGTTACTGAAATGATTCTCAGAGTGTATTAAGGCACCCTGGCATCTGTTTTAGAACTTCTGTGAAACTTATATAAGCAACCTAGATAGTTAGGGTATGATTTTTAAGCAAGGTGTAATTTTCCTGCTATTCTTCACAATTAAAATAAGCTTTATTTTGTAGTTACTTGTGCCTTTATAATTTCTCATCTTTCAACAGACATTTAATTTAAAATTGTTATTCATAGTTTACAAAAAATTCATATTCTCTATCATATTTTAAGGGGGGGTGTCTGTTTTAATGTTTTTCTAATTCTGGACTGAAACCAACTGATTTTATTATCCATCACATTTAACATGAAAGTGAATGAAATTTATCAAAATGAATGTTCAATTCAAGTACATATTTTGGCATTTCTAACCAGAATCTGTGAATAAATAAGTTTCTTTAAAGTGCAGAAATGGAAGAGTCTATCAAAATGCTTCCCTGATCTTCTTTTACTTACGATGTTGAAATTTTAAGGTGAAAATAGTCTATAGTGGTGACTTACCAAAATTAGAAGCATATTCTCCAATGAATCGCTTGGTAAGAAACCTTACTGTAAGGGCTGCAAATAAACAAGCTGGATTTAGGATCTTTTGTTAGGATACAGATAATTTAGTTATGTACATGTAATGTTTTATCTTTCAGCTCAAAAATTACCAAGCATTAATGAAGATCTTAAAGCCTTACTAAGTTCTGGTCTAAATAATACCAAGATTTCCACTGCATGAACATAAAGATTAGGAGAATAGAAAGTGAGCTTAGATGCTGACCATTCATGTAGTTAATGCATGATGCAAACACATAAGGCTTACTTTCTGTAAGAGAAATAGATTTCTCACCGATTTGAAAAGCAAGAACCAAAATATCTCTTTATTTTCTTTATCAAGTTAAATCTGTCTCTAAGGTGCTACATGCTAATAGTGAAGAGTATAGTATCAAGCATTTGCTGTTGTCGAAGGATCTAAGGATTTGCAAATTGAGAAAACTGAGAAAGGACCTCTAGTGTCGGTTTATGTTACTGCAGCTCCTGGGCTGGTCAGTGACGGTGGTTTAGGCTTCAGTTGCTCTCACTTGCTGGCATCCTCACCACCATCATAAAGTGACCAAAAATAAAGTAAAATGAAACAAAAACAAGGTTTCTAAAGTCAGAGCAGTGTCTCTCGGCTCCCAGGCATCTACAAAGGCATGCCCCTCCAAATTTTTTCACCTCGGTAAAAAGCAACATTGAAAAATAACCCACAGGTCTCCTGCACATTTCTTCCCACCCTTAATCTCAGGGTGAAAGAATCCTTGCAAGGCCACAGTTTACCGGTTAGAGGGTGTGCGGACAGGTGTGCTGAAGTGAGAAGTACACGGGAGGGTGGTGCTGAGATTTCCTGTTATTCTTATATATTTGCAACAGCAGTATAACAAATGACAAATGACCCTGTTATTTTCCTCAAGCTGTCTATACATTCTATAGATACAGTTAATTGTATTACTTGCTTGTAAAAGGTGCAAATGCCTAATGAGTAATATATGTGGTTATATGGATTATATCTATATATATCATGATATATATATATATATATAGATATAAATCACATAAATATGTTTCTCATTCTTTTTGCCATCGAAAAGCACAACTCACCAGACTTGCCTGTTCCTTCACCACCCAGGACAGCAAGTTTCACATCATTCATCTTGTTTTCTTGCTCCTTGATCAGTCCTGCTTCTGGCGCTGTACTGATTTGAGCCAAGCATGTGTTTTTTAAATCCTTTTTTATTAATGCTATCATTTTTCTAAGGCCAACTCCACCCCATACTCCTACCATCCAATAATAACTTCAAAAATATTTTTCTGGAGTAGCTTTGGACATATTTGATTAAAAGAAAAAAACTTTTGAGTTACTATTTAGACATGAAGGCTTATTAAGCCAGTAGTTAAGAATTCAGTAGAAGCTTCGCTCCCAATCTTCTATTTCTGTGTACCTAGAGTCCACATTCTTCAAGGACCTCGAAAAATTACCTCTCATTAAGAAAGCTTTTAGAGCATGTATAAACATTCCTGTAAACTTACTTTGATGGTATCAATTTTGCTTTTTCTATTAATGTTTTTCTCACATCTCCCTAAAAAATATCAACCCACAACCAAAAAAAACCCAGTTTTCATTACTTTATTCATTATTGAATGAACAAAAATTTATTGAGTATTCCTTATGGACTTGGCACTATTTTTATTGCTAGAAACATCAGTGAATAGTTAAAATATCCATCAATTTTGGTCTTGGGATTCTAAATATTAATTTAGAATTTTTAAATTTTTTTAAATTTAATATTTGGGGTCTAAATATTAAAAAATAAGCAACTCATTACATATCAGGTATTCATGGATCCTGTAATTTCATCTGTTTAGTCTTATCTCTCTGAGGTCGGGTTAACCAGCCCTTCTCAACTAATTTATCATTTCCCTACAATTTCTGTTAGAGTGGGTGCATAGTTTCTCCCCCAAAGCTTCATATTCAGAAGGATGGAGTGATTCAAAAAAAGCTCCAAGCTCTGTAATGCTGTTCTAGAACCTTGAAAAGATAGAATAGTTTTCCATATCATTTCCCAACTCATTTTCTATGTGAAACATATTGCTATATAATAAAAGTACTCCCGTTACTTGTTCTGGGAAGACTATTTTTAGGGTCTTACGTACTCATGGTTATAGTTTTTGGCTTACAGCCTCTTGGAATCTTTGCTTAAAATTTAACAAATCCTATTTGAATCCTGAACTCCAACCTACTCTACCAACTGCAACTAATCTGAGTTTATCTGTTTTCTTTTTTCCTCTTCCTTCCCTTCTCCCTCCATTCTTCCACCCTGGGTGTGACTATGTATCTTTCTCCTTTCTTTTCCTCTTGGATACCTTTAGAAACTTTTAGATGCTTTTCTTTATCAGCAGTGTTCTAAAATGTCACAATGTTATTTCTTGGTGCACTTTATTATTTTCATTCACTGCACTAGTAGTCACTGGTCCTTCTAATTCTGAAGATTTACTTTTCAGTTTTAGGAAATTTTATAGTATTATTCCCTTAACAATTTATTCAACTCTATCTTATGTGTTCTTCCTGGATGAAACTCATATTAATTGGATTTTGAACCTACAAGACTGATTCCCAATGGCCTTGACATTTTCTCTCCTATTAATCTACTCTATACCTTCAACTCCTCCTTTATGGATTACTCCCTTGATTCTACCTTGTATATAGATATTAGTATAATTTATATAATTTTCCATTGAAGCATAGTTGATATGCAATATTGGTTTCAAGTATACAACATAGTGACTCAACAATGATCTACATTATGAAATGCTCACCCCAACTAGTGTAGCTATTATCTGTCAATACAGAAATACATTACAGCATTATTGACTATATTCTCTATGCTGTACTTTCATCCCTATGAGTAATTTAGACTGTGACTGAGATTTTCTGCCTCTTTATACCCTTCCCTTATTTCACTCCCAACCCCATCCCCTCCCCCATAGTGACCACCAGTCACTTCTCAGTGTCTATGAGTCTATTGCTGCTTTGTTCTTTTGTTTTTCGATTCCACATATAAGTGAAATCATATGGTATTTGTCTTTCTTTCTCTGCCTGGTTTATTCCACTTAGCATAATACCTTCTAGGTCCCTCCATGTTTTTGGAAATGGTAATATTTCTTTTTAATGGCTAAATAATATTCCATTGTGTTTATGTACCTCTTCTTCTTTATCCATTCATCTATCAGTGGATACTTTGGTTGCTTCCATATCTTGGCATTGTAAATAATGTGGCAATAAGCAAATGGGTGCATATATCTTTTTTGAATCACTAATTTTGTTTTCTTCAGGCAAATTCCTAGAAGTGGAATTACTGGGTTGTATATGACATTTCTATTTTTAGTTTTTTGAGGAACTTCTCTTCTCCATTGCTTTCCGTAGTGGCTTTGCCAGTTTACATTCCTACTAACAGGGCAGGAAGATTCCCTTTTCTCCACATCCTGCCCAGCAATTGTTTTCTTGTCTTTTGGATACTGGCCATTCTGACTGATGTGAGGTGATATCTCGTTGTGGTTTTGATTTGCATTTCCCTGATGATTAATGGTGTGGAGCATCTTTTCATGTGCCTGCTGGACATCTGTGTGTCTTCTTTGGAAAAATGTCTATTCAAGTTGTTGGGTTATTTGTCTTTTTGGTGTTGAGCTGTATGAGTTATATGTATATTATACATATTATATATATACTTTTAAGAGTTATTTATTTGCTGTATTGTATTGAAATACTATAGACATTCCTTTCAATTTGGAGAAAAAGATAGTTTGATACCTTCTGCAACAGAATTTGCAGTTATATATGCTTGCCATTATAATAAACTTCACCTTTATGAACCAATATTGTTCTACATTACAATGCAATATATAATAAATGATTTTTCTTATATGATATAAATGTGTGTCTATCAATTGCATTTGAACAAAGTATAAATGTTTATGTCATTCACAAGCAATTTAAAAACTCAGTTGACATCATTAATAGAATTGACCTATGACAGTTGTGCCTTTATAATTCTAAATCACTTGTAGAACAAGCTTTGAAAAATCCTCTTTCATTTGAGTATCATAGTCTAAAGAAATATTTTATTTGTTGTATAATGTTAGTAATTAACTAAATGACATAGGCCTATTTTTTCAAAAGAAAAATGGTGAATACCTCACCAATTCTCAAAGGTTTTCAAAGCATTGGTGAGACTAAATAGTTGCATGACTTTGCTAATTTTTTCCAGCATGTATATTCTAACTGCAATTATCCGTTCAAGGTTAAGATTCAGTATTTATTTTACAATTTTAAATTGTTCTTGAGATGTTTATTGTTTCAGAAGGTTTTAGTTTCCTGCTACATTTATAATAGTTGAAACATGATGGTTAATAGTAACTATAATTCAGCTATCCACCCTTTTTTGCCTTCTCTAAAAATTTGTGGCATCCTTTCCATAGACACGAATGATTTCCTTTGAAGCTATTTTAGTTTTTCTCAAAAGCTGGTAAGTAGGCTAAAATTTAGTTAGCTCTTTCTTAATCATTTTAAGTTGGTAGATAGAACAAAAGTTGACTATCTTCAAAAACAGCCTTTGTTCTGTCATGCAGCTGCTTTAAAACAGGTAGCTTGAGTGAGCAACAAATAGTTCAGTAAGTGCATGTTCTGCAAACATCTGATTTTACAAGGCTGAGCAGTGCAGATGTGAGGATATGGTACACAAATTAGCCTAACTTCTTTCATTACTCTTTAGAAATGAATATTCCAAAATGAAGTTAACAGAACTAAAGCTGAATCCTACAATTACACAAAATTGAATGAATAAAAAGTATGATTCCTTTGAAACCCTGTTGTAAATAGACCTCTAGGGATGTAATGGTTCAGACAAAAGCATATTTCTTACTCACAAAAAATATCAAATAAACGTTCCTGATCAGTGGAATAGCTCTCCTCCCATATCTTCAATGTCTGGCTTCCAACCATCCTGCACCAGGGCAGCAGAAAGGGAAGAGCATGACAAATCAGGTGTGGGAGGCTTTGGTGGGCTAGCCTGGAAGAGGTGCATTTCACTTCTCTTCACATAAACCTGTATCACACACAGAACATCAGCACATCGGCTCTTCAGCTCTTTTCAGGTCTGCAATGTGCTAAATTTCCAGCCTTTGGACTGGAAATTACATAATTGATTTCCTGGTTCTCAAGCCTTTACACCCAGACTGAAACTCACCCCTGGATCTCTGGCTTTCCTGAATCTCCTTGTTGTCATCTGCAGATCTTAGGGCTTCTTAGCCTCCACAAGGCAATTCTTTATGCTATGTCATATGCAATAAATTCTATTGGTTTTATTTTTTCCTATTGGTTCTGTTTCTCTGGAGGACCCTCATGAATATTATTTCCAAGAAGATATTTTATGTTTCTAATAGAATATTTTGAACTATAATCTGCCGGCTTTACACAAAGAGTAAATATTGAAGCCAGAAATGCATGAAGCCTGTAGTCTTTCCACTCTAGCACTTGGCCGCCTACCACAGAACTCTCCTTTCCCTGCTCCTTTGTTTTACATGAAACAGATTTTTCCCTCTTTGATTTTTCTTTTCAAGATTCTGATCACCTGTGCCTCAATGATGTTATTCTAACAGGTTTATGATAAATATTTATTTTTTGCTTTTTTTCTTACCCCATCTACTTGGCTATTTTTTTCAAAAAACCGTAAGGCCATGGGTTTGTTTTGTTTTGTTTTGTTTTAGGTATTCTGCTATTTTGTTTCTTGTTTGGAGTAAGTGTGATTGAATTTTGTTTTCAGTTTTGTTTTATACCCAATATTTTCTTCTATGGTTTTTACTATTCTAAGATTCTGCAATGACTTTCTTTCATTTCTGCCAATTCCATATTAGGAAGAGAGCTGTATCCTTTATTAGTTTGCTATTGTTGCATAACAAATTATCACAAACTTAATAAATTAAAATAATATATATTTATTATCTTAGTTTCATAGGGCAGAAGTCCAGGCAGCACAGTACAACTGTATTTTCTGATTCAGGGTCTCACTGGACTGCAGTGTGGGTGAGATGGGGGCTGTGACCTTGTCTGAGTCCCTACAGGTGACAGAGCCATTACCACTCTCTTTGTGCTGTACGACTCTGGTGCCTTTTGCTGGTTGCCAGTCAGATGCCAGTCAGGTCCTCTCTCAGCTCTCAGAAGCTGTCTACAGTTCCTTGCCGCATGGCCTTGTCCATCTGCCTTTGCACGATGTGGCAGGAATGGAGAGCTGTCTCCAGCGCACGCTAACAGTACAAAGGTATATTGATAGATAGGTAGAGATCAATCTTGTGAATGTGTGTGTTTGTTTGTCTGTATCTTATATGTATATTAATCTTATAACATAATCATATTTTTATTTATCATATGTTTCTATCTTGTACCATAATCATAGGACTCTCATTACATCACTTTTGCCACATTCTCCTGGTTAGAAGCATGGACCGCGTCTTGTCTTCACTCAAGGGAAGGAGCTTCTGCAAGGGTGTGACTCACTGGGGATCACCTTAGGGCATCTGTCACATGTCCTAGCTCCTTATTTGATGCTTCTTCTGAATAAAGTATATTTTTATTTTGTTTCATTTACAGATACAAGTATTAATGATGATAGATCACGTTAACAGATAAGCATGTGTGGACAAAACTACTGTTTAATGTGTTATTCTGGGCCAGTGTACTCCACATAAGCCCATTGGCCAGCTCTATCTTAGAATTTTTATCCTAGGAAAGTGAGTCAATAAACCAGCATTTGAAAAGAAAAATATTTTATTTGCATTATTTCATTCAATGGCTCAGAAGGCAAGCTACCCTAGCTATGAGCTGCTCCAGAGAGTGCAATAAGCATGTACAATCTTTCTTGTTTTCCCACTGGCTAAGTCTTCTATTTTGAAATTAAAAAAGCAGAGCCAACTTCATTTCAAAAATTCAAGAAATACACACTGAGTGCCTATGACGTGCCAGGCATCATGCTAGGGCATTGAGAGTGAAAAAGGAAAAGGAATAAAATATTCATCCTCTTTCCTTGAAGAGCTTTTCATTAGTAAGGAAGATTTAATATGTGTATATCAAGTAGAAACTGAGGTAACTGTATGGCGCCATGGGTGTTTGCATGTTTAGACACCCTTGGGAGTGTCCAGTAGTGAGTTGGCTGTACAAATCTAATGCTAGTGAGACAAGAGACAGAGCAGATAGAACATGCACTTATCTTATCAATAAACTGAGTTTATCTTATCAATAAACTTTGCAGAGTTAAGTCTTTTTTTTATGACAGGGATTTCAAATTGATGGGTGAAAGATTTCCTGGAAAAAAAAAAGTCTACTTGATTTTTGGAAAAGAGAGAAAGCTCTTTACATAGACTTTTCCGTATTTGGTTTCTTGGATGGTTCCTTAAGCCAAAGTGCTTGAGATATTTTGGAAAGTCTAAAAAGCACATTAAATAAAATGATTCTACTTATTTTAACAACTCCCTCAATAGGCATTACAGATCATAATTTTCCCAGTTTGTAGGCCTGCATACTGAGGCTCAGAGGGGATTTTAAGAATGCAACCCAGGGAAATACTCTAAGTAAGTAGAAGCTAGAATTTAAGCTGTAGTTTCTTTGATACCTAATCCCAATGTGTTTTCTACCCCACCATGCTCTCTTCACTTTAACATAACTTTTCTCAAACCTAAATGATTCTCAGCCTTTGTTGAAGCTGACTTTTTAAATCAGCTTGTAGTACTATGCAACACAACTGAAAATGTTACAAAATTGATTTTAAACACAAATTGTACCCCTGTAATATTTATAGCAGGGCACTTAATATATAGTAAGTGTTCCAATTATCTTGATTGATTGTTAGCTGACAGTTTGGAGTCCACACAATCAAACCAAGGCTAATTACTGAATTTTCATTTATAATAAATGATGAGAATATAGTTAAGTTATTATTATAACTTTTATTACACAGAAATTCTTTGTCTCTGATGGACTTGTTATTTGTTTATGTAAGTAAAACCTTGTTCTCTGTCACTCTAATAATTAAATTCTTCCCAAAGAAACTCCAGCTGAGAACAGAAACCTTCCCATGAGAATCTGAAGCAGAATTTCCTTTTGCAAATCTATGTAATCCTGTGGTCCTTATTCTTAGATTTGTTTATTCTTATTCAGTGGTGACAATATTTAACTATGTCCTTCCATATAGATTGCAAAGGGAACTGTATTTTGTTATTAAAAATCTTTGAAAATACATTCACAAAATGTATAGTTGATGAAGGGGGTATGTTGATAATTCTCTTCCCCAAGAATGAATTTTTTTTATCACATTACCAATGCCTTGCTTGGTTTTCTGCCCTATATGGACACATTTTAAAATACCAATCCACTAGTCTAGTTCCTAAGAAATTGAATTTGTTCCCACTATTCCCTGTCCACTAGATTTAAAATAGTGACCGTTTAGGGAATTAGAGTTGAGCAGTGGCTCTCTACTGGACTTTAGGCCTGGACAGGCCAGCTGCTCCTCAGGGACTCATCTCTGTGTCTGGATTCTACATACTCACCTTCATCTCAACGAACCATGTCCTCCACAGAGTCTGGGGTGCTCTATTCCTTAGTGATCATTGATCCAAGTGACTTTTAATAAATACTTTGATCAAGTCTTGCTGAATCTGAACATAATTATTATATAGACAAAAGATGTTAAAAGATGTTTAAGACAACCATAGATGGTAGGAACTCTGGAAATGATCAGTGGTAATGAAAATGAATGAGCAATTTAAGAAATATTTGTGGAAATTTGTTTGCAGAAACAGAATATGTTAAGGATGATGAAAAGTTTTCAGGGCTGCAATACTGGGGCACTAACTGCCTTATTATCAGAACTGGGGCAGCTGAGAAAGAAAGATATTTTTAGTTTCAAGATATATTTGAGAGTGAGCTGATGATTAAGTAGCTATTACATTTATTAAATAAAAAATATATTACCTACAATCTCAGTGATATTATTCCATTTTAGAAGAGGGAAAACAAGTGTCTGGATGTGAATATGAACTAGTCTCTCTTAGATAGTCCCTGGGGAGAAATGAAGGCAGGCCCTGTTAACGAAATGATCTGCTGTACCTCAGAATGGTTCCTTGTCTTCTCCCGTAGCAGGAAGCACAAGGGGATTTTTCCCTGACACAGATTGTAAGTATCCTGTAGAGCCCTGGAGGTAAAATTCACAAAACTGGAGTTTCTTCCTTATGACTTGGTGCCCTGGAGATTTTAACTCTCACACTTGCCCACACAGAGTCCCCAGCAGTTCATGAGTTAACAGCTCAGATTTTCCTCTAAAGGCTCAGATGGTTCTGCTTATGGGCTTCTGCTCTAGCAAGCTGTGATTCTCTGTATTCAAAGGTCTGTCTCTTCAGTACGGTGTTTTGCCCTATGACCTCGCTTTTCTGACAAATCTAAGAGGAGTTGTTGATTTTTTAGTTTGTTCAGCTTGTTACCTGTTTTTAGGAGTGAGTGGCAACTTTTAAGTTCCTTACATACCAGGCCCCACTGGTTCATTTTTAGGGGGAAAACATTGATAACAGAAAGGAATGTACAGCCCAATGGTTGAAATAGACAGGGTAATTATCATACTTATTTTTCAGATGTAACTTGTTTTACTCAGAGGGATTAAATGATTAACCTGTATTATATGTCAACAATTGGCAAATCTGTGCTTTAAACAAGTCTTGTTTAAAGTCTTGGCACTAATATTGCACTTTGACCTTTCTTAGAACAGTGAAAGCACATTTATGGAATTTCCAGCATTTTTTGAACAGGAACATACATATTATTCCATTTTAGAAGAGGGAAAACAAGTGTCTGGATGTGAATACAAACTAGTCTCTCTTAGATAGTCCCTGGGGAGAAATGAAGGCGGGCCCTGTTAACGAAATGATCTGCTGTACCTCAGAATGGTACATCCTGAAGATAGTTGCCATCTTGTAAGTCATTAATCAAGAACTCAAATGCATTAAGACAACATAAATATGTGAAATGGCATGAAATGGACAGAGATGAAGCAAAAGGGGGTTCTGCATATGGTGGTTAACTGAGGAGTCCATGCTCACCCCATTTAAAGGTGTTCAAATAAAAAGTTAAAACAAAAAACAAGCTAACACTCTCTGGCTGGACTTGTGCCCCATATCACAAAGTCTTAAGATCCACGTGTGACTAAATTTTAGATTACTTTTTGTGAATGTTTCAATTTTAAATATGATATATAGCATAATTTAATTATGATTTCAATCATCTTGAACACGCCCAAACATACAAAATAAAAATTTATGTTCTCAAAATGCTCGATTGGTTTAAAACCAGGACTAAAATATCTCACAGAGGAAACCAAAAATGAAAACGAATACATTACCAAAAATAAAGTTGAAAATAAATTATAAGACAAGCTAAAAATAAAACATATGGGAACAAAACCAATATGCTTATCCTAAAAGGAATCTGATTATACAGCTCTAACCCTTTCAAAGCATTTTTATTAGGTAAAAATATAACAAGAACTTTTGCTAACCCTACTTCATTTATACCTCACAGTAATTGCATTAATATAGTTCTTTTTTCTAATCCTCAAAATTACATGCTATTTTTATTATCAGTTTTTACAGTACAAGTGACTTTTTTTAAGATTTATTCTCATAATATAAGTGTCTCCATTGCCTCTTAAATTTCAGTCTTAAAGTCTGCTTTTGTATTAGCAGGGTAAAGTTCTTCAGATCTTCCCTATAGAATAATTTCCTTCTCTTGAAATCACATCTTTATATGTCCCCTTAGTGACAAGCTACTAGAAATAAACTCAATACTTACATTGTCTAAAATTGTCTTTATTTCTTTCTTGTTCTTGAGAGACAATTTATTTGGATAATATTGGTTGATATATATTTAATCTTTGCCCTCTGAACTGATTATATCATTTTATTCTACCTTCCATTGTTGCTATTGCTACTTAGAAGTCAACTATCTGTCTTTGTAAGTAATCTCTTATTTTCTCTCTGGCTTTTTTTTCCTCTAAGAACTTTATCTTTTATTGTCTGTTCTTCACAATAATGTGTTTACTGTTTCACAATAATATATTCATCTGTGGACTTTGTTTAATGTCTTTTGCTTGGGATTTCTATATTTTTATTCAATTATGTAAAGCCCTCATCTAATATGTATTTAAGTATAGTCTCTCAATTTTCTCTTTTATTCTTCTGGAACTCAACTGGGTGTATGTTAACATTTCTTTAAATATACTATGGCCTTTAATCTGTTTCATACAGTGTCTCTCTCAATCTTTGCCAGAAATGTGACATTCTGTGTAGTTACTTTAGTTCCATATTCTAGTTTGCTAGTTCTCTCTCCAGCTACTATTCATCTTCTCCATTAAAACAAATGCAATATTAAAATTGGATTATTTATAAGATGTTAATAAAGATACTACTTATAGGGTTTAGGGAATACAACAAGGAATGATCCAGTACCTTAGGGAACACAACAGCGGGAACAGTTACCATACCTAATCCTGAAGACATAAGAAGAGAAATCTGAATGGACAGCACTGCCTGAGACTTCCGATCTCTGAAGCAAGATATTCCAAGCCAAAGGGACCCAGCAGAAAACTGGAGAACGATACTGCAGCCTCATCTTCCTGCCACCCTCCAATTTCCTATAATGGGCCTCCTTGGAGAACCCAACCAGAAGCCAGGGGGCAAGGAAGCAAACCGACGCGGTTCACCCTAGTCTGCATCTCAGGGCACAGAGCGACCCGGGAGAACGTGCAGGGACCAAGAGAGAATATCCAGCACAATGGAATATGTGACGGTCATCTTACTCTATGTAATATTCGGGATTAATGCTCCCTATATAATTACTTTTTAAGTTGTTTCTTTCACAGGAACAAAAAAACACAAGGTATGTCTGCTGTTGTCCTAGCAGGGTAAAGTTCTTCAGAAATGTTTTAGTCATTTGACACAGAGATCTGATATAGTCCTGAGTATTTTTAGTCACATCAGAAATAAAGAGGTTCACCCAAGTATTGGGAATAAAGTAGATAATAGGTTTATTCATTACGGCATTAAATGCTGGAGTGAGTGTGGCAAAATTTCTTTTGCAGCAGGATTCACCAGTTTCTGCTTTAATTTCATTCATCCCTTTAGTTATCAGTTATCATCAAAAAACATTGTTCTCAAAATCTCTGTACATGACTGAATTTAAAGTTAAGAAAAGCCTTTCAATAGTTTTTCACGTAAGATAATCGAGAATGATGTGAGATTAAAATTAAGGATAATTAATTTTATTCTCTGACCTAAATTCTCATTTGTGGCAATACATCAGTTTAGAAATGTAATCCTTAAACAGTCTCAGTGCAGCTCCGTAAAGCCTAAAAGCTGGACTCATGAAATTAATCGCTCTTTCCTTCTTCCCTTGGTCATTTTTAACTTGGATCCAAATAAACAATTTAAATCCATCTGTGGAAGGATGATTATTCCAATTAGATTCAGTCGAATGTGCTCTTAAAAAATCAGAGCTCATAAAATTAGTCTTTACGTTGCTATTCAAATCTTTGCAATTCACAACTATTGCAAATTTTTCATGTAAAGTGACCTTCAGAATAATTCAGTTAAATTTGAAAGATCCTTGTGGATATTAAAAGAACATTATGGATTCAGCATTAGAGGCATATCTATATACGTTTTGTAGTGTTTTAGAGTTTCTACTGTTATCGTATCTTAACTTCATTTTTGTGGGAATAGTGGACTAAAAGTCTGCGGTTTTTAAGAGGACATTGTCTCTTTAATTTCCCACCCTACACTGGTGGGAGAGCCAAACAGCACCAGTAAATTCCACAATCCATTGTTTCAAAGACTCATATAGCTACTTAACACTTACCCACAACTTACTCTCTCTCTAGTCTAATTCTGATCAAGCCTCCTGCTTCCCCTTCCCGGCATCCCGCTAACCCTTTTTAAACACTTCTGCTTCTCCCTTGGCTCTGGCACATATAATTTCTGACCCAATTTTGACCTTCTAGATCACAGTCTATCTCTATTCAAAATTTGTTCATTTGGAACTCAATTCTCAATTAATTCACCTATGAGGCTGGCCTTTGGCAAGTCTCATGAATTCTCCTTACTGTGAAGATACACAGCATTTTATTGTGAATTAGACCACCACATTGAGGACCTATATCTTTCTCAGCTTTAAGTCAAGCAGATTCAGATTTTTAACATTTTTTAGACCTCTGTTTTATAGGTCAGTGAAACTTGGAAAACAAAAAATGTTAATGTCATTTCAAACTGACAACTTGCCCGTTCTAGAGGAATTATCTGATCTGCGGATGGAAGATATCCTATTGGGGAGTTCACAGAAAATATGCTGATAAAGACTCTTCCACAGCAGGGCAGTCTCAACGGTGGCCTGCATTTGATAAAACGATCCCTGAGATCATGGAAGATTCGATAAAGATTTTTAGTGGTTAAAAGATTGAACTCTGCATTCTCAGCATCCACCAATTATAACTGTAAATTTAGAAAACTTCCTTAACTTTTTTCCTGTGTCAGTTTTTTCATCTGTTAATAGATATAATAATATTGACTCTGTCAAGGACCTGATGGAAAAATAAATGAGTTAATATCTAGAGTAAGCACTCCGTAAATGTCACCTCATTATGATTTCACAGTTCCTTTTGGAATTAGTCACTTTATGATTCTCCAAATTTCTAGTTTCCTAAGACAGGCTGAGCGGTTATTCCTATTCTTCAATTCTTCTAGCAAAGGGGAAAAACTTGTATCAAAATACACAAACAAAAGTTAATGATGGGTTCTGGATTCTGAATGTTTCTGTAGAATATACTCACATATTAAAAATTATAGATAGCATATCTATGTTATCTGTTCCAGATGATTCACAGTAGAAGTATAACTTTCCCTGGATTTGTTGGGGGTCAAGGCCTTGTCAAATTCTGTGTAATAGAGTTACAATCTACAGCCAAGATTATACCTGGAAAGATGATTTCCTCCTAATTAGGCCCTAACACTTTAATGCATCTAAACTGAAAAACCTATATAAATGCAGCTTCCAGGGCCACAATCAAGCCTACTAAATAAGAATTGTGGAGGTCTGCCTCAAGAAAATGTATTTTAACATGTTCCCTAGGTAATCTTGAAGAAGATGGTGGTGGTTGGCTAAAACAAAATTGAAAAAAACTTCTCAAGGTGCTATAACTTGAGTTCCCAGTAAATGAGATGCCTATGGAGGCCTAAAGAGCATATTCATTCAGTAAATCCAGTGTAATCAAAGGTTGGTCCACCATTCACACATGCTTGCCAGCTTCCACAGTAATGCCTTCCCAAGTATACTTTATGGCCATTGCACTAAAAGATGATGCATCTCATTGGCAGAGTGGGATGCTCCTCAGTTGTATTTTATACAGGGAGCCTGGGAGAGGTAAAAGTTTAAACCATGTGTAACAGAATGGTATGCAACTTTGCATACATGGCATGTTTGAAAACTTATACTTTCAGGTAGTAAGTTAAGCAGGGTAATTTATGTTAAGACATGGGGCAGATCAGGGAATAACTTGTAGGTTAAAGAAACAATTCTGAATTGTTTTGTGAGCTAGCGCAAGGCTTTATAAATGACGATTTTCACCACTGCGTAAAGAATGTGTTTCAAGAGGCAGAAGCGGAAGCAGAGATGAGACAGGTTGACACAGCAGTCTGGGCAAGAAAGAACGACTTGATTAAATGAAGCAACAGAAATGGATAGAATAGTCTGGATTCAGGATGTATTGAAACAAAATAAAGAAGAATTGGAAATAAGTTAAAAGTAATGAAAAAAGGGAAAGGAACAAATCAAGATTCTTCAAGGATTATGAAGTGGGGGAAATAAGATTTGTGGTACAATTTACTAACATAAAAAAAAAGTTGGTGGGATCCAGAAGCAACTTGAAAGATGCGAAGAATCAATAACTTAATTTGAACATCTTATTATTTAGGATATTAGTTATGAGTCAGCTTCCCAGAGGACATACCTGGATAAAGAGGTATACTTTGGAATCATCAGCATACAAAGGGAAGATTGATGTAAAAGGAAACATTTCTGCCAGGCCATAGAGATTTGAGCTGCCTGAGAAACAACTGTTGCTGTTTGTCTCATCTACATATTTTAGTTTCTTGTAAAATTTCATTTGGAAATAGAGTTTTCTTGCTAAGAATGCTTTTGCCATGGAACAAACAGCACAAATATAGCCTGGGAGCATGTTAGAAATATGGAATTGCAGGTCCCACTCCTGAGTTACTGAATCAGTGTGTTCCTTTTTAACAAAATTCCTAGGTGATTCATATGTACATTAAAGTACAAGATAGTAACACTTTAGTTTATAAAATGGGGAGAAAGAAGGAAAAATATTAAGGGAAGACAATACTACTGCTAAACATGGGACACTGAGCTGCTGATCTGGCCTCCACTGTCTTAAAATATCTTTAGTCAAACCTGCCCATGTGGTGCTATGACCATGAGGATTAGGCAAAAGGATTCATCTACCTGTTTAATACAGGTGTACATTTGTCACTGATTCAAGAGTAATATTTTATTCATCTGTGCATCCTCAGTACTGATTGAGGATTTGCATGGCAATGTCAGTATACGGTATCTCTAGGGAAAAACAGAATAAAGTAAAGGCATGTAACCAAATTCAGAGCAACTTTTCTTCTAAAATTGCAGAACATACAACTAAGGGGATCCCAGAGATTGTTTAATTCAGTTTTTTTGACTAATGGATATTTTAAAGGAGGCTGTTTGCAGAATTTTCTGTGTATTGTTTGATCTTGTACATTTATATCACTGAATTCCAGACCATTTGTTTTTTCTCATTTACTATTTTGAAATCTTGTTTCATGAAGTGAATATGTTTCATGGCTGATGTATCTTTCTTTCTAAATTACTTTTATTATTGTCCTTTACTGTTATAATGCAGTGTGGGATTTACAATTTTTGTGTAATTTTAACTAAAAATCCCTTACTTTTTAACAAAAATCTACTCTTTAAGGCTAATATAACCATCATGAGTGTGTGTGTGTCTGTGTGTCTGTGTGTGTATGAATAGCTACTACAAATAAATCAAACTGAGTTACAGACTAATTAAATTAAGTCAAAAATATTTATAGATTTATAAAAGCTTTTATTCAGAGGATGTACACCCAAGCAAACATTTGGTTTGAATGTTGAGACTGAGCACGTGCCAACACATTCTGAAAAGGTTTGTAACTCATATAATGAGGCTTTCGGGGACGAGTGATGTAGGTTTCCAATTAGATCCAAATGGCTTAAAAGAATTAGGGGAGGAGACTATCTTAGCTTTTATTGTGATCCGAGAGTAGGCTGGGGAGAGGCCTCCATTGCACAGGTCCAGGACTTGTGACATCCAAACTTCCTACTGGCACCAAATGAGGAAGCCACTGGGCTTTTTGATCAGCTTCCCCAGATATGGGGTAGAGGAGGGGGTGGGGGAGGCTGTGATGTGAGAGCTATCCACAAATATTAAAAGTGGAGTCAGAGTCTTAGTACAATAAGAAATAAGGATTTTTAACTTAAATATTTAAGTGCTTTGGTAAAATGTAAGGAAAGAGTAATTTTGAGGAATTTTAAAAATATATATCATGTATTTAACAACAATCAAACTAACTGCAATGAATAGTTACCAAGAGATTTCAAGAAATTTTCAATAGAGAGGCAGGTAGACTATTTACTTAGTTAATCCCAATTGTTCACCATTCTCTTTCACATGCTGTAATCTGTTTCTCACAATTTGAGATACTTCTCACACTTAGAAGGTTCATAATTTAAAACATTCAGAAGAACATGAAAATATTTTATATTGATTTAAAGTTTAATCTATATTTGATTTGTACTCAACAAGGTAAAATTGTTACAAATCCACAAAAAAATTGTATTCTAAAATTCATGAGGTTTTATTATAATTAACAAATGTTATATGACTTTACTTCCTAATAGTGATTCATATTCTGACCTGAAGAAGCCCTTACTGTTTTAGCAGAAGTTTATCCTAAAACCTCAGCATTTCCACCATAATGAGAGAGCAGAGGCCAAAAAGTTCTGAACCTACTCATGACTTTACTGTTTCTACTTTTAGAGCCGGACTGACCTTTCTCAGGCGCAGATTTTGAAAGGAACATTCACATGACTTTAGGGAACTTCAAAAAATTAGGAACTTTTACCCTTGAGTTTGGTATGATTGATGTCCATAATTTCTTATTTTATAGCCATGGTAAATGGCTATGATGAAAATCAATGTTATTTTGACACTTTTATGGTAAAAACTCTAAAGAATTTTTCTAAAAATAGCAGAAAATGTCTATTTTGGGAATGTGCAACTGTTTAATCAAATCCTGGTTAAGGAGAAATTATCATTTTTATTTTATATTCATTTTATGTATGCATGTCCTCTCTTCCTAAGATTATTGAGACTTAAAAATATATGTGAAAGAACAGTTATTTATACAGGCAAACTGGCATATGTTGAAAGAACATTATGGAAATGAAATATGCATTTCTTCTTTTAAAAAAGAGCAAGAATATTTCTGCTGTTGAATTCAATTTTAGTACTCATCAAGCCCAGTTCAAAATTACTTTGTCCTTCATATTTATGCTTACCCACCCAGATATATTTCAATTCTCCTGTACCTAAAGATTTCAACAACGATAAAAAACAACCAAGCTCATAGGTACAGAGAACAGATTGTGTTTACCAGAGGTGGCGTATGGGGGTTAGGTGAAATGGGCTAAGGGGGTCAAAAGTACAAACTTCCAGTTATCAAATAAAGAAGTCATGGGGATGTAATGTACAGCATGGTGAATATGGTTAATAATACTGTATTGCATTTTTGAAAGTAACTAAGGGAATAGATCTAATAATCCTCATCACAAGAAAAAATATTTTAAAACTATGGGGCTGAAAGTTAAGACTTATTGTAGTGATCATTTCACAATATATAAAAATATTGAATCATTATGCTGTGTGCCTAAAAAACTAATTTAACATTATATGTCACCTATACTAGACACAAAAAAATTTCTATGTTTATCCTCCAATTAAAGAATTTAGTCACAGTCTGCTTTAATTACTGCTTTGAATTTATTTAACTCTGCAGAAGCTTTTAGTATTCAGTCTTGGATTAATATATGTGTGATCACGAGTCCAGTCACACACCCAAGTGGATGAATTGTGGTGGGAAAGACCTGGAGGCCCCATATGAGACATGAGGGTTTACTGGGACGTACATACAGAGTCCAGGAGTGGCGTCTCTACAAGGTTGTGTACCATTATTGTGGACAAAGGGGAACTGCTCATATGGGGTGAGGGGATAAAGCCTATATGTGTGCCGGCGTGAGGGGGCAGAGACTCTGTGCTATGAGAGGGGAGATCATTCTTATGTCACCACTGCCCAAAGGAACAAAACCATGGCTACAGGGGTCTGCCTCCCAACAAAATGTTGCCACAGATAAGGCGGGCCTGGATTTGGCCAGCCCCAGGCCATCATCTTACCATCTACCTACCATACTGCCTAAAGGCGGGGGACATATGGACACATGGTTATTCTGGGACAAAAGGTTACAAGCAGACAGTGTTTGCCCCCACAATATGGTTCAAATAAATGAAATGAAAATCTTTACAAAATTGAAAGACAGAGGAGAAAGTGATTTGGGGGAGAAGCATAGGAATAGAATGCTCTCTGAAACTGAGCTCTGTGTTTGAGAGTCTTTGTGTTCCACAATATGCTGAACAGAAATATGCATGAAAAGCACACTTACTGATCAAATAAGATGGCCCATCCTGTGAAATTCTGTCAGGTACCATCCTACGTACTTACAAGTCTGTGACAGCATGGAACAAGGCTATCCATGGTCTCTAAATACAGAATATCCCTCACCAAGGCTGATCTTCCAACTCTTGCTATTAAGGATCCAGTAGACAACAGCGAGTTAAGGACAGCAGAAATTAAGGAGAGCAGAAACTTATAGAAATACCCATTATTTTGTATATGCAATCTGGCACAATCTTTTGGCAGAGCCAATCACAGTGGCAGGCTGTTTCCACTGTCCCCTTGTGTCACGGAAGGAGTGATGACTAATATTCAGAGGAATAGTTTTATATACAATATTAATACAGATTTGCTTTTCCTACCTGAAAAATTTCTGTCAGCACCACCATTCATGCTTTATCTGTTGATTTGACATTCCCTGCACCATCCAGGAATTCATCGCAAAGGAATGGTGGAATAACCTACTGGAGGCTCAATTATAACCTCATCTGGGTTACACAAACTACACACTTGGGATGCTATCCTATAAAATGTGGTAGATTTCTCAAAGCGGAGGCCACATATGGTGCCATCTACTCCACAGCTGTCTACCGAATGACAAAGGAAGGGACAAGAACATGGACCTTGTGGGTAAAATTGCAATATTTCCAGGATCTCTTGCCTGGCTTTAGTGCATCTCCATATCAACAGGTATTTCCAAGGGGTGGAGCGAAGTAGTCCATCTCCATCTCAGTGGGTAATTGCATGGGCGAGCAAGGGCTTATCTGGACCCGAGAGATTGGGGGTAGTATTCACTTGCTCTACCGCAGCATGAGAGAGAGAGAGAGATGAGGGATGACTCCTTGCAAGCAACAGATGGGTTTTAAACTTTATTTCTTACTTTGACTGATTTCAGTTTCAAAGGCATTGTGCCCCAGAATTTTCCCTCCCCGGATTTACAGACCCTCTCACAGACGGCAAATAAACCACTTTCCCCTTTCTGTAAATTTGATCATTTGGGTGGGAAGTTCTTAAGAGGGATGGTCCCACTAAGGCACAGTCATGGTCCTATTAAATTGAAGCTGATGGCCATTTTGGGGTCCCCGTGCAGATGCAGGCAGAAAAGTGGAAGATCATTATATTGGTGGATATGACTGATTCTAAGTCCTTGGGGGAAATTGAACCACTGTTACTCAATGAGGGTAAGTTCATATTTGAAACCCACAAGTTGCTATTGATACACTGTTTAGTGTTCCTTTTATGAGAATGCTAGTATATTGGAAAAATTTTAATGCCAAATTGATAGAGGCATGAACACCAACTATGCAATCTATGTAAAAATGCAGGTTTTAGTCACCTCATCAGAGGAGGAATCTTGTCCAGCTGAGATACTGATACAAAGTAATCCTCAATCACAAGCACTGAGAATAATTATTTTGTATTTACCCATCACAACTTTGGCCAAAAACTAATTTATTGTCTATATCATTTTAGTTTACAGCGTTCTTTTTTTCATGTATTTAATGTCAATGAAATATTTTGTTAACAGAAGATATGTAATTACTAATATAGCTATCTAATTATTTACGATTATTTTCCTTCGACTCTTTAAACCGTTTGAATTTTGACACATTGTTTGAAGTATTTATATAAGTTTCTGCCTTAGTAATTAATTAATAATTCTGTCAGAGTAGGTAGATAGACAGTCATGAGCAGGAAGAAAGAGGGAGACTCAGCCAGTGTTTACATTCAGCTAGATGCTTGCTTACATTCTATACATTCCAGGTAAGCTGTTCTCACAGGATGTAGAGAGAGAATACAGAGAACAGACTGGCCTCAACTGGCAGTTCCAACATGGAAGAGAAGTTGACCCAACCTTCACCCCAAAATACATTATATACTCACTAACATAGTAAAAATCATGCCTCCCAATACCTTGACTGTTCTTAGGACAACCAAATGCAGGCAAGAATCCCTCCACTGGCATGAGGGTAGAGCAAGCCTGAACTCTTAAAAAGAGTCCCCCTTGAATCCTACCCCCACCTGGTAAATATTCATCTCCCTTTATATAAAAAAGGCTCCTTTTTGTTTCCTTGGCATGACTGCCTCTGGCATGATTGCCCTCCTCTATTCTCCTGGTTTTCAGATAAACTTTTACAGTTGAATGACTTTTTGCTTCCATTCTTGAATTCTTTCTCACAAAATGACTATTAAAGACCTGTAGCCAGGAACAGTCAGTCTTACTGTTACTGAGTGATTTTAAATTTACTTATTTGAATTATTATTTATAATGAATGATTGAGCCAATGGCTTGAAATACAATCTTTATTATTTACCAACTTATTTTATACGAGGCAAAAGAAATGCATAATATTTTAACTGCTTTAACGGAATCCTCTTTGAGGAAGAACATTTTGACAATTGCTTAAGAGTAGAAATTGGTTCTTCAAACACATATGTTTCAAAAACAGCATGTGTATGACCTGATGGAAATATACCAAAAAAAAAAAAATACAGATAGAATTTCTAAAGAAGTGAGTAATAGAAAGAGGAGAGGAGAATGTCAAGTAACAGAGCAAGCCTCGGGTGAAATATTGGGAACATTTGCCTGGAGGTTGCAGGACTTTTAAGAACAGAGAGTTTTTCCCTTTTACATTCAACAAATACTTATCCAATGCTTATAGCAAAGACCTCATTCTGAATGCCATAGATACTGGGTTACAAAGCTCACTTAAAGTTTACATTACAGTGGGAGAGAATGACAGTGAGTACAACGTCAAGGTGACACATAAACATTTCAAGACCCATGTTTAGAAAACAAAACATTAAACCAGATAATGCCGGAATGTGTTTGATAGAGAAAGTATGGATGAATACTTAAGAAAGGCATTCTGAAATACTTCCATTGTTGTGATGTAAAGCCTTCGGTCATCCTCTAACTTGTATATTCTGCTACAAATTCTAATACTTCAAGCAACAGGGATTACTTCCCTCAACAGGCCAATATGGAGTAACGAAAAGAGAAGCCAGGGCACGAACTCTGAAGCTGAGATGATTATGAGAAATGGACCCTGCTCTTGAGAAAATAGCAGTAGACTCCCAAGTAGAGAGTAGTCAAAAGAGGAGTGACCTCAGTTGACTTGTAATTTTCATGTACACAAATTTTGTATTATATCTCATTTATTTTTAGCCGTTCTTACATCAATGTTGAACTCTATTCATTTAAGCAACATTATAATTTACAATAACAGGTCTCCAATTATTGGACTTTTTTTGAATCATTTCCTTGCTTATTTTTTTATATTAACTTAAAATAATTTGTCATATTTTTAAAACTTCTTTGATTTGATTGTGATGTGCATCAGTTTTTCACATAGTGATGGGTGGTATGAAGACCTCATTATAGCAAAGTATAATTGTAAAATGGTAAATAAAATTTGAATTGTATTGTTGAGGGATTGGTGTTACTAAGCTTAACAGTAATAACTGAAATTTTTGCAAATTGCAAACTTGCAGCAAGGATTGTCTGTTTCTTTCTGTGTGAGGCTGTGTATGTGTGTGTCTGGAGAGACTTATCTTTCAATATTGAGTTTTTTTGACAGTAAACATTACTCTGGTACTGGAGATTTTTTAAAAAGCATCTTAACAATAAAATCAAATAGGTTTTCTATGCTTCTTCCTAGATAGTTTAAAATGTGTTGTTATTTTTCTGAATGACATATTTTATATTTGGATTTTCTAATTGGTAATTTCTGATATATGTGAAGGGTATTATTATTTTTTTAATGTACTGAACACTTCTAATGTTTTACCACTGGAAATAATTTTATGTTTCTTTTATTTTCACAGTAGTTATAAATTATACAATTTTTCAAAATTATAAATGTATAATTTTTCCTGTCGTACTGAACAGTATCTTCAGAACTATCTTTTTATAGTTCTAAATTCAATGCAAAACCTAGTATTCTATAACTGATTATAGAATACTCAACAGTTGTTGAGTAATAGTTTCTCATTATGGCAAGGAAAACTTGTTAAATTATTAATTATACAATAATATTAGAAAGTTAGAAAATAAACTATCAAATGTAGATACTTTTACCCTTTGACTAGTTGATGTGATATAATTATTTTTATTGATTTTCTAATATTTCTGAAGATATTCCCTCTCACTCAAGAAAAGAGTGAGTTGATTCCACATGCTTCCTTCTATTTGATATGTCCTGTTCCACATTTATTTGAAATATTTCAACATGTAGTTGATATGTTTCCTTTATTTATAAGCTTGATTCAATAATTTATTTCTGCATTCCATTAGTTACAGAAGAGAGGAACAGAAGTAAGAAAACTACATGTTTAGTCAAGTCAGTTTTTCAGCCAGAATCTGAACTTGAATATGTTTTTCCATAAGATGGTCACATCATCAGAGATGAGAAAAAAAATTGTAGTATAAAAATTAAAATAAGAAATGATCAACATAATTAATACCATAATGTATTAAGAAAAAAGCAAAATTGCTAGAAATAAGGAAAATTAAAATCTGGAAAAGTTTTGTTGTTTGTCTCCTCAAAGTCATAATCATGGACATGTCTACACTGTTTTATCAGTAAGTTTACAGTAGATTTTACTCTAGAAACTAAAATACTTTTAGAGTGTATATAGAATAGTCATTAAGATTTTTTACATTTTATGTTTTCTCTTCTTCAACTGTTTTACATGCACAACAGGATGAAACTATTCAGTAAAAATCTAAATGAATGGATGCTTGTGTGGCTGTGTGTTTCTTCAAAGCAATTATATTTTAAGAAAAATAAACACTATTATACATATTTGTTTTCTGTATACTTGCTTCTGTATACTCCTTGAGCTAGTTATATGAAATTTTTGGTTCTTTTTAAAGAATGCGAACTACTTGTTTTAATAAGAATTGTATTTCAACTACGAACACGGCTAAATTAATATGGATTTGGTTATAAGAAGAACTTAACTAATCTTTGCCATCTGGTCTATTTAATCCCTCTTAGCTACCTAGGCCCTGAGCTAATAAACTTTCTTGTTAATGTTGTCTCACATTTACATATATTTGAAAGACCTTTGGAAACATTAAGTATGCTATATAAGTCATAATGTCATATGACATTAAAATGTAATGTTTTAAATGTTGCCATTAAAATTCAATTTAAATCTTAAAACAGTTGTTTGAATGAATAAAATGACTTAATAAACACAAAATGGTTAGCAGATAGCTTGGCACATAGTAAATGCTCAATAAATGGTAGCAATCATAAATAGTTTAGAATGGAAAGTAATACTCTATTGTCCCTGGATATGTGATTATTTATAATCAATGTAGTTCATGGTTGTGTTCTTGAATTGTAACAAAGTTTGGAACTATTTAAAATGTAAAATATCCTATTAGGAAGATACAGATTCAGTAGATGTTAAAAGTCACATTAGAAAGTTAATAAGATTGAGAAAACTTTGTGGTTTATTGATTAGTCTTTTCTCTTCATGCCTTGAAACTTATTTCTCCAACTCAAGTATGATTATCCATCCATTCATTCATCCAACATTTATTCAGTGACTCCAATATGACAGTGTTCAGTCTGAATGATAGGAGCTGGTCTGTCTGAACTTGCCTTTTTTTAATCATGAGTTTCCCTCAAAATAACCTGATTTTTCTCTTACTTTCTTTCTGTCTTTGCCTCCCTTTTCATTCCTTCCTTACAGCTTTCTCAACTTTTTCCCTCTAAACCTTCCCTAGTAACATATACTGATAATGCCATGCATGCCAGATTATAGAATATAATCTATAAACTCTGAATTTTTCCAGACTGACTATAGTTGGGATTATATATTTAATACATGAATTAAATGATATAGAAATGTTTTCTGATTAAAAGTCAGAATAGGCAAACAGTTGTCACAATCCACTGCTAATCTTTCTCACTTTCTTTTTCACTTCCTCCACTTCTACATGTCCCATGCATATATGCCATTTTCTCTTGTTCATTCCATTCTTCTTTTTTGTTGCCCATTAAAATGTTACATTTTATACCCAGTATTGTTCACACTCTACAAGGTTTTTATCACTTAGATAAAAGCAACCTACTTGATGCAAAGCTGATTTGCAATATGATCTAATTGCTTTTGTGATATGCCTCAGACACCTAATGCCACACAGAGCATTACTGAACTTTTTCACGTAAGTAAATTAAATTACTTGCAGATGAACTTGTTTTATAACATGTATCTGGAAAGATTTTCATCTCATTTGGTGAGATGTCTAACATCAAATTCCATTGAAACTGTGCCTGCATTCAGTACATATTTTCCATTGTGTATCTCCTATCCTTGATTTACTTATCACATATCTCTAAATTATTATTTTGTTTGTGAATATTGATGTTTTAAAAGTTCATACGAAATTTATGCATTTACTGTAATGGTTTCCTTTTATTTTCATTTCCATCATAATAATCAAAATTTGTAATTAAAAAAGTTTAATGGAGCTACATTTTTATTTGGCTTACTGTTTTTAATATATGCCATATCACTTAAATTTCATGAACCTACATTTCTGAAACTTAGCTGATTGGTCTAAATTTCACATCCCTACATCATTTTCAAAAGATCATATTTTGTCTTCTTGTTTGAGATCATGTTTATTTTAACTTTTAAACTTGAAAATTGTAAATTGAATGTCATGTATTTATTAAATGCTTGCATGATTTTATATATGAGTGAAACATTTTTAGTTTATTTTTATGAAGTATTTTGGGGAAAAATGAATAGGCAAAGAGTAGCAAAAAAATCAAGTAATGGTTCTACTGAAAGTTTAATATAATTACCTTCATCTTTCATTCAGAAATTGAGCTTTTGGTGAAAAATAGTCATGTGTACACATCCATTACTTTGTATTATCTTTGTCTAATGAAATATCAAGCAGAAGCATGGGTTGGGTCAGAACTGTTAGAAAAGAGACATTCTACAGATAAAATGAAATGAAGCTATTGAAAAAGCAATTATCCTTAATTATTGAAAAATAGAGAGCCTAACATTGCTAGGAAGAAAAACACACTTGTAGAAATTTTAAATCTTGATTTGTAAACACTAAATCTTTTGCCCATTTAAATATGCACATATTTTGTGTAATTATCCAATCCCGTCAATGCAAGCATATGACATATTTGCCTGTAATTTATAAAGATGGTAACTAATAGTATGGTAACTGTATATTCTTATGTTTTCAGCACAAAAATCAATATAAGTTTTTAAAGTTCTAAGATGTGTAGAAATGCCTGAACTATGTGTAACAATAGAATAAATTAGATACTAATGAATATTGGAAGCAATCAAATAGTCTTGGGGACTAAAATGGAGCTATAATGACAAAGCTAGATTAAGAATATTGATGAGAGAAAAGCACAATTAGAAATTATATAAGAAAAGCAAACTGCCATAGGAGTAATCAGGTAGAAATAGGCAAAAGTTCAATAGGGTGTAATCACCATGAAAGAGCAGAGAATGCGTTACATTTGTGCATTCTAAATTTAAAATATTGGGGCAAAGTTTAGAGACATTGAATGCATGTGCAAAATGTAGTCATGATTGAAAGAATTCAATCAAGTGGTACTTTAAAACATTAGCTCTGTTTTAAGAATTGCTTATGACAGTTAATGAGAAGCTAAAAGTATAACGAACATACATGAGGATAATAATTTAGAAAATAATTCATATCAATGCATGTCAAGATTAAACCATGTCCTGAAAATAACTCTTTCAGTGTCAAAAACAGAGACTACTAACACAGTTTAAAATCTACTAAGAATGGCATAAATTTCACAGTATATATCTAGCTATCGTTTATGAAAATGAACTATGGGCTAATCAAAACTAAGGTATGCTTAGCATAATTATAAAGCATATCATTCATGTATATGGCAGACTTCACCTCTTCTGAAGTCTTTTTAGAACAGTAGAGGAATAAATGAGCAGCAGCATCTATACTATCATGCATAGGTTACATGTCTTTTTAAGTTATACTCATGCTTGGTGAATATTTTATTAATATTTTTTAAGAAGTAGCTGAATATTTAATTGTCCTCTAGAGCAATCCAACATTGATCTTATGAACAATTTATGGTGATAATGATGTTAGTTTTTCGATTTTTCTTGAATAAAAATGATTTCAAGAATTTAATATATGATGGTATAAGTGGTTTATTATGTCAATGTGAGCAAGAAAGTTAAAAGGTAACATCTAATGACTGAATTATTGTCAGGCAATATGTGTGTGTATGGTATGTGTGCAATGCAATTGTAATATGCAGCAGACTAGAAGTACAAGGACTCTCTAAACATTTTAAGACATATAGAATGTAGCTGGAGAAAGAATATATGCAAACAAAGCAGATGGAAAGTCCATGGCCCAGGATCTACAACTGCAGTGAATACAGTGATATGGTGAGTGTGTGTGTCTGTGGATGTGTTGGACAGGAAAGGCGTCCTGGAGTTGGTACTTGAAGTGAGTGCTTTCATCTGAAGGAGAGAGTAAAAATTGCAAAATTCTCCCAGAAAATGATGCAGCAGAAGTAAAGGCATTGGGCTCTGAAGCAGCAGGTGTGTGTCTGAGCACAGGCAATTTTGGGTTGAAAAGGCGTAGTTCGAAATGAGTGTACTATGGCTGGCAAGACCCAAATCATGGAGGTGTGCCAGTGTACGTCATTTGAGGAGCTCAGAATTTAAAAGAATGTGGAGAGGTATTGATCAGTTTAAAACATGGGAGTAGCATGCTTATATGTACTCTTTACATTCACAATTCTGGCATGAGGGTGGAAAATAGATTTAGCACTTCTGTTTCCAGTTATCTGGCAGATTAGAATTACCCAGAAGACTTTCTCCATTGACACAATGACAATATCTAATAAAAATACTGCAAATAATTATTTAAACACATTGCTAATGGAATGAAAGCAATATTTTTGAAAGGGAAAAGGAAGAAATTCCAGAGACAAACAAGGGCTAGTGTCAGCCTAAGCCCTGACTTGTAGTTGCCACACAACTGGGGCCCTGAGTTGCTACCTGGACTATACTAGGGCACAGAGGACTAGATAGGAAGATCTGACTTCCACTTCTGTGTACGATTGAGTAGGCTGAATCTACCTAACCCTTAATGTAATAACAATTGGAAAAGCAGAGGGAGAATAAACTATTTGATGGCACTGGAAAGCAACACAACATTTAGAAAACTGAGGGACTGTGATCCTTGGAACAAAGGAAATACACATTTTCTTAGCTTTGTCCTGAAAGATGTGTTATAGTGACATGGGGCCCAAGTGGAAAGAAGTAGTCTTACTGGTCTGAGAAGACAACTGGTTGAAAATCAGAGTTGCCACAGGACCTAGAAATTAGAAGGCAAGCTCCTGAAGCAAAAAAAACAAAAGCATGACATTTGGGGAAAACATGACTTAGATTTAACCTATTCCTGACATGAAAGAAGAAAGGCTGTGCTAGACTCCACAAAATGGTTAAAGAGGGAGCAGAATGGAAGCTGGCTCTGCTGTCCACCAGCTACATGTCAGAGGAGTCTGCTTCCTGTAGACTGTCTGGACCTGTGGAAGGTTATTAAGATGTCATTTTTAAAGGGTTTTCTACCAGGAGAATATGTCCTTGGTCTGAAGAAGAGTATCCTGGGTAGACATCAAGTGATGGAAGAGGGGTATTATAAGTGCTTTCCAGAGGACATGCATCAGCCTTTAGAAGGAAACTGCAGGAAGGTTTCTAACACTTCAGTATCTCTAATTACCTGAAAATGTCTCTAAAAAAAATGCAGTTTTAACCACCCACTAAGTCTGGAGAGTTCTAATATCTAGTCACAGGGTAATAGAGTAAAGCTTTTTCTGCTCTTTTCCCTCTTTCCACAATCCTTTCTGACTCTGCATGGACTCTGCCATTTAAAAGCCCCACGATCCTGGGACTCCACGCTGGAGAGGCCGCGTAATGCATAAGCTCTCCAGCCAACAGCCCGGCTGGGTTTTTAGCCAGTATTCAGCGTTCATGGCCAGCCACGCAAGCGAGCTGACTCGCTATCTCAGTAGAATCTTCAAATAACTGCAGCCTCAACTACCATCTGACTATGACCCCTGAGATGCTCCAAACATGTGCAAACAAGCCATTCCCTAATTCCTAACCTTGTTAGGAAAGAAATTTTTAATCACTTGCTTTGGGGTCATTTTTACATGTCAATAGTAATTGGAACAAGAAAGCTGTGATCATTTGAATTATTCAGCAAATATTCACTCTCCATGGATGCTGGACTTGGACTTGTTATTTGCTGTGGCCAAAGAAAATCCTTGAAATGGGCTTGTACAATGGACATTGCTCTCTTGTACTTCTGATATTGTGATGAAAAGAAACCCCTTCAGACTGGGATGCAGGATGAACACATGAATAGCAGACTGAGCCCCCTTGGCCCCAAAGAGCCAAGCCCAGGAAGACAAAAAGCCTCAAACACAGCTATTCATCTGAGCCAAGATCAGCAGAACTACTCAGCTGAGCTGCAGATATTAAGTATAGATCCTATTATTGTATGCCACTGAGATTTTGTAACTATTATGAAGCAATTTCACACCAATAATGGACTGACAACAGAAGCTCACTCCGGGAACAATATATGTGTATGATTCAGGGTGGAGGTGAAAATCGGAGAGGGGGACACTACGGCTAAAATAAGATAATGAAGAAGCGAACGTAGTATAGCACAACAGTGCGAATTAAGAGCATAGGATTTGGGGAGGTATCTACAACATTCAGAAAACTGAGTTCTAACTACCTCTAGAAAGATTATCATTTCTTGTTTGAAACAGAGGAGAAAAAAGCAGTGGCTCTGGAATGTGAGACAGCTATGAAAGAGGGTGAGGTTTCTGGGATGAAGATTACAGAGTGCACATGATCACAGGAAAGTGTTGCCACACATTTTAAACTTAATCAGGTACAGATTTTAAAATTTATGGAAAGCAAAATAAACAGAGAAGTCTACCTAGTGACCTCACCTACATGTCACAAGGAGTTCCTAGCTACCTCATCTTCCCACTGGAAATGTGTTATGTTGACCGGAGCTCACCGACACAGAGCATGAGCTCATTCAGACTCCCCAAACTCCCTTCTTACCTTAGTCAAGCCACCAAGAAGACAAGAAACATCCCCTAGTTTCTCTTCAACTTTTGAAAAGACAGAATGTAGTCTTCCTAGCTGTACTATGCAAGCAGCAATTGTGTTGGGCATGTTTGTGTTATAATCACCCAGCACTGCAATTTTAAAACTTACTGTTAAACCATCATAACTTGATTAACTTATTATTTTCATTAACAGATTGTGATTTTGTTCTTTGAAAGGGTGATCTGTCCTTAAGGACAGCTCTGAGACAACAATTCCATTTTTTTCCCCTCAAACAAGTCTAAAGATTTTCCTATGCTAGGAAGTATCAAGCTTTCTCTTAAATATGAATGATGAGCTGGATGGCCCATTTATGATTATCAGTGTTCAACTATAAAATACTTTCATTTGTAAGAGCACATAGAAAGCTGACTACTCAAAAATCACTTGTCCTGTCATTCATTATGCTGACTGACACTGCATTTCAACTTTTATAAAGTAGGGCCTTCTGCAGTAACAGGGAATACAAGATAATTGGCTGGTTTTGCTGAAATAAGTAGACTTTGCCTAACATGACTTATTCCAATCCAAAATTCCTTTTTTAAAGCTCAACTACCTTTTAACATCATTTTGGGGTCAGAAAAATACATAGGGAAGACATTGAGTACAAATTGTGTCTTATAATCTAGCTGCCTTAAATTATATCTGGATCAATATGGAAAAAATTACAGAAACAAAAAGGAGATGGGTCTGTTGTGATAGTAAAGACTGTGTCAGTATGTGTTAATATTTATTGTTGTGAAGACTTGTGGTCATTTAATTAAGTTGTCTTATCTTTTGCCTTAAATTCTTAAGAAGACAACCGTATTAATCCAGACAAATAATTAGTTCAGAATTTTAAAAGTCTATTGATTTTGTTTTTCTTCTAAAAATCTCCTAAAATCTCTCCCTAAAGAATTCTATAAAAGGGCAAATGATGGCTTTGCAGCTTGGCTATTTCAAAAACTTGGCAGTTTAATGACTCATTGTCCATATAAATGTTCCTGATTAAGCTCTTTTATTTTTATTATGTAATTTAATTTATATCATTACATTTCACACAGAATTTTCTCATTTCTGCTACCTGATTCACACATCATTAAATGCCCACATACACAGTTGATAGTCTCTTATAAACATCAAATATGTTTTCTCTACTTGGCCTTCGATGATCTCCTATAATAGTCCTCTTCTTTCAAATGGACAGAAGTGATTTTTCACATCCAAGATAACTATCATGTTATGTGTGAGATCATTTATCTTAAAATCAACATCAAGTGCACATACACTGATATTGAGAAATAAGTATAGCTAAAGAAAAATGCTAAAATTTAATTATGTCCCTTGGATTTAGCTTTGCCCAGATCTTAGAGAAGACGTAACATTGAAGTGGCTGTTGGCTTACTAAGGTATTAGTTAAAGTTTCCCACAGCATAGTTTGATACTGCAGATAAAAGGATACACAACTGAATGCTAAAATAAAACTTCACACTGAAGCACAAGTTGTCATAGATGTGAAATTCCAACATAAGTTGCCACTCCAAAATACAACATTCTAAAAGGTAACCAGGAGATCTGCTTCTAAAATTCTTGAATCCCTTCACCTGCTTTGAGAATATAAAATAACCAAGTGGAAGCATCACAAACAAAGTGACTTTGATGAGGGCTTCTGCTTCATTGTGAGCCTTCCCCTTGTCAAAGGGGAATCATGGGGTTCTTGCTCCATTTCAAGCCATAAAAGGAAGTCTCTATAATATGTCTCGTTTAGAAATGTGTTCCCTGAAATTTGCAAATATGGAGGACTGATGCCTAACTCATGTCTGAGAAAGCCAAAGCCAACTTTGAATTGGGGTGTGACTCCTACTTGGAAAATCAAGAGACCAAGAAAAAAGTTGATGAGCTGTTCTGGAGGCAGATCTAAAGAGTTCCATTGCTGTAAGCTGGGTCTGCACTCTGAATTTTCAGACGTGACTTGCACAGATGTTTCCCAGGAATGAGAATCTTACACAACAAGGAACCAGAAAGAAGCTGGAGGTGTAATTCCTGAGCACACATAGTATATTTGTTGAGTCACAAACCGTCAACTACATCAGGGAACATCACAGAGAAAGACTTAGCAAAAACCCCGCGAAGACGTGGGGACAGAGTTAGCTTCAGCCAGCTGCCAGGTGTGGGAAGCGAGAAAGAGCCACAAGTAGAGGTTACCAATCACTTTTCTTCTACTCTCTCCCTCTACCCTGGATATGATAGAAGGCAAAATTTAAACAAATTTGGAAAAACTGGAATAACTCTGAGACAAGGACAAATCTTAAGTCAAGTTTGATGTTATTTTTGTAAAGAACTAGACATTCCAACTACTGAATTTAGACATCGTGTGCAAATTAAAATGTCTTGAAAGACCTTGCACAAGCAAGCAGAACAAAGAGGAGACCCAAAAAAAATTTCACACAGGATCTAAGAATTTTTACCCCAACTGAATACATTTTAAAGGAATAATGGCAGGCCAAAAAAAAAAAATAGGGATATTATGTCATGAGTTCTGCTTATTCAGCATGATCATGACAATTTTTGAAGGATTAAAGAGAAGCACTTGGGATGATTGAAAATATATGTACTTTATTAAAAATAATGACTTTTATGTTTCTAAAATATGTTATTAAAAGATTAATTACTTACATTACAAGGTTCCCAAAATTACATTAGTTAAAACTTATTATAATAAATGTGAGGACTGGGACATAATTGAATAACTATTATTAATTTTCTGTTCTTAAATATTTTTTCAACAAATATTAATCATAAACATTCGAAAAAACTAGGTCTTAACATGTTCGTACTTCCCCTGTTAGGCCTATCATGATACCTGACAAAATATGTCAACCTTAAATGTTTGGTGACTGATTCACTGGGGATAGGCAACCTGTTGTTTTTGAACAATCAAATATACTCATTAAGAAAAGCTCACATTTCTAGTTTACTTATGTGCTATGATAGAGGTTATTATTATCTCCAATATTAAAAGAGAAAAATCAAGGCTCAGAAAATTTAATTATTTCCCCAAATCACATTGCCAGGAAAGCTGAAAGTGGAAATAGGTCTCATTGACTCCAAAGGCTATACTCTTTCCACTAAATTGTGTCACCCATAGTGAGCCAACTTAATCACTAACAAACCCACCTCTTTTCTAAATGTAATTAGTAAAAACAAAATCAAGTTATTAATATATTATCCAACTAGGTCATTTTACAAAACCTTTCACAACAAAACAAACAAAGACACTAAAATTTTTCAGAGCATACCAATTTGGTTGTTTGCAGCAAATAAATACAAAAACAAGTTCTGTGGCTGTTACATAACCAGGAAACCTCTGGAACTGATTGGTCTCAAAATATTTACAAAAGATAGAAAGTGTCCATTCATTCACATTTGCTTTCAATGATTCATCAGGCATTGTTGGGTTAAATCTATGCCCAGCACAGCCCTAGACTCTGGAAAATTAATCTGTGAACCAGATAATGTCTCTCTTCTTATGTAACTTACATTTATGTGGGAGAAGACCAAACAAACAAGCAATTAAGTTTTAGGTGGTATTAAGCTTACTGAAAGATTTCCATATAATAAGCATTTGGTAAAACAGAAAAATTTTAAATCTGTTTTGAAGATGTTATTGATATAAATATTGAAACATAAGTGCTCATTCGTTGGCTAAATACAGTTTATCCTGACTCAAAAGCAAATACTGAAAAAGCAGTACCTTCATACTACTGATATAAAAAAATATTCTTTAGTATCCTTATTAGCAGTATCTTAAAAGACCACAAGATGGTGACATTAGTCCATAAAAACAAACCTTTGTTCCACTAATATAAACATTCTTTAAAGCAGAAAACTGAAGTTTTTGGTTTTTTTAAAAATTATTTTGAAAGTAAAAGTGGGATTTCAAAACCATTTAACTGTTGCGGTCACATTAAAGAGTGGTTTTCCAAATTAATATTTAAAAAATCTATTGATATTTTAAGGTAGCAGTATGAAAAATGAATCAATCAGAGCTTTGGCAAACATTGAGGTATCACTCGTAAAATTCTTGACCTGAAATTGCTGTAGCTCCTCTGCTATGTTTACACACGACATTTTATTTCTTGTGGAGTTTCACCATTTGGACTTTGTCTTGCCAATGGGTTTCAGCCCTGGACAAGTTCACTATGGATTCAATGAGACTGAAAAATGACAGTGGTATGTTCTTGGGGTGTGTGGATAAAGTGAAGGTTCCTATGGCCAGGATTCTCATGTGGCCCTGGTCGGCTAGCTCACTACACACATGTGGGCAGTATGTCATTAATGACTCTATATATAAAGAGCTCCACCCAGTGCTCTGGGCAACGCAGTTGCATAGCTGCAAGGCTGCAAGAGAGCAGAGACTAGACTGGAGTGGTGGAAATAAAGTTGGGTATGACCCAAGAGCATTCTACTGTCATTTCTTTGGTCACATTGAATCCACAGTGAACTTGCCTGGGGCTGAAACCCATTGTCAAGACAGCGTAAAAGAGTTTATACCCAGCGTTATTCCCACAGCGGCAGGTCAATCACTAGTATCCTGTCCACTCAGAACAAATCTGCATGCGACAAGCCAGTCTCTGCCTCTGGGCCTCTCTCCACCTCTCAGCCATCTTAGTCTCTGTCCTCAGCACTGCCACCACTCCAGCCTTTGCTCTCCTGCAGCCTTGCAGCCCTACAGCCCTGCAGCAGCCCAGAGCACTGGGCGAAGCTCTTTATATAGTCAATAACAATGTATTGCCCTCATGTGTGTAGTGAGCAAGCTTACCAAGGCCAGGGAAGAATCCTGGCCATAGGAACCTTCACTTTCTCCATACTCTACCCTTTCAGGATTTCGCCTCTCAATCTATGCATCCTCAAATCCTCTGCAATGGTCCTTGTGTGAGAAAGCTGGAACACTGTAACCAAATTCTGCAATAACAATAGAAGCTACAACAATATACAAATAACAGAAATTATAATAACCCTCAAGCCATTGCCAGCAAGTGGTCACCCCAGCTGTATTCAAACCAGCTCTACTCAGATGAGTTAACCTAAAGGACTATGGGTGGGCCTCACAGTACCCACCTTCTCCAGCTTCTCCAATAAAAAGTCTTGCAGACACACAAGTTGCTCTTGTCACTTTTTCTCTGGCTTCTGCTTCTTCGTCTTCAGCGGCTGGAACCACTGCTCTGTTTTCAATTGTTGCCACAGCTCCAGTAAGATTCTATTTGTCTTTCCATTCAATATCTCCCTGTCTGCTCCTGCCTTTATCACATCAACCCACATCTAGGTCCTCACAAACTACACGGGGCCATTTAAATTCTTCCTTCGAGTAGCAGACCGTATTTCCTTTCACGCTTTCATTGCTTGAGCCTGAGGATAGGAGCAGAGCAGAGAGTGCTCCATGACCTGGGGAGGGGGCAACACTTTTCCTGGAGAAACCCACAGTTTCCAAGTCTTTATTTTCTTTTGGGCTTTTCACCAGCTTTCGAACAAGGAAAGGCTGATGCCTCCGCATTGGCAGGGCCTCCACCTCCACCTGTCCATCAAACCTTGGCTCCTCCTTCATTTCTGGGCTGACAGCACCACTACATCCTTCATCTGCCTCATGGCACCTGGCAGCCTGCACTCTCATGCTGCTGCTTCTCTGGCTGCCGCTTCTCGTGCCACCATGTCATCCTTTACCGTTTCCACAATACCTCATAGTGATGCCATTCAGCAACAAACTTTTTACCTCCTCTGTGGCACCTCGCAGCTCACATTCTCTGCTTCCTGCAGGAAGATGTCTTTTTCCCTTACAGCCTGTCTCAACACTGAGAAAAAAACATCCCACGGTTCCTGCAGCCTCACGGGCATCCTGTATCTTTAAGGAATTCCCTGTTTTTCTGAGGGCTAACTACTGCCTCAGGTGTTGCCTCCCCCTTCTCCCAGTCTTGGGGTGGGGCCCAGTCCTGTAGGAGGCCAGTCATCTCAGACCACATGTCCACTGGGGGATACTCGAATGTCTCCCCATCCATAGGTGCAGCTGCTGAAACACTCCTCCCATGAGGGCAGCCTGTTCCATTCTTACATCTACAATGAATCCTGCCAATTATACCAATTGTCCTGCCAATGGGTTTCAGCCCCAGACAAGTTCACTAAGGAGTCAATGAGACTGAAAAAAATGACAGTAGAACATTCTTGGAGTGAAAGGGTTTATACCCAACTTTATTCCCATGGTGGCAGGTCAATCACTAGAATCCCGTCCACTCAGAGCAAGTCTGCATGCAGCAAGCCTGTCTCTGCTTCTGGGCCTCTCTGCCCCCGCAGCCATCTCAGTCTCTGTCCTTGGTGCAGCCACCACTCCAGTCTGCTCTCCTGCAGCCTTACAGCTATGCCACTATGCAGCAGTGCAGCCATGTCATCTAGAGCACTGGACTGAGCTTTATATAAAGTCAATAACTGTACTGCCAACACATGTGTAGTGAGCAAGCAAACTAGGGTGAGGTGAGAATCCTGGCCATAGCTCCTTGGTCTAATTGTGAGAAAGAATTCAAGAACTGACACAGAAGAGCCACTGAGCATTACAAATTTATTGGAGATTTTGAGTTGAAAGAAAGGACAAAGTTGGGGCCTGGGCAGACCCAGCGGTGGTTGGACAGTGGGAACAATAGGGACTTTTTTATATGAAGGGAAATGAATATTCACTAAGTGAGATTAGGTTTCAAAGGAAACAGGTGGACTCTTCCTGGAGTTCAGGCTTATCCACTCTCACATTGAGCAGCTGACTATATTTGTTCCCCCATTGGAACTGTCATGGAGTGGAGAGGTATGAATTTTTTACTATGCTAATTATGGAGGGGTATGATTTACTATGTTAATGGATTTGGGGGGTGAAGTTTGAGTCAGTTTCTCCTACATGGTGGAAGTAGCCAGTTTTGGCCAGTCTGTTATTTATATTCCCATGCCACATCCTGCAAGAACAGCTCATATGGAATTTGTAGAATATAAGCAAGCATTTAGCCAAATGTAAACACTGGAGGGAAGCACCCCTACCCCTTCCCTGCTTATGTCTGGCTATTTACCACTATAACTTGTCACTCAGGGAATTTTTAAATATATCTTTTGGATGTCAGAAGGAATTGCATCTTTCAGCACTACAAGGTTATCTAATTATTGCATTTTTTAACTATCTAATGCTGGAATATAAAAATATAGTTGAACTTTTATGTTGCCTAGTATCCAGAAACTTTGTTATACTGTATTGAATTTTTTCAAATGTTGCTTCTGCATCTATTGAGATAATCAAATGAATTTCTCTTATTCTAATGTGGTAAATTAACATTGTTTGATCGAACAGTGTTTTAAATAAAGTCCTTGAAGTCTCAACATCAGCCCAACTTTCTCATGACATTTTATACCTTCTATATATAACTTACATAGCTTGATTGGGCTTTTAAATATTTTTTCTTAGGATATTTGCATTTATGTTCTTAAGTAAAATTGGCATGTAATGATCCTACCTTGAAAAGTCCTTCTCGGATTTTTATGTCAGACTCTTGCCTTCACTAATGAGTTTAAAGACTTTCCCTCTTTTTCTGTTCTATGGAGTGCGTTCCCCTTTTAAATGTTTAGTGGGACTCACAGGAAAAGACTGGAGTTGATTCCATTTGAAGATGTTAATTTTTTTGTCCTTTTCTTAATAGTTTTTAAATGATTGAGATTTTCTCATCTCTTTTTATTTCTGCTTTGGTAAGTTCTGAATTTAAGGGAATTTGTCCATTTCATCTAAATTTTCATATATAATAATCTAAACTAGTTCATAAGATTTCTTAATACCTTTTGATATTTGTGTTATCTATCATGATGTTGCCATTTCTACTCTTTATATTAATTATTTTTCTCTCCTTTTTTTGATCATTTTAACTAGAGTTTTATTTTTCAAAGGCTTTTCTTTGAACTGACCTTTGTCTTACTTGATTTTTACTGATATATGGTAACTACCCATTTCATTCATTTGATTCATTAATAATGTGATTAATTTACTCACTTAACTTCACTAATTTATACTCTCACTTCTACCATTTCCCTCCAAATTTTTTTCGATTATATGTTGCAGTTTGTTTTTCAATTTCTAGAGTTGGAGCCTTAGGTTATTCATCTTCAGTCTTTCTTCCTTTAAAATATATATATAAGGTATGTATTTCTAGAAGGAAGAAGTCAGAGAAAATAAGTGCTGTCAAAGGTAAAGAGTGATGGACTATGCAATAATGCTGAAGAGGTCAAGTAAAATATAAAAACTATGTAGTGGATATGACCTTGAAAGTCAAATTACTGTATGTTCAGATACCTTTTAATGAGCTAACTGATAACACTACCACTGTATCTTTCTTTATTCTTAAATTTACTCCCTTTCTATCAATTTAGCTTTCGCCATTAAGTAGAATATTCTTGAATGTTATCAATTATATTATTCTAAGAAAATCCGTTATCTTGTTAATGTTTGTTACCATCATTTTCTACTTCATTTGCACTAATTTGTTTGGCATAGAATTTGTAATGTAGGACAGAAAATAGATACAATTATCTAGGCAAGTTGGGACTACGCCCAGTAAAATATTTCTAAATACATTCAGACCCTGTAAGTCGCAATTTTCAATTCTATGAAGTAATAAAATAATCAAAACTGTCTAATATTTTATGTGTAAAATGTGTATTGTGACTCTGTATTAATGCAGTAATATTCATATTAACAATGAAAATCTAGAATAATTAATGACCTACAAATATTTCATGCTAATCTAATAAATGAAATAGGTTAAATAATCAAGATATGCAAAGCCATTTGAAGCCACCAGTGAGAATGATAGATCAAAATATCAACAATTGAAAATTGTTTTTACTCCAGATGAAACAAAAATAACTGCAGTTGAACGGATTATAAATAAAAAAAACAGGCTGAGAGTCTTTAGAAGTCTAAACATAGGAATTGCATCACTAAAGAATCTTCTCCAAAATTACAAAGGCATACTGGTACAAAAACATGTATGAAAAATTGAAAATCTGAGAAGTCAAAATACTATCTCCAGAAGAACAACCTCTAATAGAAAACATCTGAATGCAGTCAAATAGGCCATTGGTAAACTGGTAGATAATTTACTCAGAATGCAATATTAAGAGACAATTAAATTTAAAAAGTATAAAACAACATGAAGAGACATGAAGGATAAGTTGACAGTCTCAACCTCTAATAGGAACCCAAGAAGTAAATGAACAGTAGAAAAATCACCTACAGAAATGGCAGTTTGGTGAAAGGCATGAGTCTTGAGAGACAACTTGCCATCTCAGTCTAAGCAGGATAAATAAATTCTCACCTGGTCATATTATGCTGAAACTAGAAATGATCAATTATGAATACATGCAAATGGAAGGAAAGCTAAATCACCAAAAAAATCAGAGAGATTTAGACTCACAATACACTTACTATCAGTAATAACAAATGACAGAAGACAAGGGAACAATGAAGAAAAATAGCTTTCAACTGAAATTTCTATTTCCAGCTGCATTATTATTTAAGAATATCAATAAAGTAAAGATAAATTAAGACATAAAAAGAATGAGAGTTCATAATTCACAGATACATACTAAAATATATTCTTTCAACTGGAAGAAAATTGTGTCCAGTTGTAAGACATGGTATGAGCTTATCTGTAAAGAAAGGATTGCAATATTTTTAGAATAGTCACAATGTTTAGAAATATGTATATAAAAGCACACAGTAAAATAACAGTAAATCAATAATACAATTCATTGAGTGCTTAATATGTTGAAAACTAAAACCCTTCATACATAATAACTGTGCACAACCTTGTGATACATATTATTAACCTACTTATAGAGGCATAAACTGAGGCTTAGAAAAATTTAGCCATCTCTTAAATATTATAAATATTAAGTACCAGAATCACCATTATAATAATTCCATTAGCGATGAAACATTTCCCTCTTACTGGCCATTATGTCTGCACCATCTAACACAGTCCTTTATTCAGAGTAGGGAATAATTATTTGCTGCATAAATGAATAAATATTTTAGGAAGACCCAGGAATGTCCAATCCAAAAGCCACACTCTTAAATTACATAAATAAATATTTTGGAAAAGTATCTATCTATTCAGGTCCTCTGCCCATTTGTTAATCAGGTTTTTGTTTTTTTGCCATTGAGCTGTAGGAGTTCTTTATATATTTTGCATGGGAACTCCTTATTGGATATACCATTTATAAGTATGTTCTTCCACTTAATAGGTTGCCTTTTCATCTTGTTAATGGTTTCCTTCACTGCGTAAAATGCTTTTTAGTTGGATATAGTTCCCATTTGTTGCCCTTGCCTGGGGAGACACATCCAAAAAAATATTGCTAAGATTGATATCAAAGAGCTTTATCACCTGTGGTTTCTTCTAGGAGTTTATGGCTTTAGGTCTTAAATTTAAGTATTTAATCTATTTTTGAGTTTATTTTTGTGTATAGTATAATATAGTGTCATTCTTTTGCATATAGCTGTCCAGTTTTCCCAATACCATTTATTTGAGATACTGTCTTTTCCCCATCATATTTTCTTGACTCATTTGTCATAGATTAATTCACCATATTAGCATATATTTATTTCTGTTCTGTTCCATTGATCTAAGAAGACATAGACATGGCCAACATGTCCATGAAAAGATGCTCAACATCAGTAATCATCAGGGAAATGAAAAATAAAACCACAATGAGACACCACCTCACTTCTGTAAGAATGGTTAATATCAAAAAGACAAGATAACACATTAGTGTGCATGTGGAGAAGAGGGAACCATCATGTACTATTGGTGGAAATGTAAACAGGTGCTGCCACTACGGAAAATGGAATGGTGGTTCCCCACAAAATTAAAAATAGAATTACCATATGATCTGACCATTTCACTTCTGGGTATTTAGCCAAAGAAAATGAGAAAATTTTTCTGAAAATATATATGCACTCCTATGTTCATTGCAGCATTATTTATAATAGCCAAGATATGGAAGCAACCTAAGTGCCCATGAACAGATGAATGCATAAAGAAGATGTGTACATGTATACAATGGCATAGTACCCAGCCATAAAAAAGAATGAGTTCTTGCCATTTTCAACAACATGAATGACACTAGAGGGTATTATACAAAGTGAAAGAAGTCAAAGACAAATACCACATGATTCCACTTATGTGGGATCTAGCAAGTAAAACAAATGAGGAAAAACAAAACAGAAAATGGACTTGTAGATACAGAGAATAAACTGGTGCTTCAGGGTTGGGGGGAGGAACAGGTGAAATGGGTGAAGAGGGTAAAAAGCATGAACTTCCCTTATAAAATAAATAAGTCACATGGGTATAATGTACAGCATGGGGAATATAATCAATAATATTTTAATAACTTTATATGATGACAGATGATAACTAGACTTATGGAGATCATTTCATAATGTATAAAATATCAAATCACTACATTATACAATTAAACTAATAAAATATTGTATGTTGATTATAATTCAAGAAAAAACAATACTAATACTTTGAAGTCATTGTAAAGTTTAATGTTTTTTAACTGGAAATTTAAAATATTTTCTAAAACACTTGATAGATAGGAATATGAAGTTTACTGGCAAAAACAGACAAAAGGAGAAGGGCAAAAAGAAAGAAGGAAGATCAGACAATTAGAAGTGGTTTCTTGAATTAAATCTGATGGCAGCATTAAGTAGTAGTTAAAAACAGTGTGGCCCAGCAGCAGTCAAAGCTTTCAGACAGAGGAAAAGATGATCGAGCAATGAATAACCAGAAGCTAGAAATATTTGCATATGGAGGAAAGGCAGGAAGCCTTCAAAAGAATCAGTATTCCATGATAAAGACAAATCAGCTATAGACGACTTCTGTAATATCTGACATGTGGGATGGGAAAGGAAGATGAGTAGGTAGTAAAAATGAGCTTTTCTTGCCTTTTGGAGTATGTGATATACAACTAGAAAAACAAACATACACCAGGATCTTTTTCAACAAACTAAGCTACAGGACCTCGTCTGTCTTCATTTATCACTCTTATGTAAAGATAGAAATATAAAAACATAATGGTATGTTTGAGCCATCCAGAATGTGTGTCTATGTGTGTATTTTCTGTTTCTGTTTTTGTTTCTTACTTTGGACCTGAATTCTTGAGGCAGATATTAAATCACTTTATGCTGAAGAAGTTGAGAAGTCTGTGGCATATATTATACTTAAGAAAGATTAAATTAAAAATAAAAATATTCATGCTAGAAAATTTCAATTAGCATTAAAGAAGAACTGAGTCAGTGAAACTCAGTTCACTGGACTATTGTTGGGGGAACCCATATATCTAGAAAAGACAGAGCCAGTCTGTCTTAATGAAATCTAGGGATACTTCCTCAATGTCAGTCCTCACTAACATCATGGAAGCATCGGATGGAACAGTTAAGTCAAGCTAAGCGAACAACCATAGACATAGAATCATGCAAGTTCCACTCATCTGACATTTGAAATCCTCTCCCATTTCTGTCTTCAGCTTCTTTTTCCATTACAAATGCTATCCCCTAATAATTAGGGATACTTAATTAGGGATTATATAAAAAAAACTGTTTGACCTTCCCCTCATTGATTATATAGAGACCTTATCCAGTGATCTTCTAGATGTTAAAAATTTCTGAATGAATAATTTGTAGATTAAGCAATTTGTAGATTGCAAATGTTTGAGCTGGTAATGCAAGACTCTCTCTCAAGACAAGGGAATAGAGGCCAACCTGGCTAGCCACAGACATCTACCCTTCATTTTGACAAGAAAATTCACCCCAAATCCAAATCCAAATCCAAATATATTACTCTTTTTATATAATTCTGGATTTGATATGCTAATATTTCATTGAAGATTTTTGCCTCTATGTTTGAGAAATATTAGCCTACTGTTTTCTTGTAATGTTTTTATTAGGTTTGAGTATCAAGGTAATGCTGACCTCATAAAATAAGTTAGAGTTCTATTCTCTCCAGTTTACACAAGTGTTTTAAAGGCTCTATCAGCGAAGCTATTGACATATGGTTTTCTTTGTTCAAAGTTTAAACTACAAATTCAGTTTCTTTAATCAGTGACTCCCATTTGTGTCACTTCTCTTCTCCAGAATTTGACCCTCTTCCTCAATCAGCCACTGTATTTTTTTTTTCTGTCTTATCTTTTACATTCAGAGTCTTCAGGAAAAGTTACTCTTTTTTCTGGGAATGCAACCCAGAATTTTTGCTGTTACCATAACAGACATTTTAAACTGGAGAAAAATTTAAATGAAGGAAGACTAGAGGCAGATGTTAATTACTTTCTGAATTCCTATTATGAAGATTATCTCATTTACATGAAAAATATTTATTTACTTATTATTAGTTATTTCCAAAATTACCATTTTGAAGATGATAATGTAGGTTCAAAAAATTACATAACTTGACCACACCCATTGAGACAAAAATAAAAAGAATTAGAACTTGAGCACAGGTTGCTGACCAACAAGGTTTATCTATATTTTTAACAACATTCACAGCTTTTGGAAAGACACAGGAATGTTTTGTTACTCTTTAACCATGCCATGTTCATCAGAATGTAAGTTCAAACCAGCAGATATTCTTGAATTGATGTATTTGAGAACATCTAAAGAAAGTTTTCAAATAATATTTGAAAATAGTTTTAAAAGCCTTAGCTATATATAATAACTGAGTAACTGGTATTTTATCTTGAAAATAAATAATTGCTAGCACATTCCAAATAAAATTTAACCTATCTGTAACAATCTTAGGATCGTGTTCCTTCAAAGGCTTCTCATTAACTTCTTTAATAACTAAATGAGGGGAATGGCATGGAAAAAGTAAAAATTGTTTAATTTTAATGAGATACTCATTAATGCAGTGATATTTTCATCTATCTGGAAGGCTGATATAAATATTAAATTCATTTAAATAAAAGTCTTAATTATCATCACTTCACTATTCTGAAGCAATTTTATAAAAGAGTTTCCTATTTTATGCAATAGATGTTTAAAACCTCCAGTCATGTCCACTGTTCTTTATACAGCTAGTATTATATCTAAAAAAGTAGCTAGCATTTAAATTGCATTCCCAACATGTCTTATTTTCCTACTAAATTATATGACATGTCTATAAAAACTTTATTTTTTTTTCTAGTGGATCTTCAACTAGTCATGTTTTCCAAAACATTGGAACAAACACATCAGTACCCAAATCAAAGAAATCCCTAGCAATATATCTCAAATTCCAAAATATTACTCCTACCATAAAGAGAAATCTCCTTTTGTAAATAATAATTTTTAATATATTTGCTAGTAACAAAAAAAGTAAAATATACTTGCTAGTAAATATATTTGCTAAAATATTTTTTTTAATTCAAGAAAAATATTCTCATTTTCTTTTGTGCTCAGGTTGCCAAAACCATATAAAATATTTCAGGCTCTGATTCATGTACGCAGCACACTAGGTAGTTACTTTTAGCATCTGTTTGTTATAAAGCTCAGTATAACCTTAAGGCACACCCTTCATTAACAGTGAACACAAGAAACACTGTTCATATTAAATTGGGCTGCATGAATAATACAGAAGTCATGAATTTAAACTATTACTGGTATTGAGAGAAAATGGTAGTATTTCAGCCTTTGAATAAGAACTCTACTTTATTTCTAGAAACTAAAGTTATTAAGTTGTAAATCAGAACCATGCCAGGGTTCTGAGCTATTCCTGATCCTCAAACCATTCTACGGTATTTCAGAAATACTGTTCTATATTATATCTCTCCTCAAAAGAATTAAGTTTATTTTCTCAAGACTCTGAAAGCCTTTCAAATGGTTTGTTTTGTATTTTCTTATTTTTATAAACTAGCAAAATAAAATATGTATCAGGTGCTGAAATATGCACCTGATCTAGAATATATAAGTAGATGGATTCACAAACTACCATCAAGCACTGTAATTCTGCACAGCTTCAGGGTAAACCATGGTTTTTTAATGAAGTTACCTAAGTTAAACAATTTTTTTTTCTGCACCTCAAATGTTTCCACTCTACTTTTTGCTACTTTGGAACTGGAGTTTACAGGATTCTGTAAGCTGTATTTATAAGAAGTCATTGTAGTCTGGAAAATATGAATGTTAGAACTACTACTTACATTAACTCTGCCTGTATTGCTCTATCCCTTCCACTTTTCTATACGAATTGAACTAATTGCTTAATAGCTCAGTTCAGTGTGAGAATATGGAAAGTGTTGGGGGGGATTTAAGGTCAGAAAAATATGAGTTTTAATTACCTCTTTTCTATATATTTATAATAGGTCCAATGCAATTTCTCCTCCCCTTGCATTTCTGAAATGTGCATGTGATGGTGAAGCATCCTACATCAGAGAGGTGAGAGCAATACAGTGAGAAAGACAGTGCAACAAGACAGGTCAATTCCCTTACCTCCCAGAAAAGGCCCAATGAGGAAATAAACTTTTATTTTGTTTAATCCATGAATATTTAGGATCTGCATGTTATAGCAATTGAAATTAGATTCTAACTGGCATGCTTGTATTTTGTGTACATTGTGTGTGTGTGTGTGTGTGTGTGTGTGTGTGTGTATACACACACACACACACACACAACCTAATAAGCTAATTTTATACATAACAGGAAAAGACTGCAGCATTCTCATTAAAGTCACAAACAAAACAAGAATGTACCCTATAACCAGTTTTTATCATTGTTGTGGTAATAATTACAATTTTAATAATATTGGAGCAATATACTCAAAATCTAAAAAACTGAAGGGAGAAATAAAATTATATTTATTTGCCAGTTATATGATTGAAATATATAATATTCAATAAATTGGAACTATATTATAAGCTTAAAATTAAATATATTTTAATTTATAAAGATAGACATCAGTACAGAAAGCATTATAGGTTAGGAAGCATTTAATGGGCTATGCTTCTAATTACGACATTTTTTATGTGAAATTTAATTTAGAATTACAACCAATGCTTATGTTTACTTAAGAAACAATATATCTTACAAAGAGTTCTTGCAAATTTAAATGAAAATCCTATTTAAGTCTTGAGTGAGCTAGACCTCACAAAGTAGCTATCAATTCTCACCATTCTTTATGTCAGTTGACATAATGAAGCATTACACTGAGTCAATATCATTTATATCCTTTACAAGTAGGAGTTAGAAGAATTTCAAGAAATGTTTGGCTGAATTTCTGGAAATTTAATAAATATGCTGTCAGTAACCAAATAAATATTCTGGTTGGAGTATTTTACAGAGAAGAAAAAAATTGGTTCATATAATCTTTGGCATAATTATGCTTTATTACAAAGAAATAGAAGACAAGATTTATTATTTCTATATAAAAATTAAACTTAGAATTGAAAAGATAATATAGTTTTATATTGAAATAACATTGAAATTTCTTCTTGCACATTTCTTATAAATAATTTTACTGAGCTTATTTTGCTGATAACAGAGTATTTGCCTTATGAAAATCCATGACAGCTATGAGAATATTAATTTTTTTTCCTACATAATAGGGGGTTTCTGCTATTTATCACAAATATAAAAGTAATTGGTGTAATTTAGGTAGACATAATTAATAATAGTATCTTATTCAGTTCTTAGTGCAAGTGATTTACTCCTATTTTATTTAGCTAAAACTGAGTCAGTGTCACAAAAATGTAATATTTCAGACACTTGTTTACATTTTTGATAATAGGATGACTTAACATAGAGTGCAAGTGTTCTTTGATAACATAGATCCTAAAATTCTGTGGCTAAAAATGATTTAAGGCTCATGCTCTTACCCTATTCCCAATCCAAACTTTCAGGCAGGTCCAGATTATTGTTTGTCACTCAAAGGTTTCTTTTTCACTCCCATATTTCTTACAGATGCACACAATGTGGCATTAAAATGTCCCTCTAATTTGTCTACTGTATCTTTTTCATTCCATATTAACTACAAGTCCAAACTAATCTCCATAAAAGATTTGTCCTATTAAATTATTTGATCTGAAACTTTTAATGTATTGTCATTACCCATAGGATAAGAGTTGAGGATTAAGCTCCGGAGTATTCTATTTAAAGTGAGTCAGAGGAGTAGAGATAGGTAAACACAGTATTTTGCGTATGGTAGTGCTCAAGATGTTTCTTGAATTGGTAGTTGTTTTAATACCAGTTGTTCACAGAGAAAGCTTTATTAGCTTGCTTGCAATGGAAAATCAGGCAAAATAATGGTAGATCTCCTAACAGGATGTTACTTGCTTTGCAATTCAAAAGTAGTAAAAGTTTGGTGGTTTAGGCCAAAATGTGGAGGGCAGATACACTGGCTTAAAATCAAACCATTAAAAAGGCAAGATTGTAGCTCACCAAATTAGATTCCTGTATGCATTTGCCTCTAGTTCTCTATCCTTGTCTTTACTCTCTTTATTCCTCCTTCTACAGCCTGCTTTATCCCATTGGCAGGAAAGAGCCATGGATGACATCAAAGTTTCATACATATAGTTTCTTAAATTCTCTAAACCTCAATTGACTTAAGTATAAACTGGAGTTAATAGGAATAAAAATATTTACCTAATGATGAGAAACAGAGGTATGTACTGTTTTGGAACAGTTCTTGGTAATGATGAGAAATAGAGGTATGCAGTGTGTTAGGAACAGTTCTTGGTTTCAAAGTCCATGACAAAAAAAAAATCTCTCTTTCTTGCACTGGAGGAGCTTATCAATATTAAGATAAACTGGAAACTTTATCTTTAACAAAAGAATATTAAAATGCATTATGGACATTTTTCTGGCTTTTTGTCTAAAATAAAATCTGACCATTTATTTTTCATTGAAAGTTTTACAACACAAAGTGAAAGGCTGTTTTCACATTTGTTACTCCTAATTGTTATGACTACAATTTGCACTCATATTGAATTCAACTCTGAGAATCCTGTGTACTGCGGTCCACGTAACTGAACTACTACTCACTACTGGGAAACAAAAAAGATGTGGTTCACTGCCACAGAAATCAGAGTGGGATGTGAAAGGATTTCAGTATTTTTGCATCAGAAAGCACAGACAACAGCATGTGGTAACTTTATCTCCAAAATATTTGACGCAATATTAAATTATCTACTTTGGTACTGTCTTTTTGTTCAGAATTACAATGTACTCATGAGCTTCACCTTACAGAAAAACTGCGTTATATATTGGGATGAAATTTAAAAATTCCTTTCCATCTGAGTGCTTCCTTCTACCTCTCCTAGTGACCGACACCTATTGAGAAAGTAGAGCTCAAGAGCAGCGCCACTTGAAGAGATAATTTATCCTGAATGTTTGTGAATATGCAAGTGATTCTGGTAAATGACAGGTGGAGTAATATAGGAAAATTAGGACTTGTTTATAAGGAACTGCAAAAGTATCTTGAGTCAACTTTAAATACATTATTTTTTGTGGGTGGAAAATTAGACTTGCGACATATACAATATCTCCAAAAGCTGAGGAAGCACAAAGACCAGAAGCTATTGACTTTATACCAGATGATCCAACCTCTGGTAAAGAAAGGTGAAGAAATGAGAAACAATAAATTGTGTTATGGCAGGAAACATCTTAAGTTGGAGTAAGAATACTTCAGTTTTTAGACCTGGCACTGCCAATCTATAGCTATGTGACTTTGAGACAAGGTCCTAAATTAGTCATTTTATAGGACTCTCTAAGACTCAGCAACTCATCTATAAAATGTGTATTCATGCTTGCATATACATGGACTTGAACTTGGATTCTTGGTGTCAGCACCTACATATAAATAGCATGGGAATTGTCACTGTCATTCAAGTGAAGTTGTCATATTTCATTCAAGAAAAAGCTTGATAAACTGAAAATCAGTACTTCTCTTGGATCCATCAGAAAATTGAGGTTGAGGGCAACTGACACAATGAAATCGGGAGTGACTGGTGAATCTGGAGAGTCACAGTCAAGATCTGCATACCTTGAGCAGAAGCTGCCAGAATCATATGTAGGAACACTTTCACGGTAAATTTTAGAAATTGCTAGAGTCTAACTTGAGACTGAGACACTCCTGTGAACCACAGTCTCTGGGGGGCCTACAGACTTCTGTTTCTCTCAGCAAAGATCTGAGAAAGATTTCCTGATTGGTCTGGCAGGAGCTGGAGAAGACAACCATTGTGAAATATGTTCAGAACATTCTCCATAACAAAGTCCTACTTTCCAGGATAAAGAACTTTACCAGGACCTCATTCCAGAAGGGGAAAGGGCATTCCTTTAACTTTATTTCTCTCTAGCTTTGCTTTCTCACCTATAGGTGAAAAAAAAAACATCCAACAGAAGTCCAGACTTCAGGGATGTAGACTGAAAATTCCATAGCCAGGGAGTAAAGTAGTAACAAGGGAAAAGAAAGTCATAGGACTGGAAGAATACCTAGGTCACAGCCCAGATACACAGACCCACTAAAACCCGTTAATATTTAATCTGAAGATAATGGAATACAAAAAGGGAAAAAATTTAATGAAGCAGAACAGGTCATATAAGAAATTTGGGACATCAAATGTAATAACATACGTGTAACTAGAATACCAAAGGAGAAGAAAGAGGAAAGAGAGCAGGAGAATGACTTGAGGTAATAATGGCAGGGAATTTTTCAAAATTAGTGAAGGACATCAAACCACAAATCCAAGAAACTCAGAGAACACCAAACAAATAACAAAAACATTAACCATATCATATGTAAACTTCAGAAAATCAAAGAAAAAGAAAAAAAATCTTGAATGACATCAGTAAGGAAAAGGGAATCATTTTACCTACAGAGGAACATGAATAAGAATTTCAGTGGACTTCTATCTGAAACCACATGAACAGAGAAACAAATAACATAAGGAATTTAACCTGTTGAAGAGGAAAAAACCAAAGTCCCACCCACCTAGAATTCTATGTCCACTGAAATTATCCTTCAAAATGGAACAGGAAAATAAGACTTTCTTACATAAAAATTTCTGTATTCATTTCCAGCATATGTGCCTTGCAAAAAATGTTAAAAGAAGTTTTTCTGGAAGAAAATGTTAAAAGATCTTAATTTTTAAAAAAGAAGGAAGAGTGTCAGGAAAGAAATAAGTAAAGACAAAATCTTTTTTCTTATTCTAATTGATTTAAAACATAACTATTTGTTTAAATCAATAACAATGTATTACATGATTACAGCTTATGGAAAAACAAATTGCATGAGAACAAGCAATATCACAAGAAACAGGACGGTGCAATTGAGAATACTGTGGTATAAGGTACAAGCTTTATACAAGACAGCATAGTGTTATTTGAAGATAGACTTTGATTAGTTTAAAATGTATATTGTAAAACTCTAGGGTATCTACTAAATATTTTTAAGTATAATTGATACACTAAGGAGATAAAATAAAATCGCATACATTGCTCAATTAAAAGCAGCAAAGGCAGAATACGAGAAATTACAAAAGTAACACGGAACAAATGCAGCATATAGAAAGCATTACAAAAACGGTAAATATTAATCCCACTATGTTGATAATTGCTTTAAATTTGAATGGTCTACCTACACCAACTAAAAGAGAATATCAGAATGGATTTAAAAGCTAGACTATGTGTTTTATACAGGAAATACACTTTAAATAAAAGACTCAGGTTGTGAATAAAGAGATGGAGAAAGATATACAATATTAACACTAATCAAAAGGAAGTTCTACTAATTTCAAACAAAGCAGACATCAGAACTAAAGTATCATGGAAAAAAAGGAACATTGCATAATGATAACTGGGTCAATTCTAAAAGAAGACATATTAATTTAAGTGTGTGTGTACTTAAAAAGAGGACATAAAAAGCATGTGAAGCAAAACCCAATAGAACTGAAAGGAGAAATTGTAGAATATGCTATCATAGTGGAAGGCTTCAAAATGCTCTGTCAGTAATAAGCAAATCAAACAGGCAGAAAATTAGTAGGTGATTCATGGTATAGATAGATAAGTGACAGATAGATTAAAAATAGATATAGATAGATGATAGAAGAAGACAGATGATGATGGATGATAGATAGATAAATAGATAGATAATAGAATAAGCACTGTAGTAGTCAGACCTTTTACTAGATTTGCTGTCTATAGGATCTTATGTAAAATTCAGTACTGCATTTATAAAATAGGAATAATAGTAGTACCTAATGATTCCTAGCATAGTATTATTTGAGGATTAAATAGATATTGTAGGTGAACTACTTAGCTTGACATATAGTAAATTCACAATGAAATATAATATTATTTACATAAATTAATCTTATTAACATCTCTACAACAAATGCAAACGGTCCATATCGCTGTCTTCAAAGCAAATATAACAGTTTCCCTCTTTTCATCTTTATGACTAGGGTATTTGAAGTTGTCTTGCAATATTTTTTCTTTCCCAGGAAATTTATTACATTTAATAAAGGAAAAGCAAATGAGACAAAACTCAAATTAAACAATACCTTTAATAGGGTTTTGTGACTAATTATGAACATGAAGGGAAAAACTAATTTTGAAGTTAGTTGCTTTGTTTTTTAGAGTAGCAAAGTTAGAAAGTTACCAAACATAACCCTAAAATGTACATTTCTGTAGATAACCCCCCAAAATGTATATTCTTTGTGTGTTAGTAGGATAATAGATATATGTTACTTAGGTTTAAAGAAAATATTTTCACAGTAGTGTAAAGAGGAATTTCTTCAGGATTTATTTCTCAAGTCCCAGTTTCAACTGACTTGTTTCTGAGAAACCTTTCAACCCCATAAATTTGAGCCTAATTTACTTCTCAGGTGAAGTTGGGACTTCAACAAAAATGGTATGTTTCTTCTTAGCTTAGATATATACTATCCCAAATATGCTTAAGATATGAAAAGGCAATACAATGATATATGTCAAAGAAATTTACATTTGAACACAGTAATAATTAAAACACATCATGCATTACTCAAGCAATTATAAACTGGGTTCAGTAAGACTTTAATGAAGTTTTAGTTTAAGATGCCAGAAATATTTAATCTGAATGTTTTTTGAGTCTCTGCTTGAAAACTGGACAGGTAACAGAAACATTAATGTGAGATAAAATACTACAATTTGATGTTTCCTTAAAACTCATAAAATTCATTTGCTACCAAAATGATTGATCTTTATTTCTTGTACTGCTTGATTAATGTACTCTCACAACATAGTTTATATTGACAAAATAAGTATATTTAGATAAAGACTGTAACAATCAAATAATATATTTTTAGTAATGTCCATAGTGCCATAAGGTGACGTAAGAAAGCATTGAGTACCACTGGACAAAGACAAAAATCAGTAAGTTGCATTTATGATCCAGCTGTTAGAGAAATATATTGCTTTAGATCATTTTCTTCTAAATGCCTTAGTAAACGTTAAGAGTAGCAAGTTCCATTCAGCCTCTCTAAAATCTGAAATTTCAAAGTATTCATTTGCCTCTAATTTTCTAGCACCATGGTGCATAATTTCTTTATACTTTCCCTTAAAATTCTGACAGGCACACCAGGATTCTTGTTCAAAATCAAGAATAAAAGGCTAAGAAATACTGCTATATTCAATACAAAAGAAGGGAGAAAGGAATAAGCTTGTGAATGATGGAAATGCCACCAAGATTTTTGTGTATGACCCAGAATTTTCAAGAAGTAGCAAATATTACTTGCCCTTCAAAACTGTTTTCTTTTGAGGGACAAAAAAAGCTGTATGAATAAAGAGTTAGGTGAATTTGCTCTTCATTAGTAAATTAAAATGGACAATTTCTATCTTCAACTATATGAAAACATGATAATGATGTTATTGAACAGTTGGATGGCTGACTAGATACTAAATAACTTCTGAAAAAAAAACATATTTTTCCAATGACCAATGATTTCTCTGCCATGTAGAGGTGTCCTTAAACAGAAAGTCAAAACAAAATATGCTTTTTATGACTGATAGAATGTTCTTCTTAGTATTTTAGTTTATGTACACAAACACACACATATTAATAAGAATACAGCAATGACAAAGTAGGTAATGATTTTTTTGCTCTGAATGTAGAATTTTCAGTAAAAAACCATGTGCATTTTTCAAATTTGCTAGATTATCAAGTTATTTGCCAAGCTGTGCCAGTTATACTCCCATTATCATGGTTAGAAATTTTGTTGCTCCACAACTCTGCCAAAGCTTGTTGTTAGCTAGTGTTTTCATTTTGCCATTCTAGTAAGTATAAAAGAGTATCTTATTGTTTTATTTTGCATACTATCAAATATTATAAGTAATAAGATGGAATATTTACATAACTCCTTTCCCCTAGGATCTTGTTGCCTATTTTGCTTATCTTTCTATTCTGTTTTTGATTTCTTAATAATTTAGTAAAAGTGGTTATTAGTCCTCTGTCAAATATGTGTTGTGATCACAACGAAGGAGAAAATATGCCTTTATGATGGAGAGATCTAGATGTTACTCTTCCCATCGCCAATAGTAGAAACATCCAACATTGTGTACCTCTAGCTATGAATAGTAATTGGTACCCAACATTACCCTTGCAGTGGTGTTAGCAAAAATATTTGACCTAAAATCAAAAACATACTTACTAATACAAAATGTGAATTGTTCTGCAAGACAAAAGGCATGGACTCTTCAAAGAATTAAATACAAAGAATGACAAGAAACTCTAGGAGTTTCACAGATTATGAGAAATTGAGGAGACATAACCAGTGATAATTCCTCAGTCTTGACTGAACTCTCCATGGGATAAAATAAATCCATAAAGACATGTCTGCTACAGCTGAGGACATTTTGCATATTACAACACAATTTTGAATTAATGCTAATTTTCTTAAGTGTAATATTTTGTGATTAGGTGGGAAGATGTCCTTGTTTTGGACGATTCACATTGAAATAGTAATGAAATGTCTTGATGTTTGCAACACTCATTTGAAGAAAGGAAAATGGAGAAGATGGATAGGATGTTAATAATTGGTCAATGGTGATGATAGGTGTACAGGTGTTCATTGCACTGTTTATCCAACTTTTCTGAGCATTTGAAAATTTTCAAAACACAAGACAAATTTTTAGAAAAAGGAAAGTAGACCTCAAGTTGAAGTTTGTTTTTACTTTGAAAGCTGATTTCTTATGTAAATGAATTTGACACAGGTCCAAACTAATTATCAAAGCGTGATCATTTTGAAGGCTACCATTAATTGAAATTCAAACCTGTGATATTATTCAGGGTGAAGTGGCTATATTATGAGCAACTTGCTTTTTTCATAGGGTCTGAGCCATATTATTTTGAGTACTTTTCCTTTTTGATTGAAAACATCAAGATTTAATCTAATTGTATAAATTATGCCCTTGGCTTTAGAAACTTAAACAAAATAGATGTAAAAAATTAATTAAAATATTGTCAGAACCAATCATTAAACAGCAGGATACAAGCATCATAAAATCAGCATTTTCATCTAATCATTCTAGTGTCATCTGCTAATTTCAAATAGACCCTATACACAGACATTATTTTTCAAAGCATCCTTACACACAAAACTTTATTTCATATTGAGCCCTATAACAACATTTGGTATTAATCAAATTTCTGAAATAGATGATCCTCACTTCTCAAAAAGAAATTAGGAGAATGATGGTTTATTTACTTTTAATCTATATTCACAAAGAAGGTGAAAACTATGCAAAACAGATGTTATTTGCCTTAGTTCTTGTGACTGGGAATGCTTCCAAACACTAAGTTATTTCAAGTTGCTCTATATAGCAGTCATTTAGTGTAATCTTGTCAGAATATATTTCTTTTCTTTGTTCTCATCCCATTCACATAAGCATTAAACGAAACGTTTTTGTTACACTAAGAAATGTATGCAGCTTTCTAAGTCTATTGTGTGGGTAGAGGTTGAATTTTCCTGACAATATCTCAAATATTCCTTTCCCTAATATGCAGCCTATCAAAAGAGATTCATCATTTGTGTATATAAACAATATCTATCACTTTATTAGGTGCTTAATAATCATGGATATTAAAAATGAATTCTATACATGAAATAGTTTTTTCAATAGCTGTGCCTCCTTCTTTTAACTTCCTTTTAGGCAAAATTTCTCTTGATTGGTTCATGATTCCTTCAATCTCTCCTTCAACAAATATGTATTGAAAGCTAACTATAGGTGAGATGTTATGTTAGCTTCTGGACTTATAAAAATCATGAAGGCATGTTCTCTGTCCTTTAGCGGATCTTAAATCTGCGGAGAAGAGGGACATGAATACAGACAAGTATAATTTCATGATAGCATTAAAGGAATTGTCTGCAGAGTCACAGACCAAAACAACTCCTAATAATATGTTGTCTTCATTGCAATCGGTCGATTACTCTCCTTTTGTATAAGAAGGGAAATAGTTGAAGCAAGAGCAATAGACCCCTTAAAATACACAGCTGTTACTTATAAGAGATAAATAAATGTTTGTTACTAAAGATAAATAGTAAAGAATGAGGTTAGTTGTGTAGAAAATGAGACTAGTAGAAGGAATACTGCAATCCATTGTTTAATAATCTATACTTAATTAATCTTAGTTAATTTTTTGCCTGATTTTGTCAAACACAGTCTATTAAAAAGTGAAAATGGTGTTTGAAACTTCTGGGTTCTCTCAATTCTTGTATTTGCTTGACACCTAGATACTTTTTCTATTTTACTTTATCTTGCCAATATTGCTATACTAGTGAGGTCAGATGTAAGCAGAGATCTCTCTCAAAAAAGCTATTTAGGACCTGTGAAAACATCAAATATTCTTCTCATCATAAATATGTACCTCTAGTACAATGAAAAGATCATTGTAATTTTGAGAAACTTAGAAGAGTTTTAAATAAACTCTTACATATGAACCTTTCATATGAACATACAGGCAAGGTTCACAGGGAAATACATGAATATTGCAACAACAAATAAAAGAGATTATAATATGAATAAATTAGAAAATAAACGATTTTGAAGAGACACATAAAATAGAACATCAAAGAAAGTTTTTCCCTAATTGATATTATCTGAAAAATAAGATAATGTATTTTAGTCTCCAAACAAAATCTGGGTAATAATATTGGCAATATCAAAGAAAAACAATATTGGCAATATGAGAGAAAAAAACAAAGAAACAGCTGAAGGAAATAAAAAATATGTTAGAAGAAATAAAACATTCAGTAGAAGGCTGAAAGAATAATGTCAAAGATAACTCGCAGAAAGCAGAAAAGACTAAAAAACAAGGGCACACACACATAGAGGAAAGAATAGAAGACAGGTCAATTCCATTCTCATAGCATGTGTTATTTTTTTAATGCATTATTTTTCTCTATTATTTTATATTAATTGATCTTTCTTTATTGTCATGTCCACATTAATCATTCAAGTCATATTCATGTTTTCTGCATTAGTAAAGGATTTGTCTAATCCAGTTCACTGGTCCCTGGAAGGGCCCTTTAAAACCAGTCTTGTGTCTCATGGTTCTTCATAGAAGGATTTTATGATACTTAAAAGATATTTAAAACCTTAGGTTAAAAGGAAATTTTTGGGCTTGGTTTGTAGGAGAGTTCTGTTGTCATTGCAAAGCTTTATTATCTGAAGAAAGAAAATCATTATTTTTTTAAATTTTATGGTTATTTTTATTTATTTATTCTATAGTTATTAATGATTTTATGGAAATGCAAGTGCTCAACCTATTATACTGTTTCCAGCTTTTTTTTTCTAATCTTAGAGAATAAGATATCCATAAATTGTCTGAGGACAGTTTTCACCTATTTGGAATTCCATCAACCCCCGCCACCTCAGGGACCTTAATTCTCATTGGTTGAAACCACCAGCCAAATACAATCACTGCCAAATCTAATCTCTAGGTCAGATTTTTTCAAGAATGAAGACTATGAGTCCATACTTTGTTTACTTCTTATTGTATATCCTATAAGTCACCTGACTTCACATGATCAGTTTAAGCAAGAATTGTTAGTTTCAAATAACAGAAGCTGATCCTAGATGTTTAAATATGCAATAAAATATTTGAAAGAGCCAGAGAACTGGCCAGGAATGGTTACCAAAACAGTAGTGTAGAATAATTCCTCTGCCAGTATGACTGAGTGCTAACCACCAGGCAATATTTTTGCTATGTGAGATTGATCTTGCAGTTTCTACCCTATTATGATGACTACAACCATTATGATTAGTGTCGCTACTGCTCCTACAGATGCTAGATTTTTTTCATTTATCTTCATTACTTTTATCCTCTTTTCAATATATTCCATTGTTATGTCTCTTTGCTCTTCATTTTGAACATTTCATTTCCTATCTTCCAGTTCAATAAATCTCTTTTCAGCTGTGTCTAATCTGTCCAGTTGTTCTATAGCTCATTTTTTTTTTTTTTAGTACTAGACTTTCCAATGATGCCTTTTACATATCTCCTAATTTACAGTCCAAATTCTCATTCTTGTCTTTTACTTCCTTGGGCATATTAATCATAATTGTTTGCAGTCTGTGTGTAATAGCTCCATTATCTGTATCCCCTATGGTACTGTTTCAATTATGTATTGTTTTTCTTGGTTTTTAAGAATAATGTTTTGCCTCATCATATTGTTGCTTAGGTTTTGAGTGCTAAACACTGTATATAAAATCTATATTCATAAAGAAGGTGCCATCTATGAAGTAGGAAGTGGACTCTGCTCAGACACTGAATCTGCTAGTAACTTGACCTTGGACTTCCCAGCCTCCAGAGCTATGAGAACTAATTTCTATTGTTTGTATGGACAGATAGCAAGGAAGCCTTGAAAATAAAAGTGATTTGGGAGAGTTATATGAAGTCCTGTAGATTAAAAAATAAAGTGAATTAAAATTTGGAAAGCTCTGTGGAATCATGTACTGTATGTATTATTTTAGAGTGGACCAGAATTTCATGTACCTGATATTGCCCTAATAATTTTCTTTGACCCAAAGCATGTGTGATATGTTCAATTTAATCAACTTTTATTCACTGCTTTATAATATAAATTATCATAAAAAATTCTGAAAGGAGTCAAAAGTGAGTAAGGTTTAATCATAGCCTTGTAAGAGTTCAAAATCCAGTGTGTGTTTATACACGTCTGCCACAAACTTAAATATTGAGTAGGAAGGATATACGAAGACTGTATTTGATTTTGATACCAGGTATATTAGGATACTGTTAAAATAGATGGAAAAAGTGCAATGGGTTTATGGAAAAGAATTCACTAGCTACTGATGGGGCTTGTAGAGATTCTTGGGAGGATTACCTTCTATGGTCTGAGCAGGATGGAGAAATAAGATACAGGGGGTAGAAAGAGTGTACCAGGCCTTTGTGAAGAACTTGAGCAAAGGCCTTCAAGGAATAATATATGGTGAATATGTGACAGTGGATTAAAGGGCACCACTGATGGTAGCAAGGTCAGAAGGAGATTTACCAGAGAGTTCTAATGACAGGGAGACTTTTATTCATCAGAAATTCCTATAAATTCACACTGAATATAATCATTAAAGAGAACAAGTACACTACACAGAGAGAAATTTAGTTATTTATTTTTATGAGGAGAAATGGAAGATCAGAGGATATCACCAAGTTCTTAGCCAGTTCTAGACTAACCTTGGGCATCTGATAACTAGGAGGTTATATTTTCTAGGTAAGATCATAGTGCCAGAATGCTTTTAATAGAGTACAGGCTCATGCCCTACCCTTCCCCTGCTTATGAATTACTTACTTTAAATACTTTTAGAATTTTCTTCTACTCACTTCCTACATATTTATCACTAAGTACATAGTTAGCACTTTTAGATATTATCCTTTTATTTCCTCTTTTGTAGATGCAATTAACCTCTTACAGACCTACCTCACTCTCTTACTAATCAATATGACAAATCACTCAATTTTAATAAGTGCTATGCTACTTAAACAACTGAAGTTGTTCATCTCTTGTACCACTTAATTTTCTGGTATTAATAACTGCCTCTCTTTCACATGCTTGATTTTCTATAGACCTATCCCTAAATTATCCAACTACCTTAACAGATTGAGCACAAACTTACCAAATGTTTCTCCTAAATACTCAAATTCGTAAGATAATCATGATTTTTTCTTTCTTCCTGTTTCAAACTGGATAAATTACTTTTAAGACATTCTACACATCAATAATCCTGAAATTTCCTTTCATTGTTCTCTTGTGTTGAATTACCTGTTTGCAGTTTTTTATTAGTTATTTTCCTCTTCTTTTGTTTACATCTTTCCTTATATTAGTTGCCTGAATAGAGGAAGGACACGTATCTGAATCCTTGAATGTCTTCATCTTTATTCTAACCTCACAATTGAGTAATCATTTGCCTGGGCCTGGTGTTCTAGACTGAAAGGAAGAATTACGGGGACTTTATTCCATTCTCATAGATTGCGTTATTTTTTTAATGCATTATTTTTCTCTATTATTTTATATTAATTGATTTTTCTTTATTATCATGTCCACATTAATCATTCAAGTCATATTCATGTTTTCTGCATTAGTAAAGGATTTGTCTAATCCAGTTCATTGGTCCCTTGGAGGGCCCTTTAAAACCAGTCTTGTGTCTCATGTTCTTCATTGAAGGATTTTATTTATTTTATTTTTTTGGATATCATTTTCCCTTAATGTTTTCCTATTGCCTTTTTCCCGAAATTTTAAAATCAGAAATTGACCTGTCTTCTATTCTTTCCTCTATGTGTGTGTGCCCTTGTTTTTTAGTCTTTTCTGCTTTCTGCGAGTTATCTTTGACATTATTCTTTCAGCCTTCGACTGAATGTTTTATTTCTTCTAACATATTTTTTATTTCCTTCAGCTGTTTCTTTGTCTTTTTCTCTCATATTGCCAATATTATTTTTCTTTGATATTGCCAATATTATTACCCAGATTTTGTTTGGGGACTAAAATACGTTGTCTTATTTTTCAGATAATATCAATTGGGGAAAAATTTTCTTTGATGTTCTATTTTATGTGTCTTCTCAAAATCTTTTATTTTCTAATTTATTCATATTATAACCTCTTTTATTTGTTGTTGCAATATTCATGTATTTCCCTGTGAACCTTGCCTGTCTGTTCATATGTAAGAGAAATTCAGAAGTGGATTTATACTCAACTAGCCTTTGACAATGGAGCAAAGGTAATCTTTTTAACAAATAATGCTGGATCAAGTGGACACCCATATGCAAAAAAATGAATCTAGACATACATCTTGATTTAGAATTAGTGAACGGAGAGAGCATTTTCATGAGGTCATCTCTCCAAGGCAGACTGTGGAGAATAATTGTTTTAGGACCCATCACTTTCTTAAGAGAAGGATTCTTCCATTTGCTGTTTGGGAGAGTGGGAATAGGAAGGGGGTGGATATGCATCCAGCTGCCTCTTCTCCAGGAGCTGAAATGTGAATAAGGGTAAAGGAATTAATCATTCCTTTGATAACTTTCACCATATCTGAGTACTTGATGCCTAAGAGTCCATGAGTATTTACCATTCAGTTTCTCCAAGGAGAGAATTTTTGTTTCTCTGTGAACTGGGGAGAAAGGAAAGGAAAGAAAGAGCAAGAGATAGAATGATTCCTGCATAAGACAAAAATCTCCTGGTCCATATCTATTTATCATTCATCAGTTTTACTATGACCTTCCTTAGAGTTCTGATTCCCTGTAAACCCTCTATATCTCATAAATAATATTTTCTTTTTTATCCCATTCCTGCTTGTACCACATGTTTCTTCTTAAAACAATTCCAGGAAATAATTGTTCTGAATCTATCTCTCAAACAATTTTTGCTTCATTGGTAGCTCCTAGCTTTTAAATTGTCTTCTTGTGTTCTTTTCTAAATATGGCTGACAAATAGTTTTCATGAGAAATGGCACTTACAATGGGCTGTAATGGCTGTTTGAAAGATTGTGTGGAGAGGATATTCAAAGCCAATTACACCTTAATAGAAAAGAATTCTGGAACTGATTAGTGGTGTCTACAGGGGTGAGGGATATGGAGCCTGGTGCAAAATGCTGTGTGTTTGCTGATACTGATATAAACTTTTCATTCCAGATCATGAACTCTTCTCAGTTTAATGTTTCCCTGTTTTTCATTCCCCATGTAAGGTATTAACTCATTTATCTAACAACAACTTTATCACAAAGTACAAATACATGATATTATCTCATCTTTAAGACAATTGCATCATGTGTAAAATTTGGGACAATAGCTCATTTACCTATTCCATAGGATATTTGTGAAAATGAAGTGAGACAATATGCATAAAAATGCCATGTGAATTTCCATCTCAATAAATAACTGTTTATCTTTTGAAGCAAAAAAAGTTATTAAACTTTACTTTTCACTAGACAGTACCTAAAACAAAACTTTGCATACAATAGATTTACAATTAGTGTTTTTTTTTTTTAATTGAGTTGTGTCACTGACTTGCTGTATGAAACCTTTTCCTGATGATTTTGACCTGGAGAGTGAGTGTGTGCGTGTGTGTGTGTGTGTGTGTGTGTGTGTGTGTAGCAGGGGAGGACAATAACTTCAGTAGGTCAAAATCAATATATTATCATTTTGAAAAGTCACACATAATTGATAATGGTTTCTGGTATTTCTCTCTTGCAATATAATCTCCTTGGAAGAAAGAAATTGTTGTCTCTTCCTATCTAGCAAATTATATAATAAAATGCCCTGTTCTATAGACATGGGATAAATAATAAATAAAGCTGATGAATTACACTGACAAATTATTTCCTAAATAGCATCCCATAAGTCTATGACATGTGACTTGTTCCAAAGTTAAAAGTAAAGGCTCTAGTTCATTTATACCCCTACACTTTTGTTTTTTCATCTTGAGGTAAAATGTTTTTCAGGACCATTACCATGTTTGGTGGAGTTCCACTCTGTTATCTGCCCACTTCTATACCTGAATTTGTTGTAGAGCCATGCTCATTCTCCATGTTTATAGCATTTCTACCAGAATGTTTACCTTAGGATTCATGATATAATACTAAGAGTGATAAAAACAAACTTCCAACTCACTGTTTCATTGCAGAGAATAAATCCACAGCATATTTAAACTAAATATGACTATATTCCCAGATTCTCACTACGTCAAATCTGCTTCAAATTTATCTTTCAAAAAATAAGCGTCATACTGCTGCTTAAGAACTTCTGACAAATGATCCATGGTTACAATTAAACAACACATACCTGCTTATATCTGTCCCTAATCTATTATGCTAACAATATCCATCTCTCTCTTCTCTCCTGCCCTACCAAACATGCAACATCTCTCTCTTCTACATTGTTGTTCCTTGGCACGGAGTACTCTTTTGTCTTGGAATATCTTCCCTTTTCCATATTCACTGTGGAACATCTATTAATCCACCAGAATTTCAAACTGATAGCTGTTGGGCAGACACAGTCTGCATGTATTACTGATTTGGATGGAACAAGTTCAAAAATAAAGCTGACTTTGAATGCCTTTAGATATGCCTTTACTCTCCAGAGCCCTCAATCCCCCTGTTCCTAAGAATCTTATTCTATCCTGATCCACACACCTATGTTGCCTGATAATCTTCTAGATGCCTCTTTTTTCCCATAATATGGAGAACAATAATAGTCTTTGTAACACAAGATGGCCACACAGTAAATTGCTATGCAACAATGTGTAGCACACAAGTCTAATGATTAGAAATAATAATATAGTAATTATCAGCATTATTATTAAATATTTGTCAACATTTTTTACTCAACAATTTTCCAATATTGGCTGGTCAGCAGTCCTGGTTTTCCCAGACCACCCTGATTTGAGCACTGGAAGTCCTGCATCTTGGGAAATCACTCTGTCTCAGGTAAACCGGAACAGGTGCCCATCCTATCAATATCCCCAGACAGAAACAATCATTTCCATCTCTGGGTTTCCTTTACACAGTATTCACACTTCTTCTTACAGAACTTTATACATGTTTGGTGTTGTGTAACCTTTGTTTGTTTCCCCAAGTTCCAATGAAATGGATTTTTTTGTGTCCTTAATTCCCAAAGCAGCACCCTCATTTTGGGAAAAATATAACTAAATAAACTCCACAGAAGAGTTCAAATGCCAAATTATGAGTTGTTGGCTTGGAAAAAATATGTATTTTTGAATCAATATTTGCTTTTAATAGGGTGACTTCAACAAATAATTTGTTGACAGAATGGAAGAAGTGGAAAATTACTTAGGGCTATGCTCCTACTGTTGAGAAGGATGAGTAAGACTGGATGGACCTAAGTAAGGCCAGTGTAATTGTTGCCCCAAATTTGGACTCTAGCCCCTAATGTATTAAACTCATCCTAGACGTATGAGCCACACATAAATTCTTCCTTCTTTCCTATGTATTTTAAATTAATTTAATTTTTATTTTTACTGCAAAGAAACTGTCCATCTTATCTCCATTATATGATCTATCCAAACTGTCAGATGCGTTTCCATTACTGATGGCATAAGTCCATTAGTTCTCTGGTTAGAAAGATTACTTGGATAAAAAGTTACATATAACTCATATACATCAGGAATATTTTTAGAAAAGATTGTAAAAGACTAATCTACAAAACTCGGGCTGCCAAAATTTTTGATATTAATAACATACAGTGATACTGGAGCTGGGAGTGAGGCACAACAATTATCTTTTTCTGCCAAATTTAGTCGGAGGGTGGAATGATATTTTCCACGCCTGTTTCTAAGGATGAGAAAGCACCGTAAGTCAGCTCAGCAGGGTCTGGAGATAATCCTGACATAAATGTGAATTTGAAGGTCTATAAGCAATGGAACCTTCAAAAATTTATCTGTCATCTCTGTAGCTGTTGACTGAGCTATGGAGTAGGAATAACGTCTAACTTTCTGGATTGCTGTGAACGAAGTAAGATATCGCTGAATAAACATTTAGTACCATAACTAACATGTAGCTTATCCTTGATAAATTCTAGTCGTTATTATTGTCATCCTTCTATACGAATTTGTATTTCGAATGACTGCACAGGTGTATATAACTGAAAGGTCACCAAATGTGCACCACGTTCATTTCTCTCTGTTTCAAAGATATAAATTATTAAAAGTATTAGTTATATATTGTAATATATTTTAATTAAATAAATAAAATTAATTTATTTTATAATTTTATTATAAAATATGAATTCTCTGATAATGATATAAATATGTATATATATATATACAAATCAATTGGCTAAAATAAGTAGCCACTTTAAATTCTGACCAAACTGTTGTTTCGAATCTTATTCATTAGAGTGAATTAGACACTTGGAAATAACGGGGATTGATCATGCTAAAGAGGAAAGGGTGTCTAGAGGCTTTCAAACTGAACTTTGAATTTGCCTTAGAACATGTTTTATCCAAAACAAGTTAGGGGTTTTAAATTTTTTACATTAGGATGACTAAAAATAACAATGGTGATTGTGGTAACATGTATCATGTCACAGATTAAAAAGTGTATTTATATATGATGTGCATTTAGGGCTCCAGGAAATGCCACCTTTGCTTTCCTTGATTGAACTGAAACTGACTGAAAGGTATGTACATGAGTGAGATTGACGATCGAGATACAGCTTTCTGGATAAAAGCGAAATTGGTGCAAATAGCTTCTGTGTACAGCTACAATGTGCTTTCTAATAGTTCATTCCAGAATTCACTTACTCTACCAAACTGTAAGCCTCACCCTCACAGGAACAAAGGAGCAAAGCCCCTCCCAGTATGGTTACCACATGACAGGAAAAGCCCCTCACAATGTATCCTCTGTACCCACATGGCAACACTGAGTTAATGACTGACTGCTAATCCCTTGGCAGGAACAAGTGAGAAAGTGTAGAAGAGATAAAGGATCCCCATACAAGCTTTTCCCTCTAGAAATGGGGTGGGAATTCTTTCTCCTTTTGTAGATATGATTAGTGGGGAATAAGTGTTTGTCCCTCATAATCTCTATGATATTATTTGTTCATCAGTTGACTACAAAAAGTCTTTTTTTACTAATGTTACATGACTATAAGAGATTACTCAACAAACTAGCAATAGGATCAACTATTTACATTAATTGTTATACAATTTTAATCACAAAAAAAATAGAAAAAATAAAGTTTACATAAATGATCTGAGACTCCTATAATGCTAATTATAACCATAAGAAAGTCCACCCATCTTTAGGTTTGTCCAAAAAATGATAGCAGTTTAGATAGCCCATAATTGTATTTTCCTCCAAGGCCAATCTGTAACAGTTAAAGTGTGTTGTTTGGGGTATTTGAAGAAACAGTCTGAAAATTTGAAGAAATAAGTCTATTATATCAACAAAAGAGAAAGAGTAGGTCAGGGGGAGTGGATGAGAGAAGGGACAGAGATCAAGACACCTGCCTTGTGGGCAGTACGAGTTTCTCGTAAGTGCTGACATAGGCAAACACCCCAGGGATCAGGGAAATTGGTGATATAGTGAAATATGGTATTTAGCTAAAGGTCAAATGAAATTGTACTGGAAACCTTGGGGATACTTTAAAGTGGGAGCTTAAGACAGGGGGCTGCTCATTAGAGCTTGTGCTTAAGTACCAATTTTACTTTATCAGGGAAATTGTTCATTTGTGTGAAAATCTGACCTCTGTCAGTTTGCCAGGCAGGCTGGGCCTGGGGGTGATATCAGCTCACATGTGCTACCTGGGGACTATTTTCAAAGGACACTGCCAAGGTCAGCAGACCCAAAATCTGACCTTCTTCTTCCTTCTTTCCATTTATATCTGTTTGTAAAGTTCAAACAGTTCTTTTTTTACCCCCCAAAAAGAAAGTGCTTCAAATGCAATAAAATGATGAAAGATTCCAAAGGGATGCAGCTATAAAAAGAGACAGTGAAATAAAAATGTTTCACTTAGGAAGGCTGGTTATTTAGGGAATATAATTCAAATAGCTAGGTAACAATTACCATATTTCTTAACCTAAATTACATTTAGCCTTAAAATTTTATGGTGCTACCACCTTTTAACTAGAGAAAAATGTTATTGCTAATGAATTAATGAAGGAAAAGAGGAAAGAAACTTTTTCACAGGATATTTGTTATTCAGAGAAGCTAATAATTCAGAATTCTTTGAATTCTCCAAGTATATGGACCCTCCTATCACATGTCTGCATAAACTACAAAGATAGAGGAAGGAAGGGCCATGATTTAATGGTATGGTATATAATGATAAAAGAAAAGTTGAATTTTAAAATCTATTTCAAGTATCTACTACATGCTAAGATTTTTATTTTTTCTTTCATATCTTTTATGCAATCACTATGCTTTTGAATGTATCTACTTGCTTATTTACGGTTTCATTTTTCAAGTGTATATACTTCCAGAAGGAACAGATTTTGTCTATTGCCAGTTGTATTCCTAACATCTAGAACAGCACTGTTTCTACATCATACCTATCTGTACATACTTTCTTCAATGAATAAAATCGGGTAATAAGCCCTTTTATCCTAAGAACGTTCCATTGTCATTCCTTGGTCTCACTGAATTCATAGTGAACTTGCCCAGGGCTGAAACCCATTGGTGAGACAAGGAGGTAACTGAGTTTTAGAGAAATTAAATAAATTTCATGAAGCCCAATACTAGTAAGCAATAAACTTAAGATCTGAACAAATGCATTTTTTTTCTCTTCCTTTTCAAATAAGGCTCTGGCAGTAGAAACCCAGGAGTACTGAAGTCAGGGATAAACATGACACAGTACACTGGCTATTGTCTTTCTTTTAAAACAAACATGGAATTTTATGGAGTAAAATGCAAAATTACATGAATTCCTAAGTCAACCGGAGGCTGTGGAGACACTTCACACTAAGTGGGTCGCTTCGCTATGAGCAGGACTCAGCCAGAAGATGGCAGCGCAGAGCGCACTCACTACCAGGGTCCCTTCCCTCCCACTAGAGTGAACACCCTCGCTGAGCTGAGCCATCGGCCAATGTTTAACTGCCGAGGACAAGAAAAAGATTATTTTCTTTGAAGGAAAAAGCATACCTCTTGTAAATATCATCGATATGCAATGATTTGCTTCAGGTAGAGTAGTCAACATGAAAGCAAACATTAACATATTAGCTAATAGTTTGGAAATGAGTATGGATGGATGTGGGATATACTTAGGTAAAATGTATTTTTAGAGAATTAAGAAATGTATTTGCTCCCATTTTATAGTTGCTGCATTTCTGTTACACGTCATTCAAATGAAAGACGGTATTTCTGAAAACTTTCATTACCTAGAAGGTACTATTTAATTGCTGGTTGTAATTTAGAAACTTATGAAATCTCCAAACACTTTTTGATTTTCTATTTAAGCAGTAAATGAAAATGATTCAAATATACAAAATATTCAAAAACACAAAAAAGAGACTACCACTTAGTACAGTGACTCAGGTGTTATTTATATAAGTAATTATGTCAATAGACTGTCAACGAAATACCTTCCTTTCAATTAGAATTCTGAGTGGAATCACATAAATAATTTACTGAACTGATTGTCAAGGTAACAGTCATCACATACAGCTTTCTGCACAGCCACATTCTCCTAAAATAGCGTGTATTCTCTACAGACATATAAAACCATAAATACAACTTTGACCTCTGAAGGGTTTTTTTTTCCTTTTTCCTTATTTTCATTTAGTGAGGAAAATTAAAGTTGAATGTGACTTAATGTTTAGCTGCTCTCTTTTCTACTACTCCAACTCCTATTTACCTTTTATTAAAGCAATGAGAAAACAAAATTCTCATGTTCAAGTCACATTTCACATTAGCTCCTCATTAGCTAACCAGGATGTTAAATCAAAAAGTAATAAAGAGGGCAGAAATAGTGTTTGTTTTTGAATAGGGTATAATGTGACTGGGGATAACTTCTGTAATCCTCAAAGGGACAGACAGCAGAATTTATGTTTTCTCTTAAGGAGATGGAAAAGTTAAAAATCATGCTGAACATTAAAATCTGAAATAGGTAAGCAGCATCAATAAAGATTCAGTGGCTTCCATGATCACAGCCACCTGGAGCTGCCTGTATTAGTCATGGTAACAGTGGCCTCCAGAGGAATTTTGCAGGAATTTGAAAGGCACAGGGAAAACTAAAGGCTGTAAGAATGATGAAATTAAATACACACTTATAAAGTAAATTAATATATTGCTCTTTCCTAGATAATTAATATATACTTTAGTTTAAATTTAGTACTGAAAATCAGCACTATATGCATGACTACAAACATCAATGAGGATACAATTTTTATTTTTTTAGGCTACCCGTGAATCTTTACTCATTTTATGTTCTTAGTGTATCCTAGAATATATTATATATTATTTCAAAGTAAATTTAGTTTAAGGAAGCAGTAAAGACTGACATTAAGGAATTCAAATTTGTGATCCTGCAGTTACTTTTCCTCCATGGTATTTCTTTTGGCAAGTATTCAGATTTCAGTGTGAATAGAGCTATATTCTTATCTTAGTATCATTGCAATGTGGCAAAATTATAAATAGTCAACATCATTTACTGGAAGTAATCTGAAATAGGGGAGCCCTAAGCACTAAATATTAGAAAGCAAGCCCCAATTAACACCACAAAATGTTAACGAGCTAAAGATGAATAATACATGAAATGAAAAATAAGAGGCTTTCTTATGTTGTCATTCAAATATTCGTACTTTCTTAATTTCAGAGAATGCACATTGATTATATCACATGATGATTTGTTGCCATTATCATCAAAATTGCTTTGGCTATATTATCATGCTAGGCACCAAAGCAAACTTTAGGAAACGAGAATTCCTATTTAATGATTTCACTGCTTTTTACCTCACTCACCTTAGTCAGCCACCACTATAATGATCTTTTTGCATTTGAAATCTTGGAGGAAAAAATACTTCATCGGATAGCAAGTTCCTCTCAGTAATTTACTAAAATAACTGAAGGGTTGACATTTTTCTCTTAAAACTTAATATCCAAACCATAAAAGGAAGAAAGAGATGGAAGAGAAAAATAAAAACAAAAACATGAACAACAAATAGCAAACACTAACAAAATGGTAGACATCAATCCAACTCTACCAATAAACCACAGTGAATGTCAACGGCCTAAATTTAAAAATTAAAGAACAGAGATCATCAGTGTGGATCAAAGAACAAGGCCAGCTGTGTTTTCTACAAGAAACTACAAGTTGTGTCTTTAAATATAAAGATACAACTAGTTTACATTATATATGAGCACACATACTTGTATGCATATACGTTATGTGTGTGTGTCCGTTGGCCTACTTGTCAAAGCCTGTTCAAATGCCATATCAGTTAAGTTACTGTACTTTATAATAATTCTAAAGACCAGGAGGGTTAAGTTTTTCATACATTGCTCTTACTTTCAAAATTATTTTAGCCAGTCTTATCTCTGCACTTCCAAGTGTATTGTAGAAAGCTAATCAAGTCTGAGAAAGAACATGTTGAGATTTTAAATAAGAATTGTATTCAGTTAATAGTGTAATTTGAGGAGATTTGCTATCTTTTAGATACTATTTATATCCACGACAATGAGAACTCTCCGATTACTTTTGCCTTGTTTTATGTTCTTAAATAGTAATTGCTTTCTCTGTAAATATTCCATCTTTTGTTATATTTGTTCATAGGCATATTATTGTTTCCTTATTATCATAAGTTGTATCTGTCTTTAAGTTACACTTCAACTGTTAATTACAGATATTGCTGCACTTTTCATATTCTATAGTTTTTTCATAACCAGAAACTTCGGTGAATTCTCTTATTTGTTCGAATAGTTCATCTGTAGAATCTCTTGGCTTTTCTATATAGATTATTACATCATCAAAATATAATGGCAACTGTTCTTTTTAATCAATATCATTTATTTATTTAATCTTACTGTGCTACTTAGAACCACCAATGCAATGCTGAATAGAAGTGGTGTTAGTAGCTCTTACCTTCTTCCTTATGAAAATACAATTGTTTCAATTACTTCATATTTGATTAAGAATGTTGTATATTTTTGTTACATACTTTTAATTAAGGTGGGTATATCTATCCATTCCATGTTTGCTAAGGCTTTTCATCATGAATATAAAATTTTAAATAAAAATATTCTACATATAATGAAATAATCATATAGTTTTCCTCTATTTGGTAATATGTAAAGAAATTTTTATAGAATTCTCATAGTAAAAGAATTCTAAGTAAAATCACCTCAGTTATGAGGCATCACTTTATTTTCCTAAGTACCAGTTAGCTTTTTAAAATACTATTTTAGGATTTGTGAACTCTTTGCTCAAAAATAAACCTGGATCATAGTTTTTCTTTTCCTTATCTTATTTTCATTGATTTTGTTGTTTTTGACTATCCAGGTTATATTAGCCTCATGAAAGAGTTTGTAAGTTTTTAGTTCTCTGGAGAAGTTTTTGAATAATGAATGATCTTTTTCTTCAAGGTTTTGTGTATTGTGTGTGAATAAGTTAAGAAAAACAACACAAAAATACCTCATACTCTACTTGGAGGTATGTCCATTTTATCATGACTATTCAAACAATTCATGATTGTTATACAAATATTCTATATCTTTCTGTTTTTTGCTTTAGCAATTTTTTTTTAAATTGGGTTAAAATCTAAAAATATTATCGTGGCTTTTTAAATATCTCATTTTAATTATTTTAACTTTTGCCCTGCAAATTGTGAAATTATGCTAGGTAAGTTCAAGATTTTTATGTTTTTTTTGTGTCTACAGCATATCTTTATTCATTAATAATTGTTTTGTTCTCAATTTTTTTCTCATACCAATATAGATATCACAATTTTTCAAGCTAAGTACCTATGTACTTATTTAGTGTTTATTTTCTCTCTCCCACTAGAAATTAAATTTCACAAGACAGGAGTATTTATATGTTTGATTCAATGATGTACTGAAACATCTACAACAATGCCTGACAAACAGATTCTTAAAAGATATTTGTTGAATGAATTTCATTATGTCTTTCATAAATTATTTTTAACTGAATACTTTTATATTTTAATCTAAACTAGAGTCTCTGTCTTTAATCTGAGTGTTTCTACCTTTGTTATTTATCATAATTATCAACATATCTGGATTTATTTCTACATTTTATTTGTGCTTTCCATGCTTCAAAGTTTATTTACCATACTTAAAAAAATTTTTTTTTCTTATGCCACTCTTTTTCTTCTCTTATTTTACCTGATTTCTTATTCCTTTTTACTGGTTGGAAATATAGATATAATATCTATTTGATTAAGGATTACAGTAAAACATTCTTATATGCATGAATGACTTAACAAAGTCTACAATGAGTCAGTCACTCCACCCACTCCAAGCCCAAACTTTAATCACCATCCACCTTTTATTTAATTTGCATCTATTATATTATTTTTACCTGGTCTTTAAACCTCTCCGAATCAGTCAATTATTATTATTTTTACATCCAATGTTTATTTGTACGGATGTGCATATTACTAATTTCCTCTCTATTTTTTGTGTTTGGAATGCCTCTCATTCCTGTGCTTGGTTTTCTTCTTCCTGTAGTACATATTTCTTTTGGGGACCATATTTGGGTAGTATAATTCCCTCACACTTCCATGAAAATGCTCTTGCTTTTTCTCTAATTCTTCAAAGTTAATTTAATTTGGTATAAAAATTTGTTTTCTATTATTTCCCCTCAGCAATTTGAAGATATTTCTTTAATCATGTGACTTACTTTGTTGCTTTCTAGATGTCTTCTGTCAGTTGACTTTTTATTTCATTTAAGGTTGCTTTTAAGCTTTTTCTTCCATGTTGGTATTATATATACCTGATTAATTTTTATTTATATTGTTTGGCACCTGATTTCATTTTCCAAAGTCAAGTTTCTTACCTTTCATGGTCTGGAGAAGACTTGGCATTATATTTTTTAAAAATTTTTGACTGAAAATGTTTATTCTTTCTTAAGGATTGTAAAGGAGTCCTCTATAAACTCCTGTGAGGTACATTCTAATTTCATCTCTAAACTATCAGATATTTCATTTTCTTATACATTTGTGCTGCCATTCAAGGCTATTCCCTTACAACTACCTTCCAGATTACAAATAACTGCTTTAGCTGAGTTCAATCTACTTAATGCAATCAATGACTGTTCAGATTTTTTCAATTATTTTCTTTTAATTTTAAATATAGGTATTATCATTATTTTTAAATTTTTCCAGATACATGTATTCTAAATTTTTTTCTACTTTTATTGTATTTTGTCTGTCCATATAGTATTTTTCTCTATCCTCATAATTTTTATGCTTTCCATTATTGCTTTAATCATTTTAAACATCTGATTTGTTTTATTATTTTGAGTTAGTTCTATTACGTCAAAATTTTGGCTTCTTTCTGTTAGAACTGATGATTCATTCCTGACAATTTGCTCATTCATGTTGTGATTTATTTTTAATTGAAAGGTTCTCTTTAGTGAGGCTTGTATTTTTCCCTTATTGAGGCCCATGAATCCTGAATTATAAGAGGGTGAGTTACAGGTCTTCAAGGGTATTTCTGGATCAGGACAGCTTTTTTTGGTAATCTGCTGACTTGGGGACTTCTGCCTCATATACTGTGTTGTATTCTACTCTGTATCACCTGAGGGACAGACTTCACTGCTTGATTCTCACAAGGAGACATTTTTCCTTACCTAACAGGGAAAAGTTTTTGTTTTCTTTTCTCCCCAAACATGGTCAGAGTATGTCTAATACCTCTTTCATTTAGTGGGCAGCCCTTTATAGGTTCAAGAATTACCTATCTGTTTAAACTCACACCCCCAGAGTGATCACAGGGTCAGCTTGAGCTCTTACTCTTAGTATTTTGTCTCTTTGGCCTCTGAAGGTCTCTTACCTTTCCTCGGACCTCGGATGAGTGATCCATATTATTCAGCACTTCCAACTGTAGAGACAAAGAACAGGTTTCTTGCATTAGTTTAAAGGGCAAGTTTATGGAAGTAGTTTTGTTGCTGTAATGAACTACAGTAATAGTGCCAGCAAAAGAGAGTTTTAATGGAAAGTGAGGAAACACTGTAACATCAGAATTTCTAAAGTGGAAGAGAACAATATGACCAATATTTACAGAAATACTGCAGCTTGAATAGCCACAAAGTATATATTGGGAGTTCAAGCTTATTTCACATATCAAAACTAAGTATAGCTTTATAGAGTGATAAAAAGCCTCTAAACGATGCTGCTGAATCAATGTTTTATAATAACCTACAAAGACAAAAATGGTGATTATGAATGAGATCTGTGAACGAGAAGAGCCATACATACACTATTAAGAAAGACAGACATTTGAGGATATTTTAATAATTATCCTTATTTAACAACAGACTTCAGTTTACTTGAAAATGCTATTACTACTTTTTTAAGCAAGATTTCAACACATTTTAAGAATAGCTTTCTCTAATTGACTTTTAATTAAATAGAAAAGTGGAAAAACAGCACTCTATCCCTATGTAGTCCCATTTCTAAATACTAATATTGAAATAAAGTTACCATGTACCTATAACAAGCTCACACTGCACCAACTTTCATGCAATTTTTAGGAATTATCAGTAATATCTACTATTATGTTTTAACAAGAAAGTGTGAGCTTCATTAATTAAGCATTTGAAATGTTAATCACATTTCGTCCCTGTGTGGGCTCTGGGATAAATAATTCATGAAGTTCTAAGGAGGCCAAGATTCTACATACACACACACACACACACACACACACACAATTTTCTAATAACATCACAATATGTTAGTATTATGAGGGATATGAAACTATTAACTCTTTAATTTTCATAAACTTTATAGATGATAAAACTAAAATGAAAGGTTAAGAGTTTAAGAAATTTACCTCAAATTACAAAATAATACCAGCAAAGCTGAGCTGTCCATTGGCTCTCCTAACTCTGGATAAAATCTCTTTTCACTAGACCAGTTGTTCTCAAAGTGTAACCTATAAACCTGGGGGGTCCCACCACACTTTGAAGAAGTCCATGAGGTCAAAATAATTTCATAAAAATAAAGAACATTATTGTCCTTCTTCAATTTTTTGACATTTGCACTGATGGTGCAAATGTAACTGTGCAAATTACAGATCAAGGAAGTAATACTAAATTGTTCTACTAGTTATTGTGTTCTTCACTGACCCACTGGGACAGTAAAAAAATAAAGTAAGGTTCATTAAAAATTAAAGTAGTAAAAATATTTCTTATAAAATATGATGAAACTGTACAATCATTTTTTATAAATCTCAAACTTTGAATATGTTATTTTAATATTCTATGCAATTAAATGAGAATTACACATAAAACATGTTTGTTATATATGAAAGTATAGCTAATTTGAGGAAAAGCAAATGCACAGTTGCTTGAATTAAAAGCTGAATTTTCCTTCTTTCTAAGGAAGATCATTTTTACTTATAGGAATGACTGACAAACAATGGCTATTCAAACTTAGACATTGGGTATTGGTCAAAAATGGATGAAATCTACTTGTCAGTTCAGAAAAAAACAATTTGTTCATTGACAATAACAAAATTCAAACTATGAAGCATAAACATGAATGACAAAAAAATTGTCCCTACCACTCTGACCTTAATATATCACCAATACTTACACTAAGATCAATGGTGATGTTAACAAATGTGATTTGCTTTTGGAATTGTGTAACAAAATTCATCAACATTTGGAACAGATGTACAACTCAGTATCAGTAATTTCCAAATAATAACATGCCTGATATTACAAAATCATGCATGAATAGAGGATCCACTGCAAGTTGAAAGCAGGAATTATTAATTACATTATTAATTATTGATTATATTATTAATGTAGCAGTATGTGGCAGGCTTATTAACAGGGTTTCAGATTACATGTTGTGCTCACATTTAGGAAATTACCATTTTATGAGTTTTGGCAAGTATTAAAGAATACATCTATACTGATGTCAAAACAGTAGTAAAATATTTCTCCTTTTCCAACTATATATTTGAATAAGACCTGATTGAAAATAATATATCACAACAGACTGAATGAAGAAGAAATGACCAGAATCAATCTTTAACTTAATCAGACACTAACAGGTTTTGCAAAATGTTCTACATCAAATTGAAATGCTTCTTCCCAGCAAAGGAAACCACCAACAAAATGAAAAGACAACCTATGAAAAGGGAATGAATGCCTCTTTTCTCACTTTTTTGGATAATGTAATTATTTTTTCATTAGAATGTGTTATTTATTTTGTCATGGAATAGTTTATTAATATTGTTTTAAAATAAATATATTATTTATCAAAATCCTAATGGCATTTCTCACATAAATAGAAGAAATAACAATTATAAAATTTGTATGGAACCACAAAAGACCCTGAAGAACCAAAGCAACCTTAAGAAAGATGAATAAAGTTGGAGGCACTAGACGTCTTGATTTCAAATGATATTAGAAAGCAATCATAATGAAGACACTATGATATTGACATAAAAACTGAAACATGGACCAATAGAAGAGAATGGAGAGCCCAGAAATAAAACCACACATATATGGTCATTTAATTTACAACAAAGAAGCCAAAAATCTACAATAGGGAAAGGATAGTCTCCTCAGTAAATGTTGTTGGGAAACTGGATAGCCACATGCAAAAGAATGAAATTGGACCACTTCTTATACCACACGTAAAAATCAACTCAAAATGGATAAAATACATTTAACTAAAATGATAAAATTCACAGAAAGAAAGAAAAAGAGGAAAAGCTCCTTGACATTGGTCTTATCAATGATTGTTTGGATTTGACACCATAAGCAAAGGCAACAAAAGCAAAATAAACAAGTGGATCTACATCAAATTGAAATGCTTCTTCCCAGCAAAGGAAACCACCAACAAAATGAAAAGACAACCTGTGAAATAGGAAAAAAGACACAAATTATATATCTCGTAAGGGGTTAATAACTAAAATATATAAAGAACTCACACATCTCAATAGCAAGGAAAAAAAACCAAAAAATAAAAACTCACAATCCGATTAAAACCTGGGCAGAAAAACTGAATAGACATTTTTCCAAAGACTTAGAGAAAGCCAACAAGTATATGCAAAGGTATTTGACATCACTAATCACCAGGGAAATGTAAATCAAAACTGCAATAAGAAGTCACTTTTCACCTGTTAAAATGGGCATCATAAAAAGACAGGAGATAACAAGTGTGGTGAGAATATGGAAAAAAGAGAACCTGTGTGCATAACTGGTAAAAATGTAAATTGGTACAACCATTATAGAAAACATTATGGTGATTTTTCAAAACACTAAAAACAGAACTATCATGTGATCCAGTAATCCCACTTCTGGGTATATATTCAAAGGAAATGAAAACAGGATCTTGAAGAAATATCTACATTTGCATTTTGTAGGAGAAATATCAACAACATAAATATCCATCAGTGGATGAATGGATAATGTATATGTGAGATGCATACACACACACAGTGGAATAGTATTCAGCCATGAGAAAGGCCATCCTGCTCTTTGCAATAACATGAATGGAACTAGAAGTCATTATGCTAAGTGAACTAAGTCAAAGATAAATACTATATGATCTCACCTATATACAGAATGTAAAAAAGCTGAACTCATAGAAACAGAGAGTAGAGTGGTAGTTCCCAGGAGCTGGAGGATGGGGGTATAAGGGAGAGGTTGGTCAAAAGTACAGACCTCCAGTTATAAGATTAAGAAGTTCCAGGGACCTAATGTACAGAATAGTGATTAAAGTTAATAATTCCATATTATATACTTGAATGTTGCTAAAGAGAGTATATCTTAAATGTTCTCACCATAAAAAATAAATAGGTGACATGATGCAGACGTTATCTAACACTATTATGAGAATCATTTTGCAATATGTAAGTGTATTAAACCAACATATCAGATATCTTAAACTTGCACAATGCTGAATGTCAATAAAGATGGAAAAAAATACAGGGAAAATGAATTTATTGTTTTTTTTTATATTTCTCAATTTAATTTCTAATATGGTAAATCTTGAGATAACCTATATGAACAAAAGCTGTTCCGTGTTTTTATCTTTAAGAGGATAAAAGATTTTTGACACCAAAGTTTTGAAAATTGTTCCAGTAGATTTTACTCCATTCCTTAAGAGACAAATCAATCTAGTAATCTCCTTATAAAGAAGAAATATATTACAAAACTACAACATACACACTTAATTCCAACTCCACAAACCTCCTCAATGGAATTTTTAGAATTAATACGGGCAACAGGAAAAGAGAGTGAGAATCTCAAAGAACAATAAAGTTTCTAAGATATGCTTACAAAAGTCATTTTATAGCTTTGATCCTTCTGTCCAGGCCTTGGGTTACAGTGAAGGAGCAAGGATTAAACAACAAGGTCATTACTGGGGACCATTTGGTTGTATAATTAAATGTATCAATAATGCTAATGGAAGAGATTGGAGAAAATGATTTTGAAAGTTGTCATGCCATTCACTCAAGGTGCTCAAACAAAGCATGGGAAACTGTAATTTTCTTTGTAGCAACCACTAAGATAAAATGAAGGTGAACAAAGTTCCTTTCATAACATAGTGAATCATTAAACATGATATGAACTTCTGAGGTCACCTTGTTTGCATTTCTAATAGCAGGAGAAATAAAATTTAAGCTAAAGAAAATATAAGGTAAGTAATGCTGATGTACAGCATATCATGAAATATTCTCTGTATTTATTTATATAATCATAAAAATTTCTGCATACTTATAAAAATTGTTAATTCATAAATAGTTAGAATTTCCATAAGCAAAGTTGTCTTCTATGTACTTTTTAAAAATTTCTGGGATAGTTTTTCTGGATAATAATTGCTGGAAGAATATTACTAAATATTATGATAAGCATAGTTAAACCCTTGTACTTTACCAAGATACTCAAATTATTAAAAAAAATCACAAGACTGGAAGTACAGCATAGAGATTATAACCAATAACACTGTAATACCTTGGGATGGTAAGAGAGGGTCACTATACTTACCACGGTGAGCACTTAGTTATGTACATAGTTACTGAAACCCTTCTTTTAGAGATTGGATTGTTTAACTCAAAAAGTTTAAGTGATGTAGTCAAAGTCAATATTTGATTCCCACCTGGTCCAAAGAACGAATCAAATTCAAAGAAATAGAGGGTAAAATAGAAATTTAGAAACATGAAAATATAAAGATAGACATTTTAGTCCCAAGTAGAGTGTGCAGTTGAAGAACAGTAATTAGTGAGAATGAATACTGAGCCCTCGAGAAACCAGTGGTAAAATAAAGTCCTAATTATAGAGCCATTACTTTGGATTATTTTATCTTCTTATTTATGAAACTAGCTTTCATTTTTAATGAGAATATCTATTTCCTATGTTACTTGCATTTTCAAATAGAATTTCAAATTCGGAAAATCTAAATGTAACACTGGGCTTCTCACTGAATCTGTCCCTTTAATAATATTTAAAGGACACTCATAAACTCATTAATATGTTTGTTTATGTTTATGAGTATAAACATAATGTATATGTGTTAATGAGTAATGTGCTCATGTATATGAGTATGTTTATGTACTAGATATTACTAGAGATAAAAGAAATATAAAGGAAATTATGACTGAACCCCTGCCTTCTAAGCTTATGTTCAGTGGAAGGGTAAGTGACAGTTCTAGTTCTGGGTGCAGTGTGATACCAGGAGACACAGAGGCTCTATTAAAAGAGTTTAGTATAAAAATAGTCATAGAAGAATATTAGCTGTCAAAGTGATTTGGGTAAATTAAAGATATAGACTCCAGTAAAATAACTTTATCTGCCAAAGAAAATGGAGAGTAGAAAAAGACTTTTTCCCCAAAATTCAATAATATATAATAAAGTAGATAATTAACTGCTAGTAATGGAAGAAACAAGATAATCAGAAATTAAGAACACAGACTAAAAGACACCTAAGGTAATTCCAGTACAATCAGGTCTGGTCAAACCCTTAGTAGAAATAGATATTATAGATTCTAATACACTAAAAGATTAGAATAAAATAGAAAATTTAGTAGGCACAAACTTTGTATTATTTTTACTAGAATTTTTAGTTCATCTCATACCTGATTTCTGGGTCTCTGTGAACTATCATAATTCAGAAGACCATGAATTAGATATTTTCTCTGGTATCTTTCATTATCTTTCTAAAAGTGATTTTTAAAGTGTTAACTGAATGAGAAAGTGCTAGGACTCCTAATCGTTTGATGAGATATGGCTAGCACTGCTACAATGCTATCAGTTGCTTGGATCTATGGAGAATAACTAAGGAATAAACGTAGTCTTGTCTTCAGGACACTTACAATACCTTCGTAATAATAAACATTAATTTAAAAAAACCATTCAGAAACAATGTATGACAATATAGAGTTAGATACAAAACATACAGCATAGATAAAACATAATACTGATGGTTTCTGGAAAGGAGAAAGCATGATCTCCTTTTTAAAAAAAAATTAACAAGGTAGATTATTATAAAAGATTCCTCTTGAAGTCAAATATCTGGATGAAATTTCCAGATTTTTTTTTCCATGTATTCTCAGGCAAATCCTATATTCCTTTGGCTTTCAATGTTTCATCTATAAAGGGGATGTATTTTTGTTTGCCCAGTCTTTTTAACAGAATTTGTGTGAGGGTCAAATGATAAAACATGTGAACTGAACAGTATTATAAGAGATTAAATGGACATGTGTATTTTAAGTATTTGATTGGGGACGTATGTGATCCAAAAGATTAGGAAAACACTATGGAAAAAGAGAAAAGGCATATTCTATAATATATAGTTCTATGGAAGTAGTTCTCAACAACTACAGTGCTTTTATTCTTAATGTTTTATTACCTCTTATTTCCAATGAACTCACATTTAACTCAAAGTTAATACCTGTACTTCACTTTTTTTTATGTGGGTACAATATAATTAAACACAGAAAAGAAACTTCATAGTGGAAAGATTTACTTATATTACAATATTATATGATAAAATTGTTAGGCTTCCTCTGTATTTTTTTACAGCATTCTGTTACATCATTGGTGTAAAAATGCAATTTAGCAATTTACCATTAACAATGGAAATGCAAACTGGAATTTTCTGATGTTCTCTGATGGTCAAAACATCTCTAACGGTCAAAAATTCTCTCCCAATAGGCTGACTTATACAGAAACTCAAATTATAATCAATTGTTTGCCTGGCAGACTCTAAAGCAAAAAAAAAAAAACATAAATATTATGTATGATTTGAATATTTGATGGCAACTAAGATGATGAGAATCATTTATTTTTATGTTGGAGAATGTCTACCCCAGAATTTCCCAAATCATATCATAATGGGCTAATGAAGAATAATGATATGCTGTGTAAAACATAATGTATACTCAATAATTTCTAGAAATTTGCTTCCTTATTGCAGGATTTCTCACAGCTTTTTAGCATGCCAGTGTTTATTCTTGATGTATAAGAAAAATCTCAAAAGTCTTGTTTTCCAAAAAGATTTTTTTTTTTTTGTGGAGGAGGGAGGCCGACAATGTGATGTCTCCCAGAACTAGAGATTCAGGAAACCCAGGTTTAGACTATGGAAGTACATGTGAAAGGTTTGTTTCTTCAGATGTGTGGATATCTCTTTTGTGACATGCCCAACATCTATAGGCGTGGGAGCCACGACAAATAGAATCAATGAGTTTCAAATTAGTGAGAATTGGTGAGAAGCAGAATCTGACTTTCTGGATTGTAAATTATGGAAGTGGTATCTGAGAGCTGACAGGGGCACCAGAGAACGGAGCAGACACAGAGGGAAGCAGAGGCAAGACAGGAAGAAAGAAAGACCAGGTCCTGATGATAGCACTGAATACTTAAATCCAGCAGTGTCTGAAGTCAACTGTACCTCTTAATTTTTAAATTACAAAAACCTGTAAATTCTCTCTCTCTCTCTCTCTCTCACTACCAGCTCCTAAATCAACTTGGAACCACAATAAACATCCGTGATTAACATGGGCAATATTAGGGAAGGGACCTTCAACTTTGACTCCATGGCTGCTTTTTTGTATATTTCTTTTACTGACCAATCACCTTGAAGATCATCATATTCTTTATATATACGATGGTCATTATATATAAAGACAATGTTTTGGGGTATGTCTTGGTTTTGTCATACGTCTCGTTGAGATGATTTATTTTCTTTCTGACCCATTAGGTACTGGTTTTAAGTTTATTTCTCAAGAGAATTTTGTTTTATTTGCAAGTTGTCCTCAATTTTTTCCTCTGTACTACTTGAGGGCATAATAATAAATTCAATGAAATGGTCCCAACCACCTTCTTTGATGTGATTCTCTCTGACACCGTGGGGCGCTTTTTGTTATTTGGACTCTAGCACCTATTCTGGGTATCCTAAGCACACCAAACAGTATCTGCCACCTAACAGGCTTGAAGGGTCTTTGAATTTACTCCTAGACCAAGTAATCTATCTGTTATTTCGCTCTCACTATGGCTTTTGTTCTCACTGGCCTGCACATGTGCTCAAAAATTTGGTCTTCCCTTCTCCCTTTCCCACATCCCTCCAGGAAAAGAAGGAAACTAATAGTTTTAAGAAATAAGTGTGGTAAAATTGTTGACGACTGCTATAGTATTATATTTTTTACTTCAAAGGCATTTCCTGTTAAATAAGAATTACTTGCAAAGAATGAACATTTAATAGTGGGATTTAACTGATGATAATTTGAGACTATCAGTGCTATCTGCCCACTTAAATTATATTAATAAAGCAGCTGTCTTCCCACCTTTCCCTTAAAGTTGATATTACTCTTGCTCATCTCTCTCTCCCACTTCCACTACAAGTATTTTCCTTTCATCCTTCTTGCAGTTCCTCTATGGCCTCAATAATCCATTAGCTTCAGCTCATAAATGAACTCAATTTTATTGAGAGTAGCTATTTGGAGTAAAGCTTTGTATGTACTGTTTGCTGAATTAGTGAGAAATAGAGCCAAGATCAGTTAGTGATATCTGCCATGGGCAGAGCAGTTGTTCAGTACAATAATTTTGTTCCTCTAAATTCAGCAAGTGTTTGTATGATACCTTTAAGATTATTTAACTAGACTGTGTAGCTACAGTCTTCAAATAACCAGAATTAGAAAACAAGAATTAGAAATGTTAAAATCTTCACCTTATTTTTTTAATTAAATAAATGACACTTAAGAAACACCAATAGTTCCTTTAAAAACATTTTAATACAGTTAGAGTGAAAATATTGTTTTCTTGGAGGTGGTAAATGTGGGATGCCCTGGACTTAAATTTGAACTCTAGCCAATTACAAGTTTAACTAACTTGACAAAGTTAGAATTAGTCAGAAAAAGGCTTACGGCAAACAAAATATATATTTATTAATTAGCCTTGGAATATGTTTAATAGTGTTAACCATGGTGTTACATATTTCTATGTACTATGACCAGGTATAAAAATGTCACATATCTGAGAAGCAGAAAAATTCTGATATTTAGTTTTAACAAGAGAGAAAGTAAAAATCGACAGAAATGCATTCCTTATAGAGCAGTCAAAACATCTTTCACTTTTTCTGCATTTACCACACATGGGTGACTCCTTTAACTCTAACCTGTGAAGCAGGGGGAGGTGGGGAATATAATATTTGCTTAAAAGAAAAATATTTCTCATGAGGCATGATTTTTCTTAGTGCCAAGTTATACTACTATCACAGTCACGATAAATGTGACATTTAGAGAAGCATTTCATTTCCAGAAGGTGGCACTCTAGCATAGTTGGGAACACAGGTCTGCCTGTATCTGAAACCGAGCTGATGTGCAACCATTAACATTCAGTTTAACTGAAATTCTGCAACAGAGAGTGGGTATTCAAACCACATAAATGCACTGCTGCCAAAGAAAAGCATTTTCTTTGATAGCATTTTTTTTTCTTTCCTGGAAGTATTGCCACACCAGGTCAATGTGTGGAGTGAATGGAGCAAACTGCTATTCCATCTTCTAATCCCAAAAATCTATTTAATATGTTCTTGGATAGAGGATGTATTAGACACTAAACTGATAAGACCAGATACTACACTTGATCTTAACCAAAAGCCTGAGAAGTGATTCTTAATAGTATTTTAAACTCCAAACGTTTTTCTATGTCTGTAACATAATCTATTGCAGCATTAAACAAAATAGACAAAAAATAGAATGGAACATGTTAAAAAGGTAGCCCAGTTTTCAATGAGAGTATACCAGTTTATGTCAACTTTCAGTGAAGCTCATCTATAAATACATTTGAATAATATTTGATACCACAGAATTGTATACAGAATCAGATAATTATGGAAATTTGTGATCTCAGTATTAAAAATATATCTGAAATTACAAAAACTTTGGCCTATAATAAACATATATGTAATAAATATATAAAAAATAGTTAAAATTAAAAGAGGCTTTTAAAGAATTTCTTCAGGCAAGAAAAAATTTTGTTAATTCTTGAATTTCCTAAATAGAGTCCTTAGAAATCTTTGCCTAGTAAAAAGGTATATGGCATTATAGAGTGTAATAAAGTTTGACTACAGCAAATTGATCCATTTTCTATGCAGAGACTGGAAACATTTGTGATCTTGCCTGAGGTTGTGAATATTTCCAACACATTTATTTATTTCTATCAGCAATGAGAACTTACTCATTGATCAAAGTAAAATTATGTTCAGAATGTCAAAGTCTATGTAAACTGTCAACTAATAATTTTCTGAAAAAAAATTAGAATTTTTAGACATAATCATTTATATCCCGAAAGCTATTTGTCTATCTGAATATTGGTTACCAGTTATTGTATTACATAAGCTGCAAATGCATCTCTAATATAAGCATGTGTCGGTATTACAAGGTGACTAAAGCATATTTGAAACACATGACTTAAAATATATTTAATGCGGCACTTGTATCACAAATGCATCAGTGAGTCTCACTCCTACTTTTGTGAAGTTTACTTTAAGGTGCCCTATACTTTAAAATAGCTGTTGAGTCAAGAATATATCCCCTACATAAATGTTTGAATACTCATGCTGTTATAGTAAATCTCTTTTTCTTAAAATGTGTAACCAAAATGTTTGGATTATTCCAAATTAATCAACTTTTGGTCTTGATTAAATTACATCTTCTCTGTAGTCTCGATTCACAACGCCTTATAGAAACATGCAGACAACACCCATTTGTAAAGATTTGGGAGGATGTTTGCAAATTGAACCAGTAATTTGTCTTAAGGGAGGAAGATGGAGGGTACCAAAATTACAGGTGACACTTTGCCACTTAAAATCTCTACTAACAATTCATCTGTGAGTGTAATAATCTCTACTCAATTACTTAAAAGTGTGTATATTATGTTTATTTTTCTTGAATTTTGTCTTAAACTAGAGTTGTTCCTAGAAAATGGATATGAGAAGCATTCAGTTAAAAAAACTGTGAAACAGAGCTCCTCCAAATAATAACATTTGGAATTAAGGAGACCAAATATTCATATTCAAATTAATGTTTCTAATTCTCAGGCAAATACAGACATACATTATTTTGTACATATGTAATTCTCTAAGCAGAGTACACTAACATACATGTTACAACTGAAGCCATAGAACTAATACAGTACAAATTCCCACCTCAGTTTTGCTCAAAAGTTGAAGTGAGGAAGAAAAGTTATATTTTAATTAAAGTTAACGTAAATGTCTACTGGGTGCATACAATTTTAAGAAAATACCTAACATCTTAAATTTTATACTTGCTATGGGACAGTACAGACTCCTTTGCCAATAGGATACTTTATTGTAAAAGTTTGAAGTTTGAGAAAAATGATAACTGGATATTATCACCCAAATTATATTATTTTTCAGAATTGCATTCTTTCTTTACATGTTTATGAAAAGTTAAGATATACTGAAGAATTAAGATTTTAATTACTCTCAAGTTGTATCATTTGTAGAGGAAGTTATTTTTTACAATGGTTATTTTATTTGATCCAAATACAACCATAGATGATTGATATGGAACACATTCTTATTCTATCTTTAAAGACAGGCTAATCAACCAAAACAGGATGTCAAAAAAAAAAAAAAAGAAAGAAAGTAAAAAGTAACCTGATAAGGGGCTTTCAGTTCTGGCTGTGGTAAAGGTCATCAGATTTACAATTCTATTGAAAATAACTACAAAACCGAACAAAATGGGAAAACTGAGAATTTAGGGTTCTGATCATTGAGAGAAAGAAAATATACAAAATGAGGGATACTTTATCCTGGCTGGAGTTCTGAGCCACCACAACAGCTGTTATTTGAAGGGGTGGGTATCAGAGTGAAGGTAGCTAGACAGAGAATTGCACAACTCTGAGTGTGTCTTCTTGAGTCTTTGTGTAAATTCTAAGTCGTGTGTATACAGAGTCTTCACTGGCCTGACACATACTGTGACTGTAGAGGTATAAGCCCAGCAGAGGCTCTGGGCACAGCCCAGATTATAGACCTCGCCAGCCAGAGGGAGAGACTCTGTTGAACACCCTAGGAATTCATATGAAACTCCACAATTGCCAGAGGAGCAGAGCTGGTCTATCTCCCTACTGTCATCAAGCCCCAAATGATCAAGTTGAGACTCCAGTAAAGTCATTTGCCTACCAGAGTAAAGCTAGACTCTTCACAGTATTCTGCCATGCAGCACAGGATCTATAAAGGTGGGACTAAACTACGATGATAAAGCTTAAGACAGTAATTGTGTCTGGGAGGAGAGGTGAGAACTGTTTTGGAAAGGGGCATGATGCACCTTTCCCTGGGGTGTGGAAATGTCCTGTATTTTGACAGGGCTTTCTGTAAAACAAGTCTGCATTTTTCAAGGTTATCAAATTGTGCACTTAAGATCTATACACTTTACTGTAAATAAATTATGTCTTAAAAAAAGGGATTATATTCAAGCAAGATAATAGAACAAAGTTGGGGGAGCAGGAACCTTTTAAAAAGCTGTGATAATTTTTTTATGGGATGGAAGAGGAATTTCCTTCCTTGCTGTATTAGTTTTGGCTTCGGAGGGCAATAAAAATGAATAAAGGAATAAATGTCAGTAATTGAAAAAAAATTTTTATAAATGCATGCAGTTAGAAAAAATAATACAATAAGGATATGGAAATACAAAAAGGCCCAGAAGCAGGGTCAAGATGTACTGACAGTGAATTTTTTAAATAAATGTACTATGCTTATTATGTTCAAAAAAGCAAAAGGACATGACTAAAGCACAGATTCTATAATATAGCAGGAGAGTAAAAACACACATATACACATTACACAATAATGCCTGAAAAGTTGTTGAGATAAAGGGCAATGCAATTTCAGAAAAGCAAGAAAAGATATTAAGAAGGTTTTATCTGGATAACTTAAACCCAAAAAAGGTAAAAACAGACTCATAAAGAAAACTGGCCATTAGGACTTCCATGTCCACTATCCTCTGTGACTGAAGTGCAGTGATAGCCTCGAAGGCCTAAGAGTATTCCTGTACTTACCAAATGTCTCAATAAAAGCCCAGTTTAATTTTCACTCTTCCTTCTGTTAAAATTCTACTTATCTACGGTATGGTAAAATATAAGTATTAGTAAATAAAAATAGCAAAAACCAATATGGCAATCTCAACTAATTTCCTTTCACTTGCAAGAGAACCGAATTTTGTTTCTGGTGCCCGCTCCTCAGGCTTCACATTTCGGCGTTGCTCTCACCCTGGCAACCCTATTAGCCATATATAAGGAAGAATGCTCATAGGCCGCTCCAAAGAGACAAACCCGAACAAGAGAAAAATTGTATATTAGTCCCTTTAGTCTTCGATTTGAGAAACACGAGCAATTTCTTCAATCAAAAAATCTAGGGATAGAGGAGGAATACATGTTTTGGCTTTGTTTTTGTTTATTTATTTTTAATGTAGAGGAATTTTCTAACTACATTATGTGAGAAAAAAGGTCTGAATTCCTTTTTAAAAATCAATCCTCTATCTCTTTTTATGCACCTTGTACTATGAACATTGATTTTACACACACTTATTATTCTAAGATACTTTCAGTTGTGACTGCTGTGATTTTTTTTTTCAGAATGGAAATTAGACTTTATAAAAATCACATTTCAAGTAGCCCATGTATGACCATATTTCTCAACTTTATACCAAATTATGTGAAAAATTGTTATTGTCTAATATGTAAATTGTGATAGAATGTTTATTAGAATTAACTTAATTACTGGTATCAGTATTCAATCAATGATTCTTTATTGTAAATATTCTCTGAGAAAAATTATTTAAGAACACTCTTAATTTTTTTTCTAATGTGGAATATCAATACTTCGTACTAGTCTGATTTTAAACATGTGCCTTGGACACTCTTCTTTCCTTGCACATACTTGTGGGCAAGGCGAGTTGCAAGGTTTCTGGAGTTGCTTTAAAGGTCAGACACATGTTGGCTTTTGCAGATCAACACAATCCCTAAAAACAGTATGTTCTGGGTCTAGTTACTGATAGTCAGATCCATAGAAACATATTCATAACCAAAGATTTAATCTAGACAAGGTTTCTATGCTTGCAGACTATCCTCTTATATTTACTTGTTTCTTTGCTCAGCACAGTTTTGCTTTCCTTCAGTTTAATGGTGTCTACTTTGAAACTATCTGAAAATGTTAGTTTAGCAGGAAGGCATCATCATTAATACAACTTTTGAAACTACAATGGAGCCCAACCAACTGAGAAGTTTTAATGTGGACACTTGAGGACACCTAGAACTGTTTATAGCTAAGGCTGTTTCTTTAAAATCACTTCTCATAACAATAGTACAAGTACATCTTGTTGCAGAACTTTGCACAAAAAACAGCCAACATACATAAACATTCTGTGTTTTTTCAATGCTCTGAATTCTTCCAGAAAGTTCACAGAGGTTACATGTTCTTTTGGCAAGTAGTCTACCTTTACAAGGAATTGTTTTACCAATTGTTTTCCATAATGTAATAAGGATTAGTGGCTTTCAACCCTGCAGTATCTGGATTTTTGCTACCCATTACAAAACTATTAGATTAAACCCTCATTTTTTTTATTATGGTTCTGTCTACTCCTAGTAACCATATTCTGCTTTATTTAAGATTAAGATGAGGGGATTAAAGATGATGGCATGAGAGGTGAGACAGAGACCTCCTCCTAAAACCCATATAATATGAAAATATAATTAATACAAATAATCCTGAAAGAGCAACAGGAAAGAAGGCTGGGCCAGATGGCATATGCCTGGAGAAAAGAACAGACCTCAGGCAATAGGGCAATGTACCAAAGCTGTGACCCAGTGGGACTCAAGCTCTTCCCCCACCACAGCTCACCAGCAGGAGGAAGAGAAAAGGAGCGGGCAGGGGGTGGAGGCCTGGGACTGCTGAACACTCAGCCCAGGAGATCTGCTCTGGGAGCATGAACCTACATTGCATGGTACTCTGGTGATTAGTGGGGTTGGAAAACTAAGATGGGCAGAATACCTGGAGAGACAGAGATTCCAGCTGTTTGTGGAAAACAGGGATCCACATCTGGCTGCTCTGGAACAAAAGAAAGGCAGGCAGTCTGAGAGATTTACTAAAAGTGAAAGTGCTGCTAAAGGGGCAAGGATTGCACAGAGCTTACTGCTCAGAAGAAAGGACAGGTAGACAAAATTGACCAGGTGCACTTTGCCCAGAAGTTTGGGAACTTTCACAATGTTCAGGAGCTCCATCCCTCTGGCTGGTTATGTAGTTCCAAGGTCCCCCACCATGTTATGCAGCCTTCTGTGACTTCCTCCTGGCCAGCCCACACCTGGCTCACAAACTGGCAAACCCTGCCGTGGCATCAGACCAGCCAGAGGAAAGCCCTACCTACAGTAGCTACAAACACAAAGCATAGAGGCTTACAACTGTGTGTTCGGCCCACTGGTTCTGGCAGTGGAGACAGACATAGCAGCCAGGAAGTAGGAAAGAGTCTTTGCCTACCCTCAGGCATTAGCACCACTCCCCTGCAACCCCCAACATCACTCCAGGGGCTGAGCAGCTCCAGAGAGTAGAGCTTATGGGCACTAGAGGGCGCCACATACAAATATGAGTCATTAAAGGAACCTGGTTCAAAGCTAAATCTCAATACCACCAGAAAAAAGGATTGAATGAGACTAAACTAATTAATCTTCCCAAAACAGATTTCAAAATAAAAATCACAAACATGCTCATGGAGGTACAGAAAAAATATTCAAGAAATCAGGAGCTAACCTAGGATGGAGATCAAATTGTTGAGGAATACAATGGAAGGTATTAAAAACAGATTAGATACAGTGGAGGAGACGATAAATGAAACAGAAATTAAAGAAGAGGAACACAAAGAAGCTGCGGCAGAGAGAAAAAAGGATCTCTAAGAATCTAAGAATGAAAGAATACTGAGAGAACTGTGTGACCAATCCAAATGGAATAATATTCATATTATAGGGGCTCCAGAAGAAGAAGAGAGAGAAAAAGGGATAGCTTTCTTTGAGGAGGTAAGTGCTGAAAACTTCCCCCAACTGGGGAAGGAGATATTCTTCAGGCCATGGAGGTGCATAGATCTCCCAACACAAGGGACCCAAGGAGGAAAACACCAAGACATAAAATAATTAAAATGGCAAAGATCAAGGATAAGGACAGACTATTAAAAGCAGCCAGAGAGAGAAAAAAGATCACATACAAAGAAAAACCCATCAGGCTATCATCAGACTTCTCAGCAGAAACATTACAGGCCAGAAGGGAGTGGCATGATATATTTAATACAATGAATCAGAAGGGCCTCAAACTAAGAATACTTTATCCGGCAAGATTATCATTTAAATTTGAAGGAGGGATTAAACAATTTTCAGATCAGCAAAAGCTGAGGGTATTTACCTCCCACAAACCATCTCTACAGGGCATTTTGGAGGGACAGCTATAGATGGAAATGTTCCTAAGGTTAAATAGCTGTCACCAGAAGTAATAAAAAGGGAGAGAAAAAAGTACACAATACGATACCTAATATATAAAGAATGGAGGATGAAGAAAAGGACAGGAAAAAAAGAACCTTTAGATTGTGTTTGTAATAGCATACTGAGTTAAGTTAGACTCTTAGATAGTAAAGAATTTACCCTTGAACCTTTGGTGACCATGAATCTAAAACCTGCAATGGTACTAAGCACATTCCTATCGATAATCACCATGAATGTAAATGATCTGAATGCATCAATCAAAAGACATAGAGTCACTGAATGGATAGGCAAATAAGACCTAACTATATTCAAACCCAGAAACATACACAGACTACAAGTGAAGGAATGGAAAAAGATATTTCATGCAACTAATAGGGAGAAAAAAGCAGGTGTTGCAGTACTTGTATCAGACAAAATAGACTTCAAAACAAAGAAAGTCATAAGAGACAAAGAAGAACATTACATAATGAAAATGGTTCAAACCAACAAGAGGATATAACCATTATAAATATCTATGCACCCAACACAGGAGCACCTACATATGTGAAACAAATAATAACAGAATTAAAAAGGGAAATAGAATGCAATGCATTCATTCTAGGAGACTTCAACACTCCACTCACTCCAAAGGACAGATAAGCCAGACAGAAAATAAGTAAGGAGACAGAGGCATTGAACAACACATTAAAGCAGATGGACCTAACAGACATCTACAGAATGCTCCACACAAAAGCAGAAGGATACACATTCTTCTCAAGTGCACATGGAACATTTTCAAGAATAGATCATAGACTAGGCCACAAAAAGGAGCCTTGGTAAATTCAAAAACATTGAAAATGTTCCAACTAGCTTCTCAGACCACAAAGATATGAAACTGGAAATAAATTATGAAAAGAAAATGAAAAGGCCCACAAACACATGGAGGCTAAACAAACATGATCCTAAATAACCAATGGATCAATAACCAAATAAAAACAGAAATCAAGCAATAGATGGAGACAAATGACAAAATTACAAAATCTGTGGTACACAGTGAAGGCTGTGCTAAGAGGGAAGTATATGGCAATACAGGCCTACCTCAGGAAAGAAGAACTATCCCATATGAACAGTCTTAACTCACAATTAGTGAAACTAGAAAAAGAAGAACAAATGAGGCCTAAAGTCAGTAGAAGGAAGGATAAACTAAAGATTAGAGCAGAAATATATAAAATTGAGAAAAATAAAACAATAGAAAGAATCAATGAAAGCAGGAGCTTGTTTTTTGAGAAAAAAATAAACAAAATAGACAAACCTCTAGCCAGACTTATGAAGAAAAAAGGGGGTCTACACATATAAACAGAATCAAAAGTGAGAAAGGAAAAATCACTATGAACACCATAGAAATACATAGAATTATTAGAGAATACTATGAAAAATTATATGCTAAAAAACTGGATAACGAGAAGAAATAGACAACTTTCTACAAAAATACAACCTTCAAAGGCTGACACAGAAAGAAACAGAAAATCTGAACAGACCAATTACTAGCAAAGAAATTGAATTGGTAATCAAAAGACTACCTCAGAACAAAACCCCTGGATCAGATAGTTTCACTGCTGAATTTTATTAAACATTTAGTGAAGACCTAATACCCATTCTCCTTAAAGTTTTCCAAAAAGTAGAAGAGGGAATACTTCAAACTCATTCTATGAGGCCGGCATCACCCTAATACCAAAACCAGGCAAAGACACCACAAAAAAAGAAAATTACAGACCAATATCCATGATGAACATAGATGCAAAGATGCAAAAATACTGAACAAAATATTAGCAAACTGAATTCAAAAATATTAAAAAATATCATCCATCATGATCAAGCAGGATTTATTCCAGGGATGCAAGGATGCAAAATTCATCATCTATTCATGAGAAAAACTGTCAACAAAATGGGTTTAGGGGGCAAGTACCTCAACATAATAAAGGCCATATATGACAAACCAACAGCCAACATCATACTTAACAGCGAGAAGGTGAAAGCATTTCCTTTAAGATCGGGAACAAGATAAGGATGCCCACTCTCTCCACTTTTATTCAAAATAGCTCTGGAGGTCCTTGCCACGGCAATCAGACAACACAAAGAAATAAAAGGCATTCAGATTGGTAAAGAAGAAGTTAAACTCTCACTGTTTGAAGATGACATGATACTGTACATAAAAAAAAAACCCTAAAGAATCCATTCCAAAACTCCTAAATCTAAATCTGAATTCAGCAACGTTGCAGGTTATAAAATTAATACACAGAAATCTGTTGCATTACTACACAGTAATAATGAACTAGCAGAAACAGAAATCAGGAAAAAATTCCATTTACAATTGCATCAAAAAGAATAAAATACCTAGGAATAAACCTAACCAAGGAAGTGAAAGACCTATACTCTGAAAACTACAAGACACTCATGAGAGAAATTAAAGAAGATACCAATAAATGGAAACACATCCCAAGCTCAAGGATAGGAAGAATTAATATTGTCAAAATGGCCATCCTGCCTAAAACAATCTACAGATTCAATGCAATCCCTATCAAAATACCAACAGCATTCTTCAATGACTAGAGCAAATAGTTCTAAAATTCATATGGAACCAAAAAAGACCCTAAATAGGCAAAGCAATCCTGAAAAGGAAGAGTAAAGCTGGGGGGATTACACTCCCTGACTTCAAGCTCTACTACAAAGCTGGAGTAATCAAGACAATTTGGTACTTGTGCAAGAACAGACCCATAGACCAAAGGAACAGACTATAGAGCCCAGATATAAACCCAAGCATATATGATCAATTAAGATATGATAAAGGAGCCATGGACATACAATGGGGAAATGACAGCCTCTTCAACAATTGGTATTGGCAAAACTGGACAGCTACATGCAAGAGCATGAAACTGGATTATTGTCTATCCCCATTAACAAAAGTAACCTTGAAATGGATCAAAGACCTGAATGTAAGTCATGAAACCATAAAATTCTTAGAAGACAACACAGTCAAAAATCTCATGAATATAAACATGAGCAAATTTTTTCTGAACACATCTCCTCGAGCATGGGAAACAAAAGCAAAAATGAACACGTGAGACTACATCAAACTAAAAACCTTCTGTACAGCAAAGGACACCATCAGCAGAAAAAAAAGGCATCCTACAGAATGGGAGAATATATTTGTAAATGACATAACCAACAAGGGGTTAACATCCAAAATATATAAAGAACTCTCACGCCTCAACAACCAAGAAGCAAATAACCTGATTAAAAAATGGTTGGAGGATATGAACAGATAATTATCCAAAGAAGAAATTCATATGGCCAGCAGCCACATGGAAAGATGCTCCACATCACTAATTATCAGGGAAATGCAAATAAAAACCACAGTGAGATATCACCTCACACCAGTTAGGATGGCCTCTATCAAAAAGACTGAGAACAACAAATGCTGGTGAGGATGTGGAGAAAGGCAAACCCTCCTACACTGCTGGTGGGAATGTTAAGCTAATTCAACCATTGTGGAAAGCACTATGGAAGTTCCTCAAAAAACTAAAAATAGAAATACCATTTGACCCAGGAATTCCACTCCTAGGAATTTACCAAAAGAATATAATTTCTCAGATTCAAAAAGACAGATGCACCCCTATGTTTATCACAGCACTATTTACAATAGCCAAGAAATGGAAGCAACCTAAGTGTCCATTAGTAGATAAATGGATAAAGAAGATGTGGTACATATACACAATGGAATATTATTCAGCCATAAGAAGAAAACAAATCCTACCATTTGCAACAACATGGATGGAGCTGGAGGATATTATGCTCAGTGAAATAAGCCAGGTGGAGAAAGACAAGTACCAAATGATTTCCCTAATTTGTGGAATATAGCAAAGAAGCAAAATTGAAGGAACAAAACAGCAACAGACTCACAGACATCAAGAAGGGACTAGTGGTTACCAAAGGGGAGGGTTGGGGGAGGGCAAGTGAGGAGGGAGGGAGAAGGGGATTCAGGGGTATTATTTTTGGCACATTATGGTGTTGGGGGGACATTGGGGAAGACAGGGTTGCACAGAGTAGGCAAACAGTGACTCTGTGGCATCTTACTATAATGATAGGCAGTGACTGCAGTAGGGTATGGGGGGGAAACAATAACATGGGTGAATGTAGTACCCACATTGTTTTTCATGTGAAACCTTCATAAGGGTGTATATCAATAATATGTTAAAAAAAGATTAAGATGCTATTTAAAAAAGAATGAAGGAGTCTGAATTTCAGCATTTAAATAAGATAGAAATATATGTCTCATAAAATAATTCAGGCATTCGTGGCTCACTGTTGGCAGAGCGCTGTCATTCTTAACATGTGGCTTCTGTCTCTGGCCGTTCAACCTTTGCCAGCACACAGTGATCCAAAAGAGGGAAATATGCAATACTATTTGCTCTGTCCTCTGATGGACAAAAACCAGGAGTACCAAATATAGCACCTGTTTAAATTCCATTATCTACAACTTAGACATATGTTCACACTTCTCAGTAAGGGAAGCTGAGAAAGGCAGTTTTAATTGTATAGATATGTGACCAGTTGAAATTCTCCAATGGACAGAGGTTAAGAACAGAGAGTGGGTAACAAGTCATAGTCTGGCATGCTACTGTGTTATTCAGAAACAAACCTAAATAGTTATAGCAGAAAGGAAAGATTTTAATACAGAGAATTAACTTTGAACAACAATGAAAAGAAAAGCCTGTGTGTGGGCTCTAGACTGGAACAGAACACTTCAGAACTGACACACCCAGGGATCGAGGCCACCAGTGGATATAGTGAGTACAGACCTTCCACTTTAAAGGCAACTTCATAACTAGGAAGTTGAGAATTAGCTGACCCCAATATTTTGCCACAGCTACCTCAACACCAACTAAGGTAAAGAATGGACCCTGGAATATTGCTTTAGAAGCCAGGATCTTGCTTGCCAGTAGAAAAAGGAAGCACAAAGCAACACAAATATTCCTTGCTTCCACCTTCTAAAATTGGTGCAAATACATCTCACTGGTAGAACCAAATTCTCATCCAGACTCCAGCTTGCAAGGCATGTGGGAAGTCTCACTTTAAACTGTTCAAAATCCACAGTCAGGTACATGAGGAAGAAGTTCAGAATGGTGTTTAATGAACCAATTCACAGCCTTCACCAGTTCTTCTAATGACCAATGAGCACCCTGGCAAAGCAGGTATTGTTAAAGTACTATTTTATTCCAACTGAATGCGCTTTAATGAACCTTTCATCTGTGTTTATTCTTTAGTAATTGAATAATCCTTTAAAATAAAATGATTGGGTTAATTTCACAAAGAATGTTCTGAAACCCAGTTTGTATAAGGCTTGGAAATATCAATATCAATTTCTTGCTCCTTTATTCTAGACTTTAAATAAATAGCATTTTTGAAGGTCTGAAAGTTCTATAAAGATTTCATACTTTATTGATTCACATATTCCCTCCTCCCTCACTAAAGTGAATGAAAGAACAAGAGATTTATTTTTAATATAGCAACAACACAGCTGGCTTAACTTCAAAATAACATGAGCAAGACATTTTCCTTTCTTGGTCAGTTTCCTAATATTTGAAATAAGGATATACAAATAACTGTATCATCTCAGCAACTGCCTTCACTGGTTTTTCAACAATATGCTATATTCAGATCACTCTACGAAGCAACAGGGCTAGGAGAGAAAAGTTGTCCTTTGAACCTCCATGACAGCAGGGACCTGTCTGGCTTGTTAGTCACACTATCCCAGCACCAAGCAGCTGCTAAGCACTCAGTAGATACTGTATAAGAATTCTTGACTTAATAAGTGAGGTTCTACTTTTAAAAGGGCTTATGCAAAGAACATTAGTAAGGGAATGAGAGGTAGGGAAAATGCTGAGAACACATGAAATATGTATGGAGCCAGTCTCAAGGTTCTTTGTATTCAATTTTAAAGGTGACTTAAATTCTACCCTACTGGCAAGGTCAGACTGGAAGAATCTTTCCCAGGTTTGAGGCAAGACTACAGGCTGACTAGCACAGAACTTATCTTGGAATGTGTGTTCTAAAATTAAGGCATTTTGAACAAAGAAATTATGCTTACCTAAGAGAAGGGGAAAATAAAATTGGTAGATTTTATGTACTTGGACATTGATTTGTTAAGGCAATGAACAGGAAAGTTTTAGGAGTCTATCCACCAAGACATTAAAGTTCTTGTTTCTAACACTTTTTAACTTTGCATTTTATTAAAAGCATAAACAAAATAACCTAAAGTAATATTAACACAACACATGGGAAATTCAATAAACTGACACTGTAAAGATTGCCTTTTCTCCCTAAAAGACTTGCAATTTCAGTGTTGAAGCTTGATCATTTTCTCTTAAATGCGTTGCCTGAAAAATGAGTAGAAGTAGACCACTATATTGGAGGCAAGACTTTATGCGTTTTAAGTAGTAGGCATAGAACAAAGCCATGAAAAAGAAAATGAAAGAAATTCTTGTACAACTGATTTTATTTTTAATTATAAGTTCTACTAAAGTAAGCACACTCATTAAATAAGGAACTAGATAGCATTGAAGGGCATATTTTCGAAGGAAACAAAGTGCAAGGTACATTTTGGTACCCTTTCTTGTTATTAAATAATGACTATCAAACTGTATTAACCCTAATCTTTCAGCTTTTCAAGATTACATTGTGCCTTTTCAAACTAGTCCAGCTTTCATAGCTTCTCCTCAAAATGTACACGAGTCTACTCTAATATACAACAAATGACTTGTAGGTACAAAAATTTTCTGATTTTTCAAGGAACTATTTTCTTAAAAATTAGTGGCTCATTTTAGAAATTAAAGTGATAGTAAATGCTTATTAGTATAAATGTATTGAGAAAAAAATCACTACATGTCAAGCTATTTTTAAACCCCTGTCCCTTTACAAAGTCCCCAAGTGAAGAATTCAATCTAGGTTATGATTAAAGTTTAAAGGTTCATTCATCGTCCTGGAGCACCACCACCATTTCTAGGCTAAGCTGTCACTTTTAACCTCTCACACCTTTGTTGCTCTATAAGGAAAGGAGTATGAGACAATGCAATTCTAAACCTTTCATAGTATAAATATCTTTTCATCAACAGCACTAAAAGTGAATGTAGTTCAATTTTCTGTTCCCTGTCCTCCCATCCAAGAAATCAATCTTAGAAACAAACAATAACAACAACAAAAACTCCACAGATAACAAAATTCAAAGGAAGGAAATGAGGGGAAAGAATGAGGATCCTTGTTATGCATTTTAGTAACAAAAGGGTGACACAACATATTTTGGTTCCTACAACTTTCCCTAAAAAAGCAAGCATGTGTCTGGCTGAACCTGGTACCTGGATCCAATTAGATAATTTTTTTGTGTGTTGCTACAAAAATTCAACACGTTGCTCATTTCCAACAGTGATACACCTAAACAACACACCTATCCACGTCTACTTTATTGCTAGCTTTGTAAATACTCCTTTTCATTTCTTCTTTCAAGTATGATTAGATAATAAAAGTTATCTTTAAATTGGAAATTACTGTGCGTCCTAAGGTTGAGCAAACAAAATTGACTAAAATAACACATTAAATCCCAATTAAACAAGGAAAATCACTCATTAGTCAAATGCACAGAATGGCTAGAGTAACATTTTTAAGAACTTGCTTCTCCCACTGAGAATGACAACCGCTGGTTCCCGTGTCCCATCCACTCCCACGTTCCAGTGCATGATGGCAGGAGCACAAGTACTTTGAGGAGAAACATACTCAACTATTTTTTTTTTTCAAAAATATATTTTTGTTTATATATTGCTGTTCACTATCTTTTGGCACAGATACTGTTTGGCACAGAGAGCCTAATTTATTGTTATGTTTGGGGCATAAATCCTGTATTCATTCTGTAAACTCCTTTTTTCCATATAACCCTCTGGGGTTTTGATGAAAAATAGATTCCTAAACATGCCAAACCTGTCAAACAGGAATAAATGCTTCCAGTGGAAGCATAATGTTCCCTTGAAATAGAAATGTTTGAGCTTGTAGGAGCTCATTTCACTCTGGAAAAAAATGAGATCATGTTTCAATTCAGGAAGATGTATGCTTCAGGTAAGAGACTGAGACAGTAAACCTCCTGTACTTAGCCAAATACACAGAATATTTGAATTCAAATGTACCGTTGAGGCAGAGTGGCTCTTTACTTAGATTGTGAAACTTAAACGGTAGATGAATTTAAAATCTGAATAAGTTTGTACACATTCTCCAGAAAATGGATATTTCCGGAAGAACTGATTAAGCCTTAATTATCCCTTCTCTCCCTCCCTCCCTTCCTCTCTCTCTCCTTTTCGCACTTTCCTTCTCTCCCTCTCGCTCTCTCTCCCTCCTTCCCTCCCTCTCTCTGGCTGACCCCATGGATTGCACTGATACCATGCCCTTTATATCACCTCCTGACCGCTCACTCTCACTTTCATGTCCGTCAGAGCCTGGAGCAATTCCAGGCATGTCTGCTCGTACGTTTTCCTTTGTACACATTTTCTTCAACTCTTGAAGCTAGTGCTGGTAAGACTGCAGACCACATGCCAGTGATGACTCCAAAACAAAGTCTTACTGAATGAAGGGTGGATATTCTTAATATTGGATTCCAAACTGACTAGAGTTCCCACTGGAGAAAAGCAGCCGTTTCTTCCTGTTTTGTCACTCCATGCTGGACTCCTGCCCTGTCCTGTCTGCCTACCTGTGTACGCAGCTCACCGGAGGCCATTGTGAAGTTGGTATGTGTCCCAGTTATCCCCTTACTTTCTTACCTGGCAAGCTATTAACATTACCGATACTTAGGATTAAAGACAGAAATGATATGCCCTATATGTAAAAAGTAATACGTAACTTGTGCGCAAACTTCTTAAATGCATTATCTAAAGTATCAGCCAACAGAATCAGAAATCTAATTGTTTGGATTAGAGGTTGAAGAACACGTCACCTACATTAATGAATAATGTCACCTATGTCATTAATAACATCATTAAGAGCTGGATTTGAATCAAGGTTTTCTTATTCCAACTCTAGGCTATTTCTATGATATGCTAGTCATACTCCAGAAACGTCTTTCTGCTATCTATCTGGGCCACATAGAAAGCAAGTTTGTGAACTAAGCATAAGGAAATAGTACTGTGAGCTGGACAAAAAACAAGACAGCTGCATCCAGCGACTAGAGAAAAGGGTACATATGAGGTAGATAAGCTAACTGATTCACTGAATGAGCAAGCTCAGATGGGGCCAGTGTGAGCCACCAGGCCATGATTTCACTCTTTTTCTCTCAGAGCTGTGATCGTTTTCTTGGTAGGAAAGCCCTCTTCAAGTAAGCAAAAAGCAGAGTACAATTCTCTTGGAGCTCAGGAAAAAATTGGTGATACAATCATCTTTTCTATCTAGAAAGATATTGCATTGTACTTCTAACTAAATTATTGATTTGTTTTTCCAAATTTATGATCTGATGAAATGATATACAATCATAGAAAAAAATTAACCATTATAGATATTTAAGCATAAATCTGTTTTAACTGTTATCAGCTCTTAACAATAGTCTTTTTGACATTTGTCCATTATTATTAGTTATGATTTACCTGTTAGATGGAATATTTTAAATGATTATTTTCAGCTACAGATGAGGGTGTGCATCTTTGACTTCTAACTTACTCAAAAATATTTCTATTCTTAACAACTTTATAGGTACTTCTAAGTGTTTTCCAATTTTATTGTTTTTTTTTTTTTCCTTTTCAGTTACTTAGAAATGTTTTAAGTTGAAAGCAAATGAGTTCCTTGGCAAATTACCTTCTTTTTACTGATATTTAACTATGTTGTGGTCACAGAGAATGGTCTATGGAATACACTGACTTTGAATCATGTTAAAAGTTGTCAAATATATGGTCAATTCTGAGAAGCAATACATGTCCTTAAAGAGAATGTGCAACTCCCATTCGTTGAATGCAATATTCTCTATATGTTCATTACATCAACCTTATTAGTTTTTTCAGATCTTATATACGCCTAATGGTTTTTTAGACTAATTGATCTTCATGTGAGATTTCTATTAAATGCTTTCATTATGGCAGTAGGTCTGTCAATTTCTCTTACAGTTCTATAATGTGTTGCTGTTTAAATTTTGAAGGAATAACTTTTAGTATATATCTGAGATACCCAGGAGGGAAAGTGAAGCTTTTACTTTTATAAACTCTAGACATAATTTTTTGTTGGTAGGACTGTTTTGTTTGTTTTTAATATAACCACACCAGTTTTATGCTGTTATTATTTGCCTAGGTTATCTTTTTCCATTCGTTGAATTTTAAGCAATCCTTATCTTTGTGTACCTGACATGGCTCTACTAAGCCAAATTGGCCTTTTTTCTTAACACAATGTAACAATCTAGAGATCTTATATGACATACTCAGACCATTTACGTTTATGTGTTTCTGATATACACTTATTAATTTCTGCCATTTTAGAGATGTTTTTATTTGACACTATTTTCTGGGTTTTTCCTGACACTGTGGGACCTTCCTGCAAACTGATCAAAGGTTCTTGATTTTCACTTCTTTGTCCTTTCACCCTCTATATGTTAATGGTTACATCTAAAAATTCAAAATGCATTCTTGAAAAATCTAAAGTTATCTATGTTCATACTTCCTCTTGGACAATACAAGTAACTTTGAAAATTTGGATCACTCAACCCTAACATACATAGCCTTGTGGTCTAGTTTTTAATTATCTAATTTATTCTCACCTCCAAATTAGAAATTTGTGTTTTTACTGCCAACGTTAATTTAGAATTATCCACATATTTATTACAGTTGTACTCACCATCCCCCATGAGAATATGTTTTTATTATTTGTTCTACAACTTGAAAGATGGTTTTGGTTTTGCTGAATATTGGCTTATTTTTCCTCCTCTGATTTTTTCCCAATCATTCTGGTTTCCTCTTCTCTTGTGATATTTGTGCTTAGGTCCCATTCTGGTGATTTTCTCTACATGTGCACCTTTGTATAGGAGCAATTCTTTCTAAGAGAGTTACTTCTTGAGGACGGCATATGAGCAAAACCAGGAAAATTAGCTGTGTGAACAGACAGCCTGCATTTGGATCCATTGTTTCAGAACACTTTCTCATGAACACTCTACCTTTGGGCTAAATATCATCTGAAACAGAAAAGCATCTACCTGGCTCATAGTGAGAAGCTGGAATGCCACATGAGATGGGCCATAATTTTGGTCTTCATCTGATTGAAATTGGTGTTAACGTTTTTTCCTCTACTATCTTTTGAGACTGACAGTCTCTTCTCCAAAGGTATGCTCGGGGCCTCGGCACACTTGCTCACTCAACAGCTGCTTTCCTCAATTATCTTGAGAATTCCCTTCCCTTGGTTCCTCATGAAGATGTTCTTCTCCCAGAGTACTGAGATAATTCTGTAAACATCAGATTGGTTATTTATTCATCATGTGTGTGTCTATATTTTTGCATATGCATATGCATGATTGATATTCAACCTTCAAGAAGAAAAGGTTTATCCAGAGAAATTAGTGATATGTGTATTTAGACCTTTGTTCCCTATAGAATTCACTTTACAATTGTAATCCATGTTTAATTGTGTTAATATTTTTTTATCCAATTGATTAACTTGGTGTGCCTGCCTGTTTACATCTAGTAACTAACCCAACATTTTTTCCTTAATGTCCAACGTAAACTAAAAATTGACATGTGCTAGGGTTTATTCATGCATTTTCTCTTCTTCTTTGATGCATATGTCTATAACTGCTCAATTGGTACACAGTTTTAATTATTGTGTCTTTAAAATGTTTATTATTTTTCAAATACAAGTTCTTACAAATATTTTTTCTCTGCTTTACTTTCCCCAAAATGCCTTAGAATTAGCTTATCAATTTCCTAAATATGAGTATTGAATTAAATGTATAAATTCTTCCAAAGTTTATTTGTAGTTTATAATTTTAAATCCTTTGTTGAAATATTATACCTTCATATATTGTAAGGATTTAACACATTTTCCATACACAAACATATCATCTATAAATAATAATACTTTTCTTAGGGGTTACATCCTTATTTATTGTTTATTGACTAGAATTTCTAAAATAATTTGATAAAAAGAATAATATCCCATTCTTAATTTGAAGAAGGCAGCTCATAGTGTTTCTTCATTAAATAAAATTTGGTTGTTAATTGCAAAAAATTTTTTAAATACTTTTTTCTGTTAAAAGTATGTTCTTTTCATTTGTAGTTCACTACTTAAAAAATCATGAATGATTAAAAAAATTGAATCCAAATTCTTTTTTCTGCTATGATTTATTGATGAACTATTTATTAGAAGATTCAAGCTTGGGAAAATGAAAAAAGAAAACATAAAAGAAAAATATAGAACTTAATATTAATAAATTAAGTTGGTTACAAAATCCCAGAAGTATCCGTGAATTCACTTTTTAAGAAGTACACATACATATACACATACACATACACACACTTTTATTTGATACATACTCACATTTATTACATCTTCTTTAGAAATTGCAATAAAATGTCCTTAATGCTTTTTGCTCTATATTCTGTTTTCTGATACTATTTATTAAAATTGTCTATTCTGCTTCATTTTGTGTTTGTGTGCATGTGTGTATGTGTGTATGTATTGGTATGTGTACCTATGTGTGTATGCATGTTTAAATAGCATACTTGGAAATAGCTTTCTCTTAACTTTTCCATCATACTTTTCATGTTTCTGTTGCAAAATCTACCCAATAAAAAAATTTTTTTGGATAATGTTTTTAATTCAATTAGCTAGTTAAATATGCTGTCATTAGAGATGCCATTAATCTTACTTGCCTCATTGTGTTTTTTGTTCTTAATATATACTTTTAATTTCCTATTTTCCTGCTGATTATAATGTAAAGGTCATCAAGTTTTGACTCTTCCAGTATTTGAAAATTATACAACCTGTTTTTCTTTAAGTACTTGTCTCTGTAATACCTAACAATTATATATATATATATATATATATATATATATATATACACAAACCAGTGTATACAAACTTATTTGTTTCTTAATGATCAGTGAAAAGGACATAGCATAATTTAATTTTCCTCTTTCCTCTTTCCTCTTGAGAACAGAAAATTTAGCATGCCTTTCAGTTTTAGTTGCAGGTTTTATTTTTCACCTAGCTTATTAATACCAAATAATTTTGAGATTATTACATTTAAAATTATTTGCCATAATAAGTCAGTATTAATCAATTTTCAATACTTACTCTTAGTTCCCTATACTTGACTTCTTATTTTGACTAAATTTTGTTAATGGCTGCACCTTTTCCACTAGAAGGATACAAAGGACACTTTCATACATTCAAATTTGTTTTTGCTGTTCTCACATGTAAGTGGCAAACTGAATGATTGTTATAAAACATATATGCCCTCTAATCTATGTACTTATTGTTCCCTTGTCTTAAGACAGTTAGCATTTAAAGGTGAAATCTATGTCCAAGCAAACTTTTCTTTTTCTTTTTTTGTCTTCTTCCCTCTTCCTCCCCCTTTTTGCTGGGTCAATATGTTAGTTTTAAGTTTTAAAAAGCATTTTTTCCCTAAAATTTCCTGGTTGTGTGTATATGTGTCATACATGTATGTTTGATATGCATATTCAGTGCTTATTCAGCCCAATTAGATATATTTTTGCAATCTTCAATGTTACTTCTTTCTATTCCACTTTTTTAGAATTTCACTAATATGATGTAAGATATCTTCTCTCAATTGTAATAACACCTTTCATTCATTTTTCACACGTTTCTTTTCTCTGTATTCAGTATTTCTCAATGTTTATGTCAAAATTTGTTTTCTACTATGTCATCTGATTTCAATGAATATTTTAAATGTGTGACTGAACTTTTCGTTTCTTTACTTCCCAGTAGCTCAGTAAACTTCATTTTATTAACATCTCACACTCACATTCCCTCTACATCTTTACTTCTCATTTTATTGTTATATTATTTTCCACTTTATTTTTATATCTTATTTAACCAAATACAACTTTTCTTAATTCTATGAAAAACATATAGCTTATGTTTTTATAACATTTACTTAGGTACACTACAGCATATAGTTTGCAAAAGTGACTTCTCCTTTTGTGTCTTGATTATAAAACAGCCATTTTATTTCTTGCAGAATATTTTCCACCTCCTATACTGATTTTTTTCCAACTATTCATCCTTTAGGAATGAAGTTTCTCTACACTGATTACTCATAAACAATGTCTGTAGCTTCTGTTTCCTCTCATTGTTTATGTGGCTGCTGTAAGAACAGCCACATAAACAATGAGAGGAAACAGATTTCCATCTAGAGGAACAGCCAATGTGAGCAGACTTAGTTGAATTACTGGTCATTAGCAGTCACTTAATTTTTCCAAGTGCTGGACTTCATCTGTCTTGGTCTGGTGTGTGGTTGTCTACTTTGAAAAAGTGAGCATGTTTCTAGGTAATTCCAATCAACACACAGTTCTTCTTTTGCCATAAATGTTCTACCTACGCTCTTTCTCATAGTACTTTCTGATCTCACATCCCCAGATGCAGCAAATGCTAAGGCACATACTCTCGATATTTTGCGTTAATGCAAACTTTAGTCTTAGACATATAAAAAGGAGGATGGTTAAGTGGCTGTGGCTGCAGACATTTTGGAGTGGCCGGGAGGGTTAATCAGACCCTAGATCTCCAAGTCAGGTAAAATTAGCAGGGAAATGAGTCATCTCCTTACCATTTTTCAGACTGCTTTATTATCTCCTTCAGATAATAGAGCACGTATCATACAGATTTTTTTTTTCTTCTTCTATTTCAACTTAATCCACTTTGACTAATATATGGTAAACATTTGGATGACTGAATGAATGGTTGCCAATCTTTGCTATTAGTAATATTTTACTGTTAATAGATTCGCTTGTTTTTACATTTTTTAAATATGTGTATAATTTTTAAAACATATACTACTAGCCAGATGCCATTCTAAAGAAAGTCAGCTGGACTGCTGTTAAAACCCCTTATTTATTATTATTGTTATTCTAATATTAGGAAAGTGAACTCATTACTAAATTCACAGTCTATTAACCAGCTTTTATTTTTGTAACTTGCAAACTTTTCCAGTTGTTTCAAAGATTTTTATTTTGTCTTACTATTATTTTCATTCAGTCTTTACACATTAATTCACTGAACTCTTACACTTCGTTGATTTAGATGCATTCCTATTGTAGCCCATGTGCGGTGGATCATATGATACATGCCTTTCAATTTTATGTTTTACATGGTAAAAAAAAGGCTTTCAAGCCACATATATTAGCCACATTTTTTAAAAATTTTTTTAAATTTTGCTATCATTAATGTACAGTTACATGAACATTATGGTTACTAGACTCCCCCTATTATCAAGTCCCCACCACATACCCCATTACAGTCACTGTCCATCAGCATAGTAAGATGCTATAAAATCACTGCTTCTCTTCTCTGTGTTATACTTCCTTCCCTGTGTCCCCCCCTCAACATTATATATGCTAATAGTAATGCCCCTTTTCTCCCCTTATCCCTCCCTTCCCACCCATCCTCCCCAATCCCTTTCCCTTCCGTAACTGTTAGTCCATTCTTGGGTTCTGTCAGTCTGCTACTGTTTTGCTCCTTCAGTTTTTTCTTTGTTCTTATACTCCACGGATGAGTGAAATCATTAGATATTTGTTTTTCTCCACCTGGCTTATTTCACTGAGCATAATACCCTCTAGCACCATCCATGTTGTTGCAAATGGTAGGATTTGTTTTCTTCTTATGGTATTAGCCACATATTTTAAAGAACGCCTTGCAGCATATCTCGTTGTATGGGTTGGTACAATAAACAAGTCCTTAGAAACATTAATATTACCAATGTATTCATATTACTATTGGTTTTTCCTACTATTGGCTTTTTTAACATTTGTAGGATCTCTTTCTAAGTCATATTCAGAAAAAGTTAATCGTATCAATAACTTTGCCAAGATTCAGTTAAAACAGATTTCTTGAGAGTTTAGATCTTGTGCGAATGACTATTAATACTAAATATAATTAAATAGATATCTTTAATATCTGTGATATTTTGAATATTTAATTCACTTATAGGTTTAAACTCATTTGGTGAAAAACATGGACGTGTCTCTAGCTGCTAAAGCAGCGATGGAAACCATGCGGCACCAGGCCCCCAGCCCCGCCCCTTCACGCACTCAGCAGCGGTAGAAGGGCACTCTTGGTCCCTAAGTTTTGCTCAGTCGCACATTTCTTCCCAAACCATGTTCTGGAAAGCCACTACCACGTAAGGAGATTTCATTTCTTAGATAAAACTATTTAGTACCTCAGTTTCAGATTCATTAGAATCCCCAAAGGAAAAACTGTTATTGGCTTGTTTCAACTACTTACTTCTATTCTTAAATATTGACAGAAAAGGTAACCCTTCACATGTATGGAAAATTTTGCTAAACTGTGCTACTATTCAAACAATGAAGTTTAAGTTAGATGGAAATAAATATGGCAATATAAATAAATACCTTCTATATTTATTTAGAAATATGTAGATTCAGGTAACAAAAGAAAAGTACATTAAAAAAACATGTATTAGAGAATATGGTAGAATAGCAATTTGCTTAAGTTTCATAGAATTATGTGTAGCCTCTGGAATAGGCCCAGTGCTATTATTGTTTTCCAAGAAAATATTTAAGTGTTAAGTTCCTGGATCAAATGAAACTAGTTAAAGTACTCCAAATAAGTTTGTACCAGGATCCTATGAAATTATATATGTGTTATATAACTGTGAATTTACTCCAATTCTAGACAGTTTGAAATGACAGGGAACAATCTATTGCTGTTACTTTAAAATGAAAATATATAATGTTTCATAAATATAAATCCTTTTCAGAATGGTCTCATTCTAAAAATGTAATTTTGATATGCCTTAAGTTGTTTCTTTAAAAACATACTAACATTTTGTTATTCATTTTTAAAAGATATTTAAATGAAACAAGCAATGTTAAGAATTAGTAGTGAATTGTAACTAGTGTTTTATATTCTATAGCCCCTCAAAGTAAGAATGACAGAAATACCAACTTGTAAAATGTATAGTGAGAGGCATTTTTTTCCAGCTGAGATTTAATTTATGCATGATGTATTCCTGATTTCTGATTCCTTTAGTCCTCCTTCATTTCCTTTTTCCTGAAGGGAAATCTGGCTCTTCCCAAGGACCTGCCCCTTTGCAGCTCTCCTGAGGTAGCTGTCCCCTCTCCCATGCCCCACTACTAAGAAACAGGAGGCAAAGCCAACATTCTTCCAGGTAGCTACAGACTTAGAGATTGTTCTTCTTCAACATTTTATACTTAACAGTCCACTCTTCAGAACCCCATGACATCTTGCTCCACTACCTATGTCCCTTCTACTCACTGACATCCTCTGACCTTGTGCCTCCACATTCATTTGGGACTTCTGCTCCTAGTTACATCTGGTTCAGTGTCTAGATTTCACAGTCTAACTCCAGGCCTTCCAGAGAACTTCAAAACCATTCTAAATAAATAATATGCTAAATTAGATGAATTTTTCTTTTTAATAATAGAATAGTTATGGGGGTTTTACTGGTCTCATGGCAACACAATAAGGAACTACATTTCCCAGACTTCCTTGCAGTCAATATTCAGGTCAATGGATGTGAGCAGAAGTGATATAATGCAACTTCCCAAGGAGGCTCTTCACAGGAAACCACTTGCCTTTCACTTCTTTCCCTCTTACCAGGACCAGAAGTAGACAAAGTGAAGTGATAGTGGCTTATAGTTTTCTTCCTTCCTCTCATATTATTTTGTACTTTTATTTTTGGGTCCATCCATTTAATATTGATTGTCTCCCACACTAGGATTGATTAGATCTCTTTTTAATTTCCAAATTGTCCTTAAACAAAGTTTATGGTTTAAGGCTCACTTTAAGATTTATCTCCTGAATGGAAGAATCATATGGGCAAATATTTACTGAGCATCTTCACTTAGATTTTGTACGAATCCTCAAGTTTGGTATGTGCAGCAAATCAAGCTCCCAACTCCATTCTTAGAATTTATGGTATGAACAATAACACAAAGCAAATGTAAGGCTGAATGTACTATTACCAGTTGAACAACCTTCTAACTTTCCTCCGTGTCAAGAGACAAACCTTCCTTTCCTGCCACCCAAAAAACCCTCCGTGTGGCACCCCATCACAGTACCCTCCCATTTTCCCAAGCACACTTTTCTATATAGTTTTATCATCCAAATGTGTATCCTTAAGGTGCATGGCTTTGTTTTGCCTTATTTTTTTTGGATGTTTGTTTGAGGTGGGTATGATTTTATGGTCTTTTTCAATTAATGCATTTCATCTCTATTTCCTTTTATTCTTGCAATTTATTTGTTGAAGAAACTAGCTTATTTTTCCTGTATCAGTTTACATCGTGATTTAGTTTAATATGTTCCTCTGCCCTCTTGTGTTTTTTGTGCATTAGTGATTGGATCGTAGGCTTACTCAGGTAGATTAAGGTTAGATTCTTTGGCAAGACTTCCCCAAGATAGTTTTGCATTCTGCATCAGAAAGCAAAAAATACCTGACTATCTCTCTTTGTGATGTTAGCAGCCACCAATGCTTGATGCCTAGATTTTATAATTCATGACTTACTGTAAAATATTGATGAGACAATTTTATCATTCTTTCATTTATTTGCTGCAATACTTCTACAAAGAAAAATTTTGCTTCATCTATTAGTTATGTAGTGGTCATTTCATATAAAAAACCACAAAAGTTTTATTGCATATTTTAACCCTGTGTTGTGCAAAGGCAGTTACTTAGTTGTATGTGTGTACATGTGTGATGAATTCATGCTTTTAAATATGTTTGATATGTTTTCAACCATTCCAGTTATTAAACTTATTGGCCAATGGGAGCCTGGCAAGTTGGTTCTCACCACCTCCTATTGATGCATCCTTGTCTTCCCTGATATCTTCCTCACTAACTAGAGAATAGGATGTCCTAGGTTCATCTTATACATTATCTGCCCTACATCCAAATCAGCCTGTCTTCCAAGATGCTCTGCTTCCTTAACGTGGTAATATTTCAATACCACAAGCTGATGTTGGGATGCTCACTGCTGTTGAGATGGGTATTACTTCCAGGCCTTCCCTGGAAGAAAGAAATAGTTAGATAGTTTTTAAAAAACAGAGTTCATTCTGATGTTCTCAGTTCTAATTCTGTCCTATAAAGAATACTAGTTCTCAAGGGCACTGGGGAAGCTAGAATTACTCATTTGTTTTATTCAGTGTTACACACAAAATATTTTGAGGATAGCAATTCGAACATGATCACCTATATGATTAACAAAAGAAGTTTTTGACAAAATTTGTACATGTTCACCTCATTTCCCCCACCTTTTATTAAAGTTGAACTGAATCTACATCATCAGTGCAGACAGCCATATGAAACTGTCTCTTACATCACTCATTTGAGTTCTCTATGAAAACACACATTTAATGCACTTTGATGGTCTTTATGCTGATGTATCTCTGTGATTTTGATTATCTGGAGTTAATTCTCCAGTAGTTTATTAACAAATAGCCCATAAGATCAGTATCCCTTAAGGTCTTGTGTGATCATGATAATTTGAGAAATTTTAATTTGGAAATCAGTTTTTGTGAATGTATATTTTTGGTTCACATTTTCTTTCCTTGATATCTTAAATATATCACTACTCCATTTTCTTCTGGGACAAGGAGTTGCTTCCAAGAAGTCTGAAGACAGTCCTATTTCCCATTAGCTGATAGACCATTTGGTCTTTCTCACTGCTGTAACTTAGTACTTTGTTTGCAACAAAGTACCTTTTCATTTCTCACCTTTCTTTCATCTTTTCATCTTAGTCCTTCTGTACTTCACATCTTCTTTATTCCCTCTTTTAGGTATCCCTGTTTTTCTTCCTTCTTATTTTTTCTCCTTGACTTTGCAAAATTAGTATCCTCGGTCAGGGAAACAATTTAAAGGCTCCTTCTTCCTCTTCCTTAACCTATCTGGAAAACTGCTATTCTTCCATCTCTTACTTCCCTTTGATAAGCTACAATCTACTTTTCCTAATGCTATTGTTGATAGGTTTAATACAAAGGATTTCTCTGAGTGTCAGTAAATTATCGAAAATAATTGTCACATTCACCCATTCATTACTAATAGAACATTCTATAACAGAGATATTAATTAGGGGAAAGAGACCTATATACTGGTTGTAGTATTCAGAGACAAGAGCATCCATAACTGTTTTTTCATTATCCTGGTATTTTTTTTCCAGGATTGATCTGTCTGACAATAAGTGAAGCATTTTTGTTCTTCCCAAAATAGCATGAGGCTGTCTTCTTGGAGCCCATCCATGTATCAGGTTTTAAGGGGGCTATCAGGATTGGCCAGTGCACAGTTGGTATACTACTCCCCGGTTATCCTTGTCCTTCCATGAAACAGGCGTCCTATCCACCAGATCATTTCCCTCAAAGTTACGTCAGAGCCAGAGGCTAACTTTTCCCTGTCTTATTTACTCTTAAGACATACTCAGATGAATTCCATGAATTACCTCAATTGCTTTGTTATATTTAAGGCTGAAAATTTAACAACACTTGGGAACCAAAACATTCTTGAAATCAGGTTTCACGACTTGCACTAAATAATGTCTCTATGCAATGATTTGCACAATGCATAATGCTAGGAAACAAAGTTGAGCAGGAGAAGAGAGCCGAGGAGTGACAGGAAAGTTAGAGACTACCACAGATTTGTGAACTTCTAAGCCAAACACAGCAGTGGCAGGGCCTAGCTGCTATAAAGAAGACATGGTTTAGACAAGAAGCATGTATGTGGGCAAAAATCTCAAGGACTGTATTTGTGACTAATTGCATAATAGGTTATTTTAGTTTCTGATCTCTGGAAAGGTAAACCACTCCAACAAAGGGTGTTAATGTAGTTTGTTTTTTCTTTCTTTTTTTTTTTGCACCCATGCTGTTGATCATTAAATGAAATAATCTGATCATGACACTGAATAAATGTATCTCTTAAAAAAATTAAATTATCATCTCTGATGTATTGCACATTCTAAACAAAAACATACCCAATATATAGACCTTAAATATGTTATTCGTGAATTTTACTTTTCTTTCTCTACGGCTTAAAATAAGCTTAATAGTGTTCTACATGAAATTCCTCCAAACAAAATGGAGGCCATTGTCTATTACAGTGATTCGTACTTTGTATTATATTATAAATTTCTGTCTATGAACTACTTGAAGGCAAGAGCTGTGTTTTAACATTTTTGTAACCCCAGTGCTTTCCACAGATCTCAACACAATATATAAAAACAGGTACTGAATATATAAATATGCAAATAGTAAATAGATGTAGGAATAAATGAATGGATTTATTCAAGAAAATATTTACCAAAATTAAGAGTCAGTGATGGCTTCAAATTTTCCATATATATAGAAGATTTAGGCAGGCTAATGGGAAGTGTGGCTTCTACAGGATTATACCTCAATTGTTAGCATAAAAAGGCATCAACTAGAGACCATTTAGAAATTAATGTTTTCTCCAAGCACCCCTTGTCTTCACTTAGGTAAAAATATTACCAGAGCTCTTGAAAATAATAATATGATTACATTATCACTCAATTCCTAATTAGAAATTGAAAAAGTAAGGTAATATAAATTATATATACATACACACATATATCTATATATGTGTGTATGTATATGTATTTTATATGTATATATATTGTGTATAAAATAGGTTGTGGTCTTCTCTGTATTCATACAGGAAATTGAGTTGAGGAAGGTCAGATTTATGTCTAGCTAAAATTTAAGTGTCTGTATTGTCTCTGCATGATACATATATAATTGGCTTAGAAGGTGAAGAGAGGTGGGCATTTCAGATCGTCCCTCCAGCTCAGTCTTCTCAGGAACCAGGTTAGCTACCAAAGCATAGAAATTCCCTCCACCTTACTGAAAACACTGACGGTTTAGCTTGATTAGACTTTGCCATGTCTCATGTAGGCACATTCTTTATTTTCCATGACATGTATATATATTTTTAAAACTGGTAAATTTTCAATGCTTACGATTTGTTATCAGAAATAAAAATAGCTTTTCTTCAACCACATAATTTATTACTTTCTCCCCTTCTCATCTCTCCCCTGCAGATATACTTATTTACAAATGAAACAGTCAGGACTTTCTGGATCAAGAACAGACATTTTTCAGAAAGGTTCTTTCTACTCCCTTCTTTTGTAAAATTAACATTTTTGTTCTCCTTATGAACACTAGGGATATTTGGATGATATTCACACCTTTGTGGATTTAAAAAAATGGAAACAGCTGGCAGGGGCTGCCCTTTCTCTGATAGGTGCCCAAGTTTTGTCTGTACTTCTTTTTCAGGCCAGATGAGTAATTAACCCTGAATAAAAACTGATCTCTTGAAAGTTGAACTCAACTGAAGGTTATAAGCAATCGTAGTATACTACGTTATCATTACTAACACCTTCAAAATATCCCTGTCTGAATTTAGTTGAACTAACAAAAAATACAGGACTATTCTGTGTGGTCTGCTAGACTTCTAGCCCCTGATTCTCTAATAAATTTAGGAAGCAGCTTCCAGTTTTGCATATTGTATTGATTTTATATTGCTGTTGTAACAAATATCACAAACTTAACAGCTTAAAACAACACAGGTTTATTATCGTATAATTCTGTAGGTCAGAAATACAACATGGGTCCATTGTGCTAAAATCAAGGTGTTATAAGGGCTATGCTCTTTTCTGGAGGCTTCTAGGGAAAATCTGGTTCCTCGTCTTTTCTAGTTTCTAAAAGCAACTTGTATTCCTTGGTTCATGGCCTGCATTTTCCATCCTCTGCCAGTAAAGTGAGTTGAGTCTTTCTCCAACCACATTACTCTGTTTGTGTCCTCTGCTCCCTTGTCCACTTGTGAGGATCCTTTCAATTTTACTAAATACACTCAGATAATCTTCCTACTTTCAGATTAACTGATTAGGAAACTTAGCTCCATCTGCCACCTTAACTACTCTTTGCCATGTAACCTAACGTATTGACAGGATCCAGCGATCAAGACACGGGAAAATTTGGGAAGCCATTATTCTGCCTACCAGACATATTTTCTATAGTTCTGTAGGATCTTACTTAAGTCAGGAAGTGAGAGCCATGCCCTCTCGATTATGTCATAATTGCTGTTTATCTGTATGTACTGTTCTGCCTCAAAGTCAAGGTATTAATTGTTTTATGCATTATTCATAATTCAAAGTGAAGATATTTTCCAGGTGGTACTAAATAACATTTCTGTTTGCTTATAGTCTAAGAAATAATCTAGCTTTGAGATGGTGATGGTAAAGAGGAGATTTAAATTTTAGAAATCCCTTAAAATCTCCAAATTTAGTATTTTAAAAAATGAATACAGGAAAGGTTTCATTTATGTTACATTTTCAATATGAATAAATATTTTTCATTGTCCTTTATTTCATGATAGTGAATTTTTTCACACAGGCCTCTAAATCTTTCAAGTTCTAATGTTGCAAGCAATAATTGAAAAATATTGGCATAATAAAAATCAAAATGTTTTCAGTACTTTTCATAGAGATAGTTTGAATTGGGTTAATGCTGTGTTACAGTGCATAAAGTCAGGCATGCTCTAGATTATTGGTATGACACAATCACCCATGTGCCTCTCTTTAATCTCTGTTTAAAACAAATATGTGAACACAAATTTTGAGACCTTGGGTAAGTCGATTTACCTTTCCATGCCTCAATTTCCTCATTTAAGTGACAAGAATAATATCACAGGGTATAAGATGAGAAATAAATACACTAATTCATATAAATAAATATGTGTATATAGAGCAGTAACATAGAGTAGATGCTCAGAAAATGTTACGTGTCATTATAATTAGTATGGACAACAAGACAATAAAGCCAAAGTCATCTTTAATGTCAACATCGGGCCACAGGTACCTTATTTAAAGACCTCCTTTATGGCTGCACAAAATAAAAAATAATAATTTTAAAAAACTTGATCAGTTCTTTTGAAACCACTCAAAATTGTAAAAGTCACTTTCATATAACCACATTTACCGCATTTAAGCTGAGACAGAGCAAGCTAGGCTAATGAAAACTGAAACAGGATATTAAGTATGGCTGTCAGAGTTAAAGTCACACCTACTGACAAATTCTGAGTTCAGTGACAAAGATTGATAAAGGAGCATAATTTGTTTTAATGAAACTGCTTTCACTACTAACATGGAGAAGAAAAAATGGCAATTTCTGCAAGAGGGATTCAGCTAGATAATGTATCTATGTGACCCATAAGTTAGAATAATTTGGAATAACATTTTATAGATTTTCTTGTTGACACCTCATTCTTTACATTTTTACTTACATTTCCTGAAAATCTTTCCCAAATCTATCAGTTCAATTTGAGTAAAGTATAATAAATCTAATTCACTTATTTCTTAGGGGATCATGAACATTAAGTAAATCTTTAGTGCCAATATAATAAAAATCAATTGCCATTGCAAAGCCTATTGGTAAAAAATCATATTTGATAATTAACCTTTATAATAATTATTCTTTCAAATGCATTTTGTCTTTAATGCACACACACACAAACACACACATAATTCTTAAGGGAATTGATGCATTCATTAAAGTGACAAAAATACTTTTCTATTTCATTTTCTTGTAACCCAATTATAATTTTTAAAATTCATCAAATCATTTGTTCAATAAATGCAAATGTGCAACTACTCTGAAGCAAAGAAGTAGGTACTGAGTTATAAGTAAGAAACACTAACATGGTCTAATGATCTAATGGGAAATCTTACATATGTAACATCTATGGATGTTACCCTGAGACAGTAGGAAACCACTGAAAAGATCCAGGGAATTTGGTTAGCCTCTTAAACATATCACTATAATATAATGGATTATTGGACATGAGAATGGACTGCAGAAAATGAAGAAGCAGTTTCAGAGACAATGCAAAATTCTAGGTGAGAAGAAGAAAGCTTTAGACTAGGAATGGCAGTGGTACACAAGGAAAGGAAAAAGGATTTTCTACAGAAACTAGTGGTTTATTGGATATAGAAGAACAGAGGTAAGAAAAGACTCAAACATGACACCATGGTTTCTGATCTGAGCAACTGAGTATGTGGTTGTGCCATTTTCTGTCACAGAAAATACTAGAATAGGAGCAGGTTCTTGGGTGAATTATGATTTAAGTTTTGGACTTTCTCTTGGAGGCAAAAATAATAATAATTCCAAATGGAGATACTGAGTAAGGTAATAATAAGAATAGTCCAGGTTGGAGCCACTGACATATGAATGTTTATTTAAACCACAGGAGGGATGAAATAACTTACAAGGAGAAAATAACTGAGGAGAAAAGAAGCTCTGACAAGGGCCATGTGGAAAATGAGTAATAGGCAAAATAGTCTTCAAGAAAGAGCAAAACAAAAGAACCAGCAAATACAGGATCATTGAAAGTCAAAGTAGAAAGGCAAGATATTTTAAAATTAGAAGTATGGTGAATGGAATCAAGTATTACAAAGACATAAATTAAAATAGAAACTGATAGATGTCAGTTGAATTTACTGACATGAATCTCATTGGTGAATTTAATGAAAGTTGTTTTGCAAAACTGATAGAATAAGTTTGCAATTGTTTTAAAGAGTTTTGAAGATGAGAAGAAAGGTCTAGACAAACTACAAGGTGACTGGTTACGGAGGGGAGAAAAAAGTTAAGACTATGTCTGGAGATGGAATGATTACAGATCAAGAAGAAGCTGTTTAATAAGAAAAATACTTTGGCATGCTAGCATGCTAAGAGATGACTGGATACAGAGGGAGATAATGATGAGATAGGCAAGTGGAGCTTTAGTAGGAAAAGGATACAAAGGGAAATACTGACCGGGCTTCATTCATGAAATTCCTGTCATAACTGAGGTAGACTGATTTTTCTATCACAGGATTTCATCACTCTATCAGAAGTCAATACTCCTTCAACAGACTTTAATGTTGTGAGCTCTGATGAAGTTTTATATTACTCATAAATTATTTCACTTGGTAGGAAGAAATTTCAAAACAGTCGTTTGTTTATTTATCATGTTTATCTCTGGCAAGCTCTTTTATTTGTAATTAATTAATTTTTTGTTTCCTTTTGTCTTTTTTTTTTCTAGGAAAATTCCTATCTTTTATTATATCATCAAGGAGATATTTGGAGGAGAGCCAGTCCTTTCAATTACAAAAAATAAAGAATGGAATATTGTTGGAAAACAGATCCAAATTCCAGTGAATCACATGAAGAACAGCATGAGCACCAAGAATTTCACTCTGCAAATCAACCCCTTTTTCCCAGGCAAGTCAGTGTGGGTTTTGATCAGCTAGTAGATGAGATCAGTAATGAAATTCCATTCTATCAGAGTGAAATGGAAGAAAACACCATTTTTGTGCCCAGTGCACCAAGCAGGGACTCAAAAAGGCATTCACTTGATAAAATACATCAAATATCATTGAATGAATTCGCTTCTAAAAGTTCAGAACTCTCCTATCACCAAATTAGGAAATCACCAGTAATTGGTTTTAGGAATTCTGCACTACCAAATCCTCAAAACATGAATACAGAAACCTCTAGTGGGAAACCCGTAGGAAAAGACCATGATGCTGCGAATTATAGATCCAGTATTTTAATTCCATCATCAACTCATTTGGATAAAATTAATTCATGGAGAGAATTAGAAAATGAAAATCCTAACTATCATATAGGATTTGAAAGTATCATTCCTCCTGCATATCCATCCTCCTCAACTGACTTCATGCCAAAAGAAGAGAGTGAAAAGAGTAGAAATAGGAACATTGTGGAACCTTCTCTGATGTTTTTAAAAGGTTCTTTTCTACCCAGAACATGGGAAAGTACCTGGCCAAAGAACAAAGAGGTATGTATGTGTCATATATGTTGACCTAAAAATACAAATCTAAAATAATCAATCGATAATGTGCTGGATTAATTTGGTAATGAGGGTAACTAACCTTAAATAGGGAAGTGTATAAATATTACTTTAAAAAATCAGTTATTCACAAATTCTGCATTCCTGAATTAGTGGGAAATAAATTATTTATATAATTTTCAAAGTTCCAGTTTCATCAGAACTAAATAAAATGGTAGAGTACTTACATTTTATTAGACAAAATATTATACTTAGAGGTTTAGATGATAGTGTTTCCTATCCTTATTGGTAATTAGTCTCACACAGAAACATACATAATGAAATGTATTTTACTCTGTTGTATAATTTTTGCAAGGCAAAAGATTTTTCATCTATTCAACAGCTACTGATTATATTCTTAAAATATTCATGATATATGAGGCATAATACATGCAAATAAGTAAAGACATGATATCTGACTCCAGGAATAGCTTATTGCTCAAATTAACTTGAAAACTACTAATGCCAGCAGAGTTCAATGCATTTTGTTATATTTATATTTTGAGGCACACTATCATGAATTAAAAGTTTATATCTTATGGTAGGAAAAATGTCCCTTTACCCAGAGTCTCCTAAATTATACTGTTGGCAGGCAACTTCTATTGGGATCATGCCAAGAGTAGGAAATTAAGTAATCATTGTATAATTCATCCTAATGGTTTTATTAGTAGTTCTCCAATCATTTAAGTCACCAGAGTTTCTTGTATAATATTTGAACATTTATCTGCTTATACTGAGCCTAGACACAAGTGAAAGTAGACATTAACAGTAAAAAGAAGAAACACTGCAGCTGCAATTTACAGGGCAAGGCAAAGGATTTTTCACCTATTCAACAACTATTGATTGTATCCTTAAAATATGCATGATATATAAGGCATAATGCATGCAAATAAGAAAAGACATGATACCTGATTTCAGGAATAGCTTATTGATCAAATTAACTTGAAAATTACTAATGCCAACAGAGTAAAATAACTGATAGGATAAGTCCATAGGAGAAGAAATACCTAATTCTGTCTGAGGTACTTGCAAAGAAGGCAGCACTTTAACTGATACGAATTAAATGTAAATGAGTTCTGGGGACATCGAGTTCTGAACAGGACAGTTTAGCAAGTACTAAACGTTCCCTACCAGTAAAAACAAATATGAAGTTAGACAAAGTATATGAAGCTACTGATTTCAGGCATTGAACAACAGGCAGTATAGGACACTGATTCTTGAGAGAGGGGGAACACCAAAGTATTGTTTGATCATTCTGGTTTCTGCCTGTGAGCACTTTCTGCTGTGGAGCAGGCTAGTAGAATCAAATTTAAGCAGTGATACAAGTACACTTAGGAGGCAGAGCCTGCAGTTCCAGGCTGCAGAGGAAGCTGTAATTTGTAGGGAAGTGTTGGAGAAGGAGCTGTGCAATGGTGGAGATCAGAAGTCTGTACCCAGTCTGCAGAAGATTTGCTGCAGATTTTTGGCCAAGGGACTGGGTTCACCACACACATGCACTAGTTACTCAGTGCAAAAGTTCTGACCCAGCTAGTGAGGACTCTGAGCTCAGTACTTCAGGCATTCAACTGAGATTACACAAAGCTATCTCTGGAAAGTAAAAAGCATGCTCTAAAGTAAATACCAAATAGGTATTTACACCCTACCAAAATAGGTGTGGCTTAACAAAAAATAAAATCAAGGAAGACAAGACCAAAAGGATCTTAACTGCCTTACAGAGTAAAAGTTTATACTTTGCAAGAAAGACAACACAATTCATAATGTGTTAGCTACAATGTTGAACATACAATAACAAATGCTTAGATTTGTGAAGAAGCAGGGAATTATGACCCATAATCAGGAAAATAACCCAGTTGATTGCAAGAGATTCTGAGTCCAGATGTGGAAATTAACAGACAGGGACTTTAAGGTAGTTTTAAAAGGATGCTCCAGTATATAGAGTAAAATATAGACATAATCAAGAGACCAAAGAGGAATCTCAAGAGGAAATTAGAAACTATTAAAAAACAGAAAGTAATGGAAATTCTAGTACTGAAAATATACCACAAATGAGTCACTGGATGTGCTTAAAACAGGAGATAACAGGATGCGGAGGGGAGGAGAGGCAGGAGAAGTAAACTTGAAAGAAAAACAATAGAAATTATTCAAACTGAAGAAAATAAAAGGATTATATAAAAATGAACAGGGACCTGGAAACTTACGAGACTAGTAGCCAAACAAATGAACAAATTTGGAAATTACAGGTCTAAGAATCTCAACAAACAAAATACAACCACATATACACAAATTATATTCAAGCATGTGAAAGTCAACGGTAAAATCATAAAAGGCAACAGGGGAAAAAAAGGTTTCACACAGTGGAATAACAATCTGAAATGCAATATATTTCTCATCAGAAAGAGTGGAAGCCAGCTGACAATGAAATAATATTTTAAATTTTCTATTAAAAAAATTTATATGTCCATTGACTACATGCTTCAAAAGTTAAAATGAGATAAATATATTATCATATAAACAAATGTTGAGAGAAATCAGTCAGCTGACATGCACATAAGAAGTACCAAAGTAAGTGTTTTGGAAAACTGTTTTTACCTTAATTTTTTTGGATAAATTGTTTAAAGCAAAACAATAGCATTTTATTGTGGTAGTTATTGCATATATAGATGAAAATATACAACAGCATGAAAGATGAAAGGGGAAATGTTACTTGCTTTAGTGAATTCTCACATTTTAAGTACAGTGATTATAGTATTATCTCTAAATAAACTGTGATATATTAAAGATACATATTGTAATTCCTAAGCTAATTCAACTATTAAAGAAGCAATACTAAATAGAAAACTAAAAATCCAACAGAGAAATCAAATGTCATAGAGGAAAAAAGTCAAGTAAATGAAAAAAGGCAAGGAAGGAGAAATAGAAGAGTGAAATAAAACTGAAGAAACAACTAGGAACAAATGTGACTACGGTAGTCTTAATCCAACAATATCCATAAATATACTAAGTATAATTAGACTAAGAATTCCAAATAAAAGGGGAAAAATGGACAAACTAGATAAAAAGAATTAACTACTGTTTTCAAGGGACAAAGAAACAAAGACACAGATAGGTTGAAAGTAAAAGAAATAAAAAAATTAATGTTCAACCAGAAAAAAAAAAGTTGGGATGGTTAATATCAGAAAGGGTACAGTTCAAGACACAGTACTGTTAAGGAAAGAAGAGGTCATTTGATGACAATGAAAGGATAAAACAGGAGACTAATAATAAATTTAAATGTGTATGTACCTAATAACAGCTTCAAAATACATAAAGTAAAAATGATTTCTTTAATCATATACCTACCTTCTGACTAGGCCATTTATGGATTTATTCACAAGAAATTAAACACATGACATGTAAATACTTATATATAAAAATTCATAGCTTTCACTACAATATCCAAAATCTATAAACAACCTAAATGTCCATCAACAGAAAGATGGCTAAACTGAACAAATTATATAATATTCACTCAATAGAAACAACTAATCAGCAATAAAAAATGATGAACTAATTTGATATATGCAACAACATAGATAAATTTAAAAATATTTATATCATTTAAGTGAAATGATTTTATTTAAACAGGAACAAAGGGGCACATAATCCTAATCTATGGTGGCACTTTAAATCTAAAATGTAGTCATTTCTACCCTCTAAGAATGAGAGCTAGCTTTCTTAACTATGGTGATAGAAAACTAAGTAATAGTAATTATCAAATAGACATACAGATTGACAGAATGAGATGTGGGGGAACTTTCTAAAGTGATAGAAATCTTGTATATTTTGATTGAGTATTGATATCACAGTTGTATATATCCCTCAAAACAAATTATATATTTAAGATGTATTCATTTTTCTATATGTAAATGTCACTTCATTGAACAATCTAAAAAATTAAAATGGAATGAATCTTTTAAATAAGATAAAAATTACAGAATTGTATTACTCTTTCCCCATACCAAACTATACTAAATTAATGATTTTTATTTTAAGCTCATACATTGCTCCATTCAGCTAGTTGAAGTACCTCAAGGCAATAATATGAGTCTGGCCTCCTTTTGCAACAACGTAAAAAAGTAAGTGTTGCTATTTCTTTAAATTTTGAAAGGTTTCTACCTGTATGAATTTGTATATTTTAACCTCAATGAACTGATTAATTTTGCATACAAAATTCTGTAATTCTTTAACATAGTGAAAATGACAGTTTAACATAGTGATTATGACAAAGTTCATTAATCAACTTCAAATTAGTTCGAAAACTGGTATTGTTTTTGTTGTTCATAGTCAAACAAATTTTTTCTCTTGACAATTTGGCTGGTTAAATGTTTCATAATTTCACACCTGCCCTTGCTGTCTGTTGATAGTTTAGTTTGCAGTGAATTAATTTCTTATTTAATGACATCGTGACTGACTCCTCTGGCTCTGTCCCAAATTAACATAGGTTTATCCTTCTCTCCTGGGACATTCTAATTAGAATGATGAGAATGTCTTTCTCCTAATAACTCAATTTTACCTTGAATGGACTGTCAAAACACTGCACAAATGCATGGGTGTTTGTCCATTGAAAACAAAGCTTTCACTAGGGGACATTACAAAAAACATTACCAATCCCCTTTTTGCTAATCTAAAAATGAATTTATAAAGGTAGATGCTTGTTTTTTAGATTGATTTCTCATAAGCAATTAAAATTTATACAATACCACATCTTCTATCACTAATGTCTTGAAAAAAATTAATGCACTTACACATTAGTTCTGCTTATTTTTATCAATTTATGGATGTTTTAACATAATAAATGTACACATATAAAAACTATAACGTATCAGCTATAGCAGCTCCCTCCCAACTGATCAGTTGAGAGTAAAGATTGGAGTAATTTATATAATCATTAACTTAAAGGGTAATTGAATGACTAATAACTAGTCCATACCTGAGATACACTCAAATGTAAAACAAGCAAGCAAATCAAAAAAGCAAGGCTCCTGCCCTAAAAAACTTGTAACCATACTGGAAGGGCTGAAAGGCATACATATAAAAATACAAAAACAAAGAATCTCAAATCCATGAAAATATTCAGTCTTTAATTAATTTCTTGTTTTTATGGACAGAAGAAAATTTTAAATGGCACTTTAGATTCCTAGATCAGGATCTTTAAAGATTGGTTCTTTCAGGTATAAGCTACCCACTAAAACAAAGTGACAAGCATTCCCAAGAACTTGGCACCTTAAATCTAAAATGTAGTCATTTCTACCCTCTAAGAATGAGAGCTAGCTTTCTCAACATCACAAGGTATCACTCAGTATATAACTCCATTGACCAAACACTTATTATTAGTCACTCTCATCACTTTTTTAAAAAAACAGTATTATTCAATGAACTCTTACTAAGATGCAACAGAAACTTGAAAATATTTTATGTGATGGTTTGTCAGTAGTTCATGGTGCATTTTCTAAACTCTCAAACGTAACTTTTCAAAATGGTTCCTTTCAAAGTAACCATGAAAATTAAAAGTGTCAAACAATAAACTTCAGAGCAGTGAAAGGAAGAATAAGTTATATTCACACACACTTCTCTTGGTTTCAATATTTTTTTATTTTGGTACCATTAATCTACAATTAGATGAGGAACATTATGTTTACTAGACTCCCCCCTTCACCAAGTCTCCCCCACATAACCCATTAGTCACTGTCTATCAGCGTAGTGAGATGCTGCAAAATCACTACTTCTCTTCTCTGTGTTGCACAGCCCTCCCCATGCCGCCCCCCCGACATTATACATGCTATTCGTAAGGCCCCCTTTCATCTATCTTCCCCGCCCCCTTCTCCCTCCCTTCCCACCCACCCTCCCCAGTCCCTCTCCCTTTGGTAACTGTTAGTTCTTCCCTGGGTTCTGTGATTCTGCTGCTGTTTTGTTCCTTCAGTTTTTCCTTTGTTCTTATACTCCACAGATCAGTGAAATCATTTGGTACTTGTCTTTCTCTGCCTGCCTTATTTCACTGAGCATAATACCCTCTAGCTCCATCCATGTTGTTGCAAATGGTAGGATTTGTTTTCTTCTTATGGCTGAAAATATTCCATTGTGTATATGTACCACCTCTTCTTTATCCATTCATCTACTGATGGACACTTAGGTTGCTTCCATTTCTTGGCTATTGTAAATAGTGCTGCGATAAACATAGGGGTGCATGTGTCTTTTTCCAATTGGGCTGCCACATTCTTAGGGTAAATTCCTAGAAGTGGGATTCCTGCATCAAATGGTATTTCTATTTTGAGCTTTTTGAGGAACCTCCATACTGCTTTTCACAATGGATGAACTAATTCCATTAGTTCCAGCAGTGTAGGAGGGTTCCCCTTTCTCCACAACCTTGCCAACATTTGTTGTTGTTTGTCTTTTGGATGGTGGTGATCCTTACTGGTGTGAGGTGCTATCTCATTGTGGTTTTAATTTACATTTCTCTGATGACTAGCGATGTGGAGCATCTTCTCATGTGTCTGTTGACTATCTGAATTTCTTCTTTGGTGAACTGTCTGTTCAGCAACTCTGCCCATTTTTTAATTGGATTCTTTGCTTTTTGTTTGTTGAGGTGCGTGAGCTCTTTATATATTTTGGATGTCAACCCTTTATCAGATCTGTCATTTATGAATATATTCTCCCATACTGTAGGGTACCTTTTTGTTCTATTGATGGTGTCCTTTGCTGTACAGAAGCTTTTCAGCTTGATATAGTCCCACTTGTTCATTTTTGCTTTTGTTTCCCTTGCCTGGGGAGATATGTTCATGAAAAAGTCGCTCATGTTTATGTCCAAGAGATTTTTGCCTATGTTTTTTTCTAAGAGTTTTATGGTTTCATGACTTACATTCAGGTCTTTGATCCATTTCAAATTTACTTTGGCGTATGGGGTTAGACAATGATCCAGTTTCATTCTCTTACATGTAGCTGTCCAGTTTTGCCAGCACCATCTGTTGAAGAGACTGTCATTTCCCCATTGTATGTCCATGGCTCCTTTATCATATATTAATTGGCCATATGTGTTTGGGTTAATGTCTGGAGACTCTATTCTGTTGCACTGGTCTGTGGCTCTGTTCTTGTGCCAGTACCAAATGTCTTGATTACTGTGGCTTTGTAGTAGAGCTGAAGCTGGGGAGCAAGATCCCTCCCACTTTATTCTTCCTTCTCAGGATTGCTTTGGCTATTCAGGGTGTTTGGTGCTTCCATATGAATTTTTGAACTATTTGTTCCAGTTCGTTGAAGAATGCTGTTGGTAATTTGATAGGGATTGCATTAAATCTGTATATTGCTTTGGGCAGGATGACCATTTTGACAATATTAATTCTTCCTAGCCAAGAGCATGGGATGAATTTCCATTTGTTAGTGTCCTCTTTAATTTCTCTTAAGAATGTATTGTAGTTTTCAGGGTCTAGGTCTTTCACTTCCTTGGTTAGGTTTATTACTAGGTATTTTATTCTTTTTGATACAGTTGTGAATGGAATTGTTTTCCTGGTTTCTCTATTAGTTCATTGTTAGTGTATAGGAAAGTCTCAGATTTCTGTGTATTAATTTTGTATCCTGCACCTTTGCTGTATTCCTATAACAGTTTTAGTAGTTTTGGAGTGGTGTCTTTAGGGATTTTTATGTACAATATCACATCATCTGCAAATAGTGACAGTTTGAGGTTTCAATAATTTTTACTGGAAAATATTCATATATAAAATTATTGCACTTATATATGCATAATTATTTTGTATACAAGTGCACTATTCACCAACAGAAAATATTTTTTAGGACCTATGTAAAAAAATAAATAAACTTAATTCGAATTAAATTTGAAAGCCAAATTTCATAAGAGAATCTCTATAATTTCTGAAAAGCCACAATAGAATGTATTTATATATCTTATTTCACCTATTTTTTTCAGATGGCTTATATTTAAATAGCCACACCTAAACAGGTTGTTCACATTCCTGTTATACTCCTGTAGAAGAGGGACTCTGATTTGTTGGATTTGGTTCCTTATTGTGACATACTTTTAAGCCACACCTTTCCAGAAATATGTCATATTTTTGTAAAATATACAATAAAATGGCATGGCATATGAAATAAATTTTTGCCCCACAGTAGATACTCAGCAAAGGTTTAGGAGAGAATGGGTCATGAACTTGCATTTTTAATTTAATTCCTGAAAATAGTAAAAACTTAAATCATGTATGCATTGAGTAGAATCCTAGTCCCGTGGTGAATGCTAAATGATTAAACTCCTCAGTCTAAAACTGGAATCTAGACCTTTGTTGAGGGGAGTAACAAAGGACAGTGGCAAATATGTTTATCCTGAGCAGTGATTCCCAAACTGCAATTCTGGAGCATCAGCAGTAACAGCTCACTTGGAAATGTTAAGAGGGAAATTTTGGATCTGTTGTCAGGCAGCCGCAGGCGGGGAGGTCTCTCCCTGAGCACTAGGTGGAACTTCAACATGGACGGATGGCGGAAGCATTCTTGACTCTGAATGAGAAAGAAGCCTTGACCCAATCGAATGAGGGTAGATAAGGAAAGTATTCATTAAAGTGAGACTAGTATTGAATGACAGCAGCTTTACAGGCAGTAGAGAGCGAGGAAGAGCAGAGGGAGAAGGGGAACTCATTAACTTATCCTGCTCAGCATAGGGCAGATCCTTTGCCAACTCCTGAAGCCAGAGTCACCTGGCGTCCAGTGTCCACTTGAATCTGCACAGCATGGGAACTAAGCCCCTACCACACCAGGATCTGGGGGAGCCACAGAGCACTGGATGGAGTGAGATTATGTTCTGAGAACTTCCCAAAGCAAAGAAAAGAGACTCATATGAAGGCTTCTAAAGAGCATGATCATAGAGCTGCAGTCGTGTCTGGGCCACCCAGGTGATGGCAACTCGAAAGCCCAAATCAGAGGTCTCAGCAGTGATTCCCTACTTGTCTGAAGTAGAAAAGAGAGAGAGAAGACTTGTGCTTAAGTACATAAAATTGAATGAAATAGCAAAGCAACAAAGACGCTTACCACTGGAAGAGCGCAGAGAAAAAATGCAGTTAAGTTAGGAGAGAGGTCTTTATTCAAAGGGGAGTAACTTAAGCCTCAGAGATGAGGTGCACTTAAAAGACTCTGTCTTTTAAGGCTTTCAAGAATAGGGCAAAGACCAGAGGGCAAATTTCCAGCATAGGCTTCACTTGTGGTCTTATGATGCCTTTCTCCAGTGAGAGAGTATGTCACCATTCAGTCAGTCCTCTAGATAATTCCGTAAGATAAACTTAATAGAAGGAATTTATTGATTCTATTCTTCTCTACGACAGTGATTACTCCCAAGCAGTGGGGACACATCATTTAGGACTACTTGCTCTGCATTAAAATAGTGTCAGTTATTGTCTGATAACCATAAAATATGTCAGGAGTCTTACCTCCTAACTCCCTGATTTTTAAAATGGAATCTCACCCTTCCGATGGGGTCCCTCCTGTTCTTACTATGCTGTTCATATCCTTGGCATTTTTCATCATAGACAGGAAAAGTCAATCATGATGCTTGTCCCATGTCCCTGCCCTTCCTCAGTTCCACAGTCTGAATCAGAAACAATGGGGATAGGACCCGGAAAACACTATGATTCCGATGCACGCCAGGCCCCTTTGATGAATATGAACATTTCCATTTGATAGGCTCCTCAAGGAGGGGATGCGTCAATGGAATTTAAGGGCATAGAGATTGAGCTACTTCAATGGGCCTGGCACTACTTAAATGCTGCACGAATAGTTAGAATGCTTGCCAAGAATGTAATGCATATTGATACATCATAGACTGTATAACATATATTCTTTACATAGAATATATAACTTTCTGTTCAGGAAGAATACTAAAAAATTTAGATGTCTACATATTCATCAAAAAACCCACAAGATTTCATATTCATCATCAAAAATATTTTAAATAGCTAGCTGCAAATAATTGTTATATTCTACATGTGAGCATAAAACATGGACCCACAGAGATTCAGCTATAATCATATATAATGATACTAATGATACATCATTATATAGGTATAGTGACTTACACACTACAAATGTCTTTACATGCCTTCGCATGTGTAAACATTTCATAACAACCTTTGAAGTATACATAAATACCCTCCTTTGTGCAAAAAAAGAAACTGGTCAAATAACTTGCCTCTTAACCATAAAACTACTAAGTGAAAGAGCCAGGATTCAAACTCAGGGCTTCTGGGACCAAGGATAAACTGTCTTGTGATTCTCTGACTCATTTATGAGCAGTAAGTAATTGTTTGGAATGCACAAATGACTTCTGGACTTGATTATTTATCTAAAAACCAAAGATATGTGTAAAATCCAAAAATTTAAAGAAAACAGCCAATTTGACACGAACAAGAGAATTTATCTATTTACCAAAATCCTTAAATTCACATGAATGACTTGTAGTTTGGGAAAGTTGGGCATTCGTAAAAACAAGGGGAGGAATTCAGTCTTCAAAAGCAATGTCAATTAAGCAAAAAACCATTGTCCAGAGTGAATTTTCATTATTTTATGAATGACAATGTGTTCTTGATTGCAAAGCCCTGCAGGAAGGGTTGTATAATCTTGTCCTAAGTATTTTTTCCACATATGTTTTTCAGAGTAAGAGAAGCATATCATGCAGCTGACATTAATTCCAATTCTGGGAAGATCTGGAGCACCGCGACAGCATTTCCACATCAGCTTTTTTCTAATACTAAGTTTAGTATAAATATTTTTACTGGTAACTCAACACAACTACTTCATCTTATGCCATATGGTAAGCAAACTTGCAAGTAAGTATAAAAATCTACAGAAAGCTGGTATAAGGGCATAGCCTTGAGTCCCCAGACTGAAAGCATTAAAAGAGACATTATTAACTAGTATTTTGCCCTGAAGTGAAGAGGAAAACAGCTGGAAACCTTTTGTTGACATTTATTTAGCTACTGTTTTTAAGAACTCTTTTCACTTAGCTCACCCCCTCAACACCTTATTTTCCTTTTGTGAACTAATAGCAAGTAGAGCAGGTTTTTAGTATATTAAAAACAAAAACTAAATCTCAAAAAGATTCTAGATGAAAATGTAATATAACTGAAAATGGCCATTCCTAGCCATTAATGACAATTTCATTCAAATGTAAATAAATTGTGAAGTAGAATAGACTTCGATGGCAGTCTCTGCTCCTGCAGTGAGACTTACAGTAGCCATGTGCAGCCCGCCCAGTGTAACTAGACTTATTGAATCAGTATCTGGGAATTGATCCCAGAACCTGTATTTTTATCAAACTCACTAGATGATTCTTTTTTTCCTCAAGTCATCTGTAGCAACTCAAATTTTCTGAAGTTTTAGTACCTCTTTAAAGTTGCTTAATATTTTATTTCCCTGTTATAGTCAACTGTTTTGCAAAACACTATTAGTTCTTTAAACATTTAGTTCCTACTAAATGAGTATCTACATATCAACTATGGTTTCTCGACAAATAGTGATGCAATAAATATTTACTTTCATTGAATATTATTGTTATTATTATTTGTTTCTTTAGTCAAGGCCTCTAGTCAAGGCTTTGATTTAGTAGATAACTGTAAACATATTATGTGGGAATATTAGTTTGGAACATCTGGTTTGAAACTAACAGAAACCAATTCCTGCTGGCTTAAGAAGAAAACAAACCGACCAACCACTTTTTAAAGAGTATAGGGATTTCTCACAGAACTTCAGAGTAGAAATTCAGCAAACATTCAGGAAGATACTAAAAGCACAGATGAAGCAGAGCAAAATTCCTGTATACCTCTCACCTCATCTCCTTTCTATATAACTGTTTCTCATGTTTCTCTTGCTTTCTGCTGATTTGTTTCCCTTGCTTTTCCAGAACACATGGAAAACCAAGCTCTCAAGCTTAAATGCTTTTGGCCAGCTACCTAAAGAAAGTCAAATCTCTCTTTTAGATCCAATTCCAAATTTCTAAAAGCAGAATTCTTATTGCCCAGCCGAGATCAGTGATGCTGTACCTTCATCCAATCGAATGGCCCAGGGTCTGGGTCATCTTGGCTTCAGCTGCTGGAGAAGAGAGAATAATTGTGAACTGGGGAGACTACTTTTGTTCTTCCAATTTACAGTATTTAATTTCCAACATCTCTTTCTGCCTCTGGACATTCTTTTTTTTTTTAGTTTGGCAAGCTGTAGGCCATTTTTTTACTTATATGAGAAATTTCAATAAAGTGATTGGTCAATTGTGTTTAGAGTTAAGAGATGTATAATGGTAAAGAGGATATTTGTGCCCTCAAAGATATTAAAAGTTTTTACAAGAAGGAGGAGGGGGAGGAAGGGTGCAGTTCAGAAGGAGGAGAAAGGACACATTCATGAAAACATAGTCTATACCATTGTTGGGAAGAAAACTTTACTTACTTTAGACTTAACTGACAACAGACAGATTAACAGGAGAAAAAACAATTTTCCTACATATGCGTACAGGGTTTACTCAGTAATGGTTTATATACCAAATAAATACAAAAGTGTTGGGGGGAGGGATGGTCAGGGTTCAGTAGGAAAATATGAAGGGTTATGTTTTCTTTTCTCTTTTCTTTTTTTTATGCTCATAGATGAGTAGTCTATCTTCCTCCTGGAATTTGCAGGAAAATCCATCATAAGCCAACTAAGGGTAGCTGTATTGTAGGAAGTCTTTGCTTTAACCAGACAAGGCAAGTTCAGATAAGATTTAAAGTGTTTTCACTTTAAAATAATCTTTATGCCCAAACTGTAATCATTTCACCATTTCATATTTGTGTCTTGGTAGTAACACAGATGTGCTCTAAAGAACCAAAATCTGAGGAACACATCAAGAATAACTTTGATAAACAATAGAGGCTTTTGTTAGAAATTTAAGAAATATAGATAAATACAAAGGAGACTGGAGAGGGTTAGGGGTTTTCATCCAAAAAGAACACAGTTTTGTCAGAGTGAGGACAGGGAATCTGTCTAGGGAAGATGTTTTCAATAAGGAATTCTCTCTTCCACAATGTTCAGCTATCACTTCAGTGAAAATGATTCCCAAGTTCTTATTTCTAACTCCAAAGTTGCTCTAACACCAGTGTCTTTACTTTCAACAACCTTTTGGATTTAAATGTCACGTGATTGGAGCTGTATTATGGGCCATTTGTGTTCTGCAAAGTGTTGGAAGTAGAAGTCAGTTTGTTGTCGGGCAGCTGCGGCTGGACAGGTCTGTCCCTGAGCACTAGGTGAAATCTCAACCTGGATGGGTCAGAGTACTTGACTTTAGATGAGGAAGAATTCTTGAACAGGTCGGATAGGAAAGGAAGAAATTCATTAAAGCAAGAGTAGTAGTGAACAGCAGCTGCCTTGTAGGCAGGAGAGAGCGAAGAGCAGAGGGAGGAAAAGGAAGCGCACTGGACTCCTGAGTGGCATAAGGCTGATCCTTTGCCAACCCCAAAGCCAGGTTCACCTGGTGTCCAGTGTCCGCTTGGATCTGCACAGCATGGGAACTAGGTCCCCACCACCCCAGGATTTGGGGCAGCCACAGACCACTGGATGAAGTGAGAATATGTTCTGAGAACTTCCCAAAGGCAAAGAAAGGGGGCATTTCATTTAGGACCGCTTGCCCCGCCCTAAGATATGGTCAGTTGTTGGCTGATTATCAGGGAATATGTCAGGAATCTTACCTCCTAACCCGTTTTTTAAAATGGAATCTTAGCCTTAAGTGGAGTCTCTCCTGTTCTTACTATACTGTTTATGTCTCAGCATTTTTCATCATAGGCAGGAAAAGTTAATCATGATTCTTGTCCCATGTTCCTGCCCTACTTCAAGTTTGCAAAGATTAATGAGTAAATGAGAAATGTTTGTAGAAGTTACCTACTCTTTAAAGCAGTTTGGCAGTAACAGGAAGTTAAAAAAAAGATACTTTTTATACTTTGTAAAGGAATGAAATAGATTAGGAGAGATTTTATTGGAAGATTAAATAGAAACCGAATGTTTTAAAGAAAAGACAAAAGCATCTTTGGAATGAAGGATATTGAATATATAAAAGAGGGGGGACTTTAATTGATGAAACAGGAAACAAGTGCAGGAAGGATCCCAGTTGAAGAAGTAAGATTTAGAAAAAAAGCAGTGACATTTATATCTCAAAAGAGGTGTAAAGGATTTGAGAATGAGGCATTCAAAACCTAAATGTAGGGTGCAGAGAAGTATAATTAAAGAATCTTCAAATGGGACTTAGCTTTTTCAATACGGTCAACAGACTGAGAAGGATTGCACAGGTGAAAGACCACAAGAAATTGGGAAAATTATTGTATTAGCAACCAAAATGAAGGTACAGGGACAAAGTCTACTTGAAAGAAGCCACAGTATTTGTTGGCTTACAATACGGATGAGAAGTTTGACTCACACACACCGAAATCATTGGTTTTGAAAAGAAAAATGATTGTCTCAGGATTAGACATGCCAAATTTGAAGTAATAATGAAACACCCAAAGAGTAACATGAAGCAGGTAGTGGAGGATATTAAACCAAACCTCAGGGGAGCAGTAATAGCTAAAAATGTCTTATGGAATCTTTCATGTTAAGTGGAAAGATGATCATAGTGAAGTAATGAATTCATGAATGGCCCATTTACACAGTGGATACAGTCCTGGAAATGGAATGATCAGATTAATTAAAATGAACTCATGTCTTTGGAGATACTTTCCTGCCATCATATAATGGCAATGCTTTTCACTCCTTGGCAAACCCCTTTTATAGTTATGATTTTGCCTGTGGCCATATTTTCATCTAGCTTTAATTCATACTATTTCAATTTTTATCCCCAAGCAGCAATGTTTAAGATATTCTCTCCTGTGTCAAAGCATTTTCACAATCCCTAATTCCATAGTGATCTTCACCATTTGTATCTCCAACCATTTCTTTGAACATCTTGATCTACCACAAAAGTTATTTTTTAAATCCAACATTACACTCTTCCTTTGTTTGTTTGTGTCAGGTTCAGTAATATCACTTGCACTGTTTCTTGTTAGCTAGTTTGTGTCAAAAACCTTTCCCTCCAAACTAAAAGGTAGGGCTGTAAAAGAATTCACAGTGGAGTAAACAAATAATTGAAAACACAACATAACTCAGATGAATACAGTTGAACGTTTGCAGTACGCAGTTCAAATTCTCAGGCTAACGACCATCAGTACAGTCTGTTGCACTTGCTTTCATTGATTCAGACCATATGATCCCATTCAAAACACACTCTGTAGATAGATGTAGATATAATTTTCAACTTTCATTTATAGTATTAAATAAGTCCCATACTATTTACTATTTGTAATTGGAAATATTTCATAGACAACTATTATCATAGCTTGGTTCTGGTCACCATTAAATGGCACGTGTAGGTAAACTCTTAGCAGGGAAATTGTGGAATGTGGATATGAGAAGACAAAGGACTTTATCCTAGAGTATGTTTACACTTTGAGTCCCAGCAAAGGTGGAAAAACAAAGCATATGTTCACTAAAATCATTATAATGCTGTTCAAGACAGAACCTTGGATGATTCCTACATGGGAAAAGAATGATCAGCTGGGGAGACTTAGAATCATTACAAGCACAAGCTTTGGAATCTGACAGATTTAGGTTAGACTCTAGGCTCGCCACTCATCACTCACTGTGTAATCTCTTTGGCATCTCGCAAGTCCCTAAAGGTTACCCACAGAATATATTTTTATGCAGATCTACAGTGTACCAAAGGTTTTAACAGAAAGAATACTCAGCTCTGTTATGTTATATGAAGACAGACTGATCAAAGAAAATGCAGTGTTTTTCAAAAATATCTCCAAATCTAACAACCAGAGTAATAAATGAGATGCATCTCATTTAATTCCTTTTAAATATTAGGGTGGAACTAAACAGTTATAGTTCATAATATAACTAAACATTTTTCCCAGTCAATACAAGAAAAGTTCTTACTGACTTTTTATTATTCACTTTGTTTTTAGCTAATTATCTTGTCAAAGACCTAATTGCAGAAATTCTACATTTTGGTAGAAATGACCAGTTATTCCCCAAGGATCATCTTCTAAGTATATGTGGCTATGAAGAATTTTTACAGAAGTAAGTATTCTATTAAGGCAAATTTTCATCATTGTTATAACCCATGTTAAGCAGCACCTTTTTTTCTTTTAAATAAACATTGTATAAATATTATGCTCATAAACAACATAATTAAATAAATTTTTCTCCTTTTAAGTGAATTTGAAATTTTGCCAGTCATGTTGACAGACTTTTTCTCGGTTTTATTTTGTATTCTGTGTATTTATGGCAACATGTATTTAGGTGGCCTGTAACTATGGTGATCAATCATCTCAGTTTGACCAGAGCTTGTGGGTGTTCCCTGGACTTGGGACTTGCAGTTCTGAAACCAAGAAAATCCTGGGCAAACCAAGTCACCTTACCTATATAAATCTTATTAGGACTGATCACAATTAAAAGAATAAATTATTTTCTAATATATAATTATTTGATTTGGCATAGTATTAACATGTTGATTAAATACTGATTTTTAAAAATCAGAGAGAGTTTGAGTATAAGCATTACAATATTACCATGAAAGAGTACATTTTAAAACACTTTATTCAGGCAGCTTTGAAAACAATTAGAAAAGTCTGCTCTCATGTACTGTATATCAACTGCAAATACTTATTTGATAGAAAACTCACCTTCTCACAAGGCACCATAATTAATGACTGGCCTAAATTGCCTGAAACACCAACCTGAAAATATATACGACCTTAAAAAGAGGAAATATTTCTCCACAGGTATTGCATAGTTATTCATAATAGAAAAGTAATAAAGACTAAAATGTTCAATGAAGTGGATTGCCATTTACATTTCCTCTTTGTATTTCTGTAAGTATCTAAAGACAGATGATAGTCTCATGAAAGTAAACATGTCTTTCTTTTGAAATACCCATTCTTGCTGTCATTATTATTTCAACATGACTGCTTGAAAATATTTTATGGGTAATTTGGTGACCTTAATGATATAATCGGCAAATCCAGTCTTACTGTGCAATACTAACTGTGACTTTTAAGACTTATTTCCCTTTTTGTGTTTCCAGTTATAAAAGTAATAAATATTTATATGAAATCAGAGGTTTTGCTGCTTTCTCACAGATATGCCCCTTTTTCCTTGTCTACTTGAACCTATTAACACACTCAATGACAAGGCTGCTGCCTTCTCCCAACATCTGATTTTGATAGTATATCCAAAGAAAAAGGAGAGCAATGTAATCTTATACTACTGAAAACACGTTAATATTCATCTTTTCAGCGTGCATGTCTCCAAATGCACTTCTGGACTTTGACTGATGGCAAACGTTATTTGCAAAGAACAAGAACATTATCATTAAACTTAGCATTATCAGTAGGAAATATCTTGAAAATAAAAGTTTTGAACATATAGAAATCTGGGAAAGTATAACATGGAGAAAATTAATAATGGATCTTAACTTACTATTTCAAATAGGTGAGTCATCTATAATTATATAGCACCAGTACTGATTACTAAAAATGTTGTATCGTTTTACTCTTTTCTTGTTAATATAAGCATAATAGATTTCTAAAATATTTTCAGTCATTTATCTCTATTAAAAATTAATTTACCTGGGTTTTATTATGCTAGGAAAGTTGCCAATTGCTACTCTAGATTAATTAGAGCCATTTATTCCCTAATGGAAATTGAAGGACATGTATATACCAGGGATTTGCTTACTATTTAAGATTAACAGCCTACCTGTATTGATATGATTTATTTTAATTGGAATATTCAATACTGTTCTTTCTAACATCTAAGTCATTCCAATTTTTTCTTAGTTTATATCTATGTGATTTATCTTTAAAAAAATCTTTAAATACTTAGAAACCTGTTCATAAAGATTTTCTATAGAGGGACTACAGGCAACATGTAATAAGGTAATAATGCACTAGGCAATAAATTAGACCCTAACAGTGATAGTACCACACTTCGGCTGGAGTATTTGACTAGCTTTGATTGTAGAGATGATGATGGTGACGATAATCATTTATCAAGTGATAATTATTTGATTACTTCAGACTGGGTAGACACCTATGTCTTATAAACATATCAGTATGACAGATAAGGTAATAACTTGTTTTTACAGATGGGAAGTCTGAGGCATAAGTCTGATTTCAAACTTGGATTAGGCTGCCTGCTTAGCCCTAGATTTTAACTACAAAACAATACTGAAAAAGCTTTCAAGAGGAATACAGGAAATGGGAAATGGTTCTTCATGCTGGAGCCCATGGTGAAAAATCTACGGAGTGTTGTGGGTGCAGGGACTGTAACAGTCTAATTCATCTCCTATTTAGAACCACAGATGTGCAAGACATTTTGTTAATCACTGAGAATACAAAGATGAGTTATATATAACCCTCGCTCTCTTCCTTGGTAAGAATTCATAAAGCCATGACATTAGTTACTACAAGGTCTATTTGATTTTTTTTTTAATTATTAGAATTAGGCAGTATTAGAATTACTATTTAACAACTGCTTGTAGTTCACAGAGAGAGAGATTTGTGGCAAGAATATGGAAATGGTACAAAGAAGTCAATAGTCAACTTGTATTTAAAGAATAAACACTAAGAAATTAGAATGTGATAAAATGTGAGTGATAGCCTTAGAATATAAAAAATATACTTAAAATTCTGTTTTTAAAAAATAGTATCAAGGAAACAATAGCCTAAGAATATGAACACCAATTCCAAGGATATGAAATCATTGAGTTTAACCTAACTGATAACAAATGTGCAATTAAAACAATGAGATACCATGTTGCTTATTAAATAGTTAAAACAGTTATAATGAAATTTGGTGGTAAAATTGACAATATCCAAACAGCTTCTAGAAATATACATTGATATGGCATTTATTGAAGGGAATTTCATCCAAAATGTGTCAATGATCTATATAGAAATGTGTCAAAAACAGGTCATTGTTTCAGCAATTCTGCTTCTTACAAGTATTTCTAAGGAAATGATCATTACTATACAAAAAAGACATATATAAAGTATATTTACCATGGCATTATTTCTGATAGTAACAACAACAAAAGAAATCTGGGGAAAAAATACTTAATCTCCAATAGTATTCCAAAAAGTGGTAAAATAGGTCATGAACATAGTAAATACAGCATTATGTCTTGATATAAAATATACATCATGGTTTTTAGGATGAAAAGATCTATTTTCAAACCACATGTTAAAAAGAAGTTATGTTTATATTTGTAAAATAAAATGGAATCTTACACACTGAAATTTTAGACTAGCTACTCCCTGAAAAAGAACTACAATTCAGATGATATTTATTCATTTATGTTTCTAATTTATAAAACTTCTATAATAAACCTGCCTTTTTTTTGCTATCAGGAGATTAAGGAAATAAACTATTTCTTTTGGGAAAGATGCATTTAAATCATGGTATGAATAATAATAATATATGCTTACAAAGAGCTAGAAAGTAGGTTAGGAGACCATTACCGAACATAGGAAAGACTGACAGAGCATCAGCTAAAGTAACAGCAGTGGGATAAGCAGGAGGCATTAAACCCATGGGACAGTAAAATGGTGGAATTAATGGAACTTGATGGCTGGATATGTGGGACTGCATGGGAGAAAGAAGTAGAAGTTGAGAGCCAGGTTCAATGTTGAGTTCAAAATCAAACAATGATGCAGAATTCAGATATAGAGAAGCTTTGGGGGGTACAAAATAATCAAGTTAGAGACATGTTGAGTATGTGAGTGCTGAGGTGTGTCCGATATTGAGAAAGCAGAGCAGATTCTAAGAAAACTGGTCTGGATGAGGGGATCTTGCTTCTAAAACAGAAAAGAAGTCTTCAAAATAGATTAAGATCACACAGGGAAAGTGACAAAAGAAAAGTATCCTAGGAACATCAATATTTAAAAGCTGGAAGGAGGAAAAGGAGCAGAAAAGAGAAATTGAGAAAAAGTAATTTGAATTGTGGGACAAGAAGAAATGAAAGAATTTCATGGAACAAGTAAATATATCAAATGCTGAAAACAAATATTAGGTGGATATTAAAAGATCATCATTAAGTGGGCAGCTGAGAAGTTAGCTGGTAACTCAAGTAAGAGTAATTTTAGTAAAGTGGAAGAGAAAAAGCAAGATTGCAATGAGCTAAGGAGAACGCAGATGATTAGGAGAAATGCACATGCAGATTGCTCTCTCGGAAGTAACGAATGGTGGTAAAAGCCAGAAGAAAGGCAGAGTTTGAGATGCTCAGGGGAATTGGCCTGGAGATTTGGAGAATTTGGGTAAGAGAGAGATAGAAAGTATTCATAACCTGAAGGGAAAGAGCCAATGGAGAAGGAAGGACTAAAGGCACCGAAGGGATCAGTGGTAAGTCAAAGTCTATGATGAGAGAGGATGGGATCAAAGAGGTGGATGAAGAGTTTAGTAGTTCTCTGAAGGGGGGAATTTCTCTCCTAATGAGAAAGACTGGCAGGAATTCAAATGGAATGAATTTAAAAAATTGTTTTTAATAACCAGAGAGATAACTATGCTTTTGGAAAACTGGAGCTCTGACAAAAGCAGGGATGCTTAAGTAAGTGGTATGGAGATGAGTATAATAATAACAATAAAAACCACAACAAAATCTACTTTGCTTATTAAAAGCCTCTCATGGGCTAGAATTTTTGTGTAGTAAGCACCATCCATTCTCATATAAGAAAAGCATGATTATCACAATTTTACAAATGGGAATATTGAGCCTAAGAGAAATTAAATGCCTTCCTAAAGGTCACAAAATTTGCAAGGAGCAAAGTCAGGCTAGCACAGGTGTCTCTGGCTCTGAAGCCCACAGCTCTTCCAGTCTATAATAAACTCTTCTTCATGACATAGGGCCACTTGAAAAATAAAAATTACTGGGATAATGTTTCATTAGGGATAATAACCATACATCTGTGCATTAAACATGGGTTTATAATTCAACATTAATCATTTCAGTCAAACACAAGGAAAAAAATCTTAGAGAACACTCATTTCCTGACGTATTTAAAATTTTTCAGTCTTTAGTGAGGAAATGTTTAGAAATATTTTGACTAAAATAAAGGTAAATCATAATTACCAAAGGTGGTCATTTCCAAATTTCTGATTAGAAGAAAAAAAATTTTTTTTAATTTGAGACTATTTAATCAAATACATATTATCAAAACAAATCCTATTATTGGTAAGCTACTGTGTCATTATTGCTTTGAGAAAATGAGCTAACCCCCTTTAATAATCTCTTTATCTTTTAAAAATTGAATTTTTAATGTATTTTCTTACTTTACAAGTGAGCTGTAGAATTACATTTTAGCATTCTTTATTTCCAAATGTAAAAATTGTATTGGGCCTCTACTAGACTTTTTATCATGTAGGGACTACTTTGAGCTCCTGTGAAATGTAGTTCTAAATAAATTTAAAACTTTATATGGTTGGTAAAATATAATGAACTAACAAGGAGAAAATATACTACCCCTTTTGGAAAATGATGAAGAAAGACTGTTTTCACTTTAGGTTCTCTTTGTGATATCAGATCTGTGCTTCTTAATCTGTTCTGTTTTAAGAAGATAGAGATTAAATTATATTTAAGTGCTACTTTTGTAGTTTCTCAACTTTGAAGAAAAGGCAAAATTTAAACTCCCTAGTTTCTTCCTGATGGTATATCAGACTGTTGAAATAGACACAACAAGTAACTACTTGATGAATCAACCAGGCTTTGAGGACGTAGCTAAGATCTTTTGACATCATAATTAAAATGTCAGTGATCAGGGTATTTTTTTAACAAACTCTACAAATGGTATATTTGTGATTCTCTATTTTTTTAATTTTCTCCTTAAGTCATATTTTGCTATATAATTGAACTCTCCTGTCTTTACCAGAGTTAGTAAAATAATATATAAAATATCCCAAAGTGGGGAAGTGTAAATAAATGATACATAGATGGTAACAATTACACATGTATTTACATTCACATTGAGTTTTTAAAACAGTGTTCTCAAACTTTGAGCTGTATATGAATCACCTGAGTATCTTTTTAAAAAATAATCTGATTTAGTTAGTCTAGCGTGGGACCCAAGGCTCTGCACCTCTAGCAAGCTTCTGGGAGATGCCAATGCAGATGGTTGGTCCTCAGTTCACATTTCAACTAGCAAAATTTTAAGAGGCCAGGGATGTCAAATGACCTAACAATTTAAATGACTCTATGGAAAAAAAAAGACCTGTAACATTTTCCCAAACAGTACATTGGACAAAAATTTAATTTAATTAACAAAGCAATTAAGATGTCATACTTTGTAATATATTGCAAAATTAAGAAAGGTTACTTTCCTAGCAAGCCAAAATTCCCTTTTCTGTAAGTCAGCCATATTATTATGGCCACTTATTTAACATTCATCTTACTTTGATATCACAAACTTTTTCTGTCAATGAAAATATTCCATTCTCTCTCTTCTACCTATACAGGAACTCACTTTATCATCACATTTCCATAACTATTCTAAAAAATGGGAAGGTTTCTGACCACTTACACCTGTACAGCATGTCCTTACCAGGTATTTCACTTATAGCAGTTTCTACAAATACTATCAGCATTCTCCACCAAAACTGCATTTGTTAGCAGTTTAAAATAATACAATACATTATGAACAGAGGGTAAATTAAATAATTAGATGAGAGACTTCATCAGTTTTCTCATAGGCTCATGTTAGCGTAATACAAATTTATCAGCAATATGAAGTATGGAATACTAAGCCAGCAAATTAGAGTCAGAATAAATTAAATAGAGAAATAAAAGAAGAATAGAAGTAATCTTATTCATTCAAAAAATATTAACATCTTCATCATGTTCCTGGTCTTTAGTCCTCATAGTAATTACCATGGTAGAAGTGTCCCTGGAAATTTTAACTCCCCATTTCCCATGATTTATCCAGAGGACAAAGCCCACTGGCTTAGACAGTGGCAGGTTTAAGAACATGAACTACAGCCTCCATTGTTTTCTACTTGAGGAACACAGCTGTAAAGACCTAGAAGACAGAAAGACAGTCTCCCAGAGTGTTCCTGTGTCGGCTTTCCTTCCAGGGAGTAACAATAGCTATGCCTTCCTCCAGCCTTGTGATCACCTCAATAAGTTTTTTTCTCATAAATATATTTATAATGTATGAAACATAATGCTACTTCATAATTTTATCCTTTGTGATCTAGCCCAAATTTACTAGGATTGCAGGTTTTTCTGTTTCTTACTTCTAACCTATGCTATTTAAGTAATTTTTTCTCTCAAAAATCTTGCTATAAATCTTTCTAATTCAACTTAAAAACAGTTTTCCTTATCAGGTGCTGTGTGAAACAGTAAAATTTACTGCACTTAAAAGCTTTTGCTGAATAAATCATGACTGCATTGTCAGTAGCAAAGACAAGTGCCTCAAAAGGACTAACTGAATAATCTTTCTTGAAAATTCTTGGGCTTATTGCTTACCATTATGACCAGGTTGTACATCCTTGATTTAAAGAAAACAAAATAAAACTCATCTTTACTATTTAATTAACTTTTGTCAAAGAATGCTAGAGCCCAGAGTGTTAAAAAGAATGTAAAAAAGATAAACAAAACCCACAGTAATTAAAAATCTTACTTTGAAATTGTCATATATATTATTTAAATAAAGCAGACAGTATCTACCTGTTTATTTATCACCAGTATTGATTACTTTGATCTGGCTGTCTACTTGGGAGTCCCTCTTCTCTTTCTTGACATTTCCTAGTAGAGAAAATGTTGCATATCTTTGGTTAGAGTAAGAAAGTCCTCCTCAAAAAGTAAATCTAATTAGAATTTCAAAATAATTTTCTTAAGAAAAAAATCTATTAAAAATGCTTTAGCTAATACCATGTCAATTTGTATTAATTTATTCTTTAAATATTTTATTAGAAATTAAAATTATTTTTTATTCAAAGTAAAAGACAATTAACCACCAGTAAGGAAACAGCTAAGTCATATAAAGTTTAAGGCAATAGATTATGTTCACTAGCAGTAAAAACTGGGTTGTATATATTCCTGGGGAAAAAACAAAGTTGGGTCTTTTTCTTCTCAATGAAATTAAGGATTTCACTTAGCAAATGTGAATAAATTATTTTCAACCATCCAGAACAACCAATCTTGGATTTTAGTATCAAAATCTACTCTGTTATAACTTTTTAGACACTATGAGCAAAAACAGACTGAGGTTTGTTTCTATTTACATGACTGCATTTCCACTTATAAAATCACAAAGCTATGTTAGAATATTGAAAAGTGCATAAATTTGAGAGCTCTCACATACAATAATATGTATTGTTACTAAATCATTTTTTGAGAATATCTTGTTACTTCAATGTAGTTCATATTTCCTTCAAAGTACTTTTGCTAACATTTTTAAATTAACTTCAGTTTCTATCTTTAGTAGTTAACTAAAAAGTAATAATAATATGCCATACAAACTTGCATTTGGTTCTAACCAATAACTCTGTCCTAGAACAAATGTCCTAATATATGGATACTCCATACATACTTTCATTTCAAAGCAATTCCCCAAAGGAAGAGCTTGTGCTAAATAAAGGTTATTATTAAAAGCCACATGTAAGTGTTATAGCATATTTCAGACCCATGTTTTCTAAAAAGCTTTGATTGTATAAGCATTATTAACCAACAGATTTGAAAATATAGAACCATTTGATAAAAATGAAAAGCTATTGAATGATTTTTCCAAGAAGACCAGACAAATCAGAATCAAATGTTGGTACGTAACTTAATTTCATTACCCCTAAAACTGTAACAGCCAATATGCAGCTATCAAATTATTTTTGTTACTTAAAACTACTTATTTCTCAGCTAAGAATTATTCCCAGATTTTGAATTGAGGTTTAAATAATGTAGCACTTTTTCTTAAGTAATTAGCTGAAATACATAGTACTTCAAATTTGCCATTATCACCTTAATTAGGCTTAAATGTACTAATTTAATCTTAGTTCTTGAATGTTTTGTATTAGAAGAGTCTACAGAATGTTTTTCCTCTGGAGATTTGTAGGAAAAATAATGAAAGCTTGAGATGAAATAAAATCCTTTTTTTTTTTATCCTGGGTTGGTGACTGTATTGCAAATTTTGCATACCCTATCCCCAAAAGAACTCCTTGGAGCTTAGTATATATTTTTGTGAAGGATACAAAGTTCCAGCTTCACTGCTACGTTTCTTTCCTATTAACTCTGTCAGTTAACTTGATTTATATAGATTGTTGTGCTATTATTTAATTGTCTTTGGTGAATGCATAGCTTAATAGAGAGGGCATTGTAAACTTGGGAGTTGTTATAAAACATTTCCTTGCCCTATATTCAATTTCATTTTATGAGTATGCATACTATATGTGTAAAGGTATACAACAATATTCAAGTGAAGAGGCAGGAGGGATAGTTGCCGTTCTACAGGATGGAGGGGATTCTTAAGAAAAATGGGGCATCTGAACGGATAGGGTTAGAGCTCTTAGGTCCAGTTCCCTCTTGTGTAGTAGTTGCTGAAATCAATTTATGACCCACAGAGTGTCTCTGTTTAAAACCATGACCCTCCTTTACTAACTACCCCTGGCTGTAAGCACTCGTTTTAAAATTTAACCTAAGCTTGTCTAAGTCCTAAGTCTCATTTTTCCTACTCATGGTTCCCCTGAAAGCAAAATAACAATAAAATTGAAGAGCACTGGTTGAGGAAAATGACGTCTCACTGATCTTTTTCTCCCTTGAGTCAGCAATGAATAACACTTTGAGAATAAAATCCAGGGTGTTTTCACTAGTTACAAAAGTTACTAGTATTAAAGATTATGGTAGATGTAACATCACAGAAACTTTTAAGTGGCAAATGTCAAAGGAATATAGGTGCGCATGTGTGTGCGCATCACACACACTCAAGTATTTGAAAAATATTTGAGAACTATAGTATTGTTATTTTAACATTTTGTTATACTTCACCTTACATTTCCTAGTTAATCTCAGTATTAAAAGGCAGCTTAATTATGGAGTTTTCTTAAAGAAGTATGTTCAAAAGTCAGCAATTATGGCTCTCAATATTTATAAAATCAAATTGAAATACTTTTTTCTATATATGACTATAATAATTCATAATACATATTTGTGACTACTTCCTACACATGAGAATGGAGAACATTTAATCCTAGTCTATAAAGTATGGAAATATATTTATTCTAATGAAAGAGTCATATTTGTATATGTGAGCTTATAAGCAGTGCATAGGCTAATGGGAATCAATATGCATAGGCTGGACATTATTTAGGATGTCTTTTTACGCCCATAGGACAAGTCTGAAGTATTTGCATATCATTTCTCTCTTTAATCATACTACCATAGAAATACTTTGGTACAGAAATAACATGAGTTACTTGTGAATAGGAATTAGGAAAAATTATGTGCGAGGATTCAGTCTTTCAGTGTTCATCTTAAATGACAGATACGCTCGTAACAGCTCCGAAGACAGTAACTAGCACATAGCTGGAATCAAATATTTGTTGAGAGAATAAATAAATGGATATACAGAATTTTGATTCACTATTATATTGAGGAATAAACTAAACTTTTGATTGTATCATAGAGATTCAGTTCACTTAACAGTTGAAGTTGTTTACACGATTATTAAATAAAACTACTAAGCACCCATATTTGAAATGTTACCAGAATAAGAGAAACACTGGAGTGTATAATCTGGAATAGATAATTCTGATTTTCACATTATAAGCCTAATGTGGCCTGTTTCTTAGTACTCAAGCCCTTTCTCCACATTACCCATCTTAGTGGTAGTATTTTTCATTTCTCCTTCTTTTGGTGTGCTGGTATTTTGTATTATATTTTCTGATACCTAGAGTCCTCAAACACAATTTTATTTTTCTTTATCCCATTTATTTATCAAATCCTATACATCAGCCTTCTTTTTCCTCTTTAATGCTTTATTTTCTTTTTCTCTCTTCTCTCATTTTTTTCTAAATCAGCACTGTCCAGCAGAAATATAATGTGGGCCACATAATTATTTTGAAGTCTTCTATTAATGTTAAAAACGCAAAAAGAAACAGATGGAAATGAACTTAGTACAATTTTATTTAGCTCAACATATCCAAACTATTACCATTTCAACTGTAATCAAAATTTTAAGGAAATTGAAATGATTTACACTCTTTTTTGCTGTCATCAAAATTCAGTGTGTTATGCCATAGCACGTCTTAATTCAGACTAGTAACATTTTAGGTGCTCAAAAGTCTAGTAGTTACTATATTGTAAAGTGTAGCTCTAGAGCATCAAAGACAAAATGATCCAAATGGTGGTCATGCCAAGTAGAGTGATGGCAAACTGGTGAATAGTCGTTTACAGCTCTTAGAATATGTAATGGTTATTGGAGGTTCTGAAACATCAGATACTTAAGTGACAATTTTAGCACAGTAGCAGTTTTTGTTTTTTCTAACATAAAAAAGAACTATTTAGTATTTTAAATATGATACCTGGAAAACTGATGTATCAAATGCAATCTCTTCTGCAAGATAACATGTTTCTGTAACATAAATGAGCTTCTTCATAGAAGTCACCTTAATGCATGTAAATTTTTGTGGTATTAATGTTTTGCTTCACTAAATAATAGTGGCTGCATGCAAAGTATACAGGAAGCTGCTGCGGGTGACACTATTGTAGACAATGACCGGTGACCATTCACCCAACATACATTTTTTTCTCAACTTTGCCTCAGGGTCTATCTTAAAAATGCTTATTGCAAAATTTTCCACAATTTTTGTGTATTTTGCTCTCATCTCTATTCAGCAACATGAAATCTTTCTTATATCCTCTTCTCCAACAAGCTAAAGACATTTAAAAATCCAACTCTTCTATTTACTCTAATATTTCTTAAATATTTTGAAATTAGAGAATGGGAAAAATAAGCAATTGCAAGGGGCCTGTAGAGCTCCCACATAAATGTTAAATATATTTAAAAGAGGAGGGATTGGGACATTCATTTGACAATTTATTATATTTAATTTCCTAAGGAGTATATAATAGATATTTGCTAAGGAATGGTGAGTTTCAAAATTACCTCAAGGAGAACTATAAAAGTGAAACAGGACAATCAACAATGGAGAATAGAAAATAAAGTTTTAGGCAAATTGCATCTAACCTTCAAGGAATAGATAATTTTTAGCTATATAAACAGCTCCAGAACAGAAAAAAACATACATGCAGTTCATAAGAATAGCCTAATTATGATGTCAAAACTAAAGATAACAAAGAACAGTAAAGATACAGGCTTATCTAAAGTTTTATATATGCAAAAAAACATCAGAAATTGCAATTTAAATCTAACAGTTGAATAAATTTAACTAAGATTGAAAGATTATTATACATTAGAAAAATCCATCAAAGTCATTAATATCTTAACACATGTAAAGAAAGAAAAAGTGATCTTCTCATATGATGCATCAAATAAAGGCAGAAAACCCATTGACAATATTTGAAGCTTATTCATAGTTTTTTAGAATTAACAAAACAGAACCAGAAAAACATATACCAGGAATACACAGCAAATATATTTAATTGTTAATCATTAGAATCATTTTTTTATATAGTCAAGAAAAAGAAAAGGATGTTTACTATCATCACTACTATTTAACAATGTGCTGGGAATCCTAGACATCACAATAAGATAAAAGAACATATGGAACACAAAATATTGGAAAGCAACAGAGAAATTGTAATTTGCCTACCTGGAAGAAAATTAACACTTTACTCAAAGGAATTAAAGAGAACAAGAGTAAGAGTGCATGCAGAAATATACTTTTCCTTGAAAAAAGGATCCAATATTCTAAAATTACCAACTCTTCTTATATAATTGCATAGATAAAATATAAGTCAATACTATTTTAGCATTTTCTCCAGAATATTGGCACACTAATTCTAAAATTGTTCTGGAAGAAACCTGTGCAAAAATAGATAATACAGTTTTTTAAATGGTGACTTTCAGTCATTTCAACACTTCAAAATATGCCAAAAAAAAACAATTGGAGCAATTTGGTATTGGCACAGAAATAGATGTTTGGATTAATAGAATACTTAAAGTCCAGAAACAGATAAGATATTTATGAAAATTGGTCATGTGTTAAATATGACAGCTCAGAGATGAAAAGATGTCCTCCTAGATTATAGGTGTTTGAGAAAATTGCTATTATGTCGGAAAAATGTCTAAAGTTGAAGCTCTGCATCATTCTTTACTCAACAAATACATTCCAGATATAGTGAGAAAAGAATTATAAAGAGCAAAACAGGTGTTACTATTAGAAAATTAAAGTTGCATTCTTTAAAGATAATTGATAAAGAGGAATCATTAAAAACTATTACTGCTGAATTAAATGAGGAAACATTTTCTTTTATTAAGCTATCACTGATATAGAATCTTATGAAGGTTTTACATGAGCAATATTGTGTTTTTAAAATTCACCCATATTATGAAGCCCCCCCACCCACCCAATTGCAATCGCTTGTCCATCAGCATAGTAAGACGCTATAGAGTCATTGTCTTCTCCGTGCTATACTTCCTTCCCCATAACTTACCTATATTATGAGGGCTAATTATAATGCCCCTTCTCTTCTCCCTCCCTCCTCACCCAGCCTCCCTAAGCCCTTCCCTTTGGTAACCCGCTAGCCCTTCTTGGAGTCTGTGAGTCTGCTGCTGTTTTGTTGCTTCAGTTTTCCTTTATTGTTATACCTCACAAGTGGGTTAAAATATTTGGTAATTGTCTTTCTCCACCTGGCTTATTTCACTGAGAATAATAACCCTTCATCTCCATCCATGCTGTTGCAAATGCTAGGATTTGTTTTCTTCTTATGGCTGAATAATATTCCATTGTGCATATGTACCAGCTCTTCTTCATTCATTCATCTTTTGATGGACACCTAGGTTTCATTCATCTTTTGATGGACACCTAGGTTGCTTCCATATCTTGGCTATTGCAAATAGTGCTGCTATAAACATTAGGGTGCATGTATCTTTTTGAATCTGGGATCTTGTTTTCTTTGGGTAAATTCCTATGAGTGGAATTCCTGGGTCAAATGGCATTTCTATTTTTAGTTTTTTGAGGAACCTCCATATTGCTTTCTGCAGTGGCTGAAATAATTTACATTCCCACCAAAGTGTAGGTGGGTTCCCCTTTCAGTCCATCCTTGACAGCATTTGTTGTTTCTTGTCTTTTGGATGTTGGACATCCTAACTGGTGTGAGGTGTTATCTCATTGTGCTTTTAATTTGCACTTCCCTGATAGTTAGCGTTTTGGAGCTAACTATCTTTTCATGTGCCTGTTGGCCATCTGAATTTATTGTTTGGAAAAGTGTCTGTTCAAACCCTCACCCAATTTTTAATTGGGTTACTTGTTTTATTGGGGTGTTGAGGCATGTGAGTTCTTTTTGATGCAATTGTAAGTGGCATTGTTTTCCTGATTTCTCCTTCTGCTTGTTCATCATTAGTGTATAGGAATGGAACAGATTTCTGTGTATTAATGTTGTACCCTGCAACTTTACTGAATTCATTTATTAGTTCTAGCAGTTTTGGGGTGGATTCTTTAGGGATTTTTTATATACAGTATCATGTAATCTGAAGTGGCAGTTTAACTTCTTTCTTACCAATCTGGATGCCTTTATTTCTTTGTGTTGTCTGATTGCCATGGCTAGGACCTCCAGTACTGTGTTGAATAAAAGTGGGGAGAGTGAGCATCCTTATTCCAATCTTAGAGGAAAAGCTTTCAGCTTTTCACTGTTAATTATGACATTGGCTGTGGGTTTGTCATCTGTAGCTTTAATATTATGTTGAGGTTCTTGCTCTCTTTACCCATTTTGTTGAGAGTTTTTAACATGAATGGATGCTGAATTTTGTTAAATGCTTTTTCAGCATCTATGGAAATGATCATGTGATCTTTGTTCTTCTTTTTGTTGATGTTGTGGATGATGTTTATGGATTTTTGAATATTCTATAATCCTTGCATCCCTGGAATAAATCCCACTTGATTATGATGATCTTTTTGATGTATTTTTGATTTGGTTTGATAATATTTTGTTGAGTACTTTTGCATCTATAGTCACCAGGGATATTGGTTTGTAATTTTCTTTTTTGTGGTGTCTTTGCCTGGTTTTGGTATTAGAGTGATGCTGGCATCCAAAAATGAGTTTGGGAGTATTCCCTCCTCTTCTATTTTTTGGAAAACTGTAAGGCGGATGGAAATTAGAGCTTCTCTAAATGTTCGATAAAGTTCAGCATGAAGCCATATAGTTTGGGGATTTTGTTCTTAGGTAGTTTTTTGAATGACCAATTCAATTTCATTGTTGTTAACTGGTCTGTTCAGATTTTCTGTTTCTTCCTGGGTCAGTCATGGAAGGTTGTATTTTCCTAAAATGTTGTCTATTTCTTCTAGGTTATCCAATTTGTTAGCATATAATTTTTCAAAGTATTCTCTAATAATTCTTTGAATTTCTGTGGTGTCCATGGTGATTTTTCCTTTCTCATTATTGATTCTGTTTGTGTGTGTAGAATCTCTTTTTTTCTTGATAAGTCTGGCTAGGGGTTTATCTATTTTATTGATTATCTTGAAGAATCAGCTCCTACTTTCAATATACTTCCCTCTTAGCACAACCTTGCTGTGTCCCACAGATTTTGCAGTGTTGAGTTATTGTTTTCATTTATTTCCATATATTGCTTGATCTCTGTTTTTATTTGGTCATTGATCCATTGATTATTTAGGAGCATGCTGTTAAGCCTCCACTGTTTGTGGGCCTTATTGTTTTCTTTGCATAATTTATTTCTAGTTTCATACCTTTGTGGTCTGATAAGCTGCTGGGTATGATTTCAATCCTTCTGAATTTACTGATGTTCTTCTTGTGGCCTAGTATATGATCTATTCTGGAAAATGTCGCATGTGCACTTGAGAAGAATGTGTATTCTGTTGCTTTTGGGGAGAGTGTTCTGTACCTGTATGTTAAGTCCATCTGTTCTAATTTGTTGTTCAGTGCCTCTCCTTACTTATTTTCTGTCTAGTTGATCTCTCCTTTGCAGTGAGTGGAGTGTTGAGGTCTTCTAAAATGAATGCATTGAATTCTATTTAGCCCTTTAATTCTGTTAGTATTTGTTTTACATATTTAGGTGCTACTATGTTGAGTCATGCATAGATATTTATAAAGGTTATGTCCTCTTGTTGGACTGACTCTTTATCATTAGGTAATGCCCTTGTTTCTTGTTTCTTTGTTTTGAAATTTATTTCGTCTGATACAAGAACTTCAACTCCTGCTTTTTTTCTCCCTATTATTTGCATAAAATATATTTTTCCTTCTCTTCACTTTTAGTCTGTGTATGTCTTTGGGTTCAAAGTGAGTCTGTTGTAGGCAGCATATAGATGGGTTGTTTTTATGCATTCTGTAACTCTATGTCTTTTGATTGGTGCATGTACTCCATTTACATTTAGGGTGATTATCGACAGACATGTACTGATTGCCATTGCACACTTTAGATTCGTGGTTACCAAAGGCTCAAGGGCAGCTTCTTTACACTCTAACAGTCTAACTTAACTCACTTATTATGTTATTTCAAATATAATCTAAAGGTTTTTTTTCTCCTTCTTCCTCCTTCACTCTTTATATATCAGGTGTCGTATTCGGTACTTTGTGTATTCCTTGACTGACTTTGTGGGCATTTAATTTTGTATTTGCTTAGCAATTAATTGGTTTACTTCCTTTACTGTAGTTTTATTTTCTGTGGTGAAAGCTAATTAGCCTTTGAGCACTTCCATCTATAGCAATACCTTTAAAATACACTGTAGAGATGGTTTGTAGGAGGTAAATTCCCTTAACTTTTGCTTTCCTGGAAATTGTTTAATACCTGCTTCAAATTTAAATGATCATGTTGCTGATTAGCGTGTTCTTGGTTGGAGGCTCTTCTGTTTCATTGCATTTCATTTATCATGCCACTCCCTTCTGTCCTGTAAGGTTTCTGCTGAGAAGTCTGATAATAGCCTGAAGAGCTTTCCTTTATATGTGATCTTTTTTCTTTCTCTGGTTGCTTTTAATCCTCTCTCCGTGTCCTTAATTTTTGCCATCTTAATTATTATTTGTCTCGGTGTTGTCTTCCTAGGGTCCCTTATGTTGGAAGATCTCTGAACTTCCATGACCTGAGAGACTATAACCTTCCCCATATTGGGGAATTTTTCAGCAAATGTTTCCTCAAGGAAACTTTCTATCCCTTTTTCTCTCTTTTTCTATTGTTACCCCTATTTGGCAAAATTGTTCCATTTGGATTGTTCACACAGTTCTCTTATTATTCTTTCATTCCTAGAGATCCCTTTTCTCTCTGTGCTTCTTTTTTGTCCTGTTCTCGCATTTCTATTTCATTTACCATCTCCTTTATCTACTTTTAAATCCCTCCTTTTAAAATCCTCCTTAAATCCCTACTTTTAAAACATACATAAATTGTATGTTTCATTTCAGATACTGTAGTTTTCATTTCTATCTTTTTTGTGAAGTCCTCCCTGAGATCTTGAATATTTTTCTGTAGCTCCATGAGCATGTTTATGATTTTTATTTTGAAATCTTTATCAAGACTGATAATTTCAGTTTCACCTAGCTCCCTTTCTGTCTGTTGCATTCTTGTTTGTACAAAATTTTGTGTCTTTCCACATTTCTATTGATTCCTATGGAATAATAATTTTGTGTGGGCAGTGCTCTCTAGTGCCCAGCATCCGGAGCATAGCGGGGATCACAGGCACACAGGGCCAGGGTTTGCCAGGACGAAAAAGCTTTTTCCTCCTCCCTGGCTGCAGTGCTGACATCCACTGTCAGGTCCAGTGTGCTGAGAACACGTGGAGGAGCCTCTGCATTACACTCCTATAGCTGCCATAGGTGGGGCCACCCTCTGACTGGTCTGGCGTGATGGTGGGGGCAGCAGGTGTGCTGAGCAGAGTCTTCCAGGAGGAAGAAGCCGCAGGCTGTGTATAGCAGTGGGGGTCCTTGGGGCTGCATTGCTAGTCAGGAAGATGGAGCATGTGAAGCTCCTGAAAGTTCCCAATTTGCTGGGCTGAGTGGGCGAGGATGATTTGTCCTTTCTCCTGAGCAAGCAAGCTTTGTGTAATCTTTGCCCCTTCTGCACCCCTCTCACTGTTGGGAAGTCTTTCAAAGTACCTGCCTCTCTTCTGTTCCAGAGTGGGTACCTGTTCTCATGTGGCTGGAATCTCAGTCTCTACAAGTATTCTGCCTGTCTTTGCTTTCCAACTACACTAATCTCCAAAGCACCATGTAATGTGGGTTCATGTTCCTGGAGTAGATCTCCAGGGCTGGGTGTTTAGCAGTCCTGGACTTCTACTCTCTCCCCACTCCATTTCTCTTCCTCCTGCCCGTGACCTGGGGTGGAGAGAAGACTTACTCCGCCTGATTATGTTTTCTATTTTACCTTTTCCTGTGAGGTCTTCTCTTTTCCCCAGATGTAGGCAGCCTGTTCTGCAGTCTTCACTTCACTCTTTCAGGATTAGCTATATTTGCTATATTTTCGTGTTACATATGGTTTTCGGAAGATCTTTCTGCTTCACTTCTCACACGCCACCCCAAGAAGAAGCATTTTTAAAAGACTGGAATAATAGTCATGAAAATCTAAACCAATTCTTGATTCAAGTTGTTCCCTGAGACCAAGTATATGCTCTTTGTTAAAGTAATTGGAACTGGAAATTACAGATAATTACTTATAGGCTTGGTTTATTCCAGAAATAAGACACAAATAGTAATCAACAGACCTTTCACCCTACATCAAAGGCTTTATTTATTCTAATATCAAGACTTTGGCTTTTGAGAGGCTTTTTAGATATTTTTAGTTTAAAAATAAAATCTTTTAAGAAACCTATGTTTTTAATAATTCCCATTCCTAACTCTTTTGATCTTCTATTTCTCTTGATTTCTTAAGTGATAAAAGTATCTGAAACTAAAATTTGAAATGATTTCTACTTTGGCAAAAGAACTTAACTGAAGTCATATTAGGCTTTAAATTTATTTGAGAGTAAGATATAAACAGTCGTTATAAATTGAGGCTAAAATGGAAATTATTCATTTTATGAAAAAGAATGTTTAATTTAAAAAACAGGTAACCACTGGAAGATTATCTCACAAGCATCTAAAGATAAATAGAGAAAGGAAAGACTCAAAGAAGACTCAACCAGTCCCAATAAATGAATGAAAGTAATTTAAAAATTTTAAAAATATATATGGTTAATATAAGCCTATAATAACAGCAGAAGGCATTTCTATGAGTGGAACAGTTTAAATGTTTTGATTAAATGGCAAAGTCTCAAAATGAGTTCAAAGAAATTTAGTTATAGGCTACAGATACAGTTAAAATTAAATCATCATCTCATTCTTAACAAAAATCTACGTGTACTTAGCTATACAAAAAAGTGTGATAAACTCTTAATTGTTACTCTGGGAAAAGGAAAAGAGGGGACTTGTTCTTATCTTTGTTTTGAATAGTTTAGAATGATTCAAATGATTTCAATGAGAATATATTTCTACAATGTAACTTAAAAAATAAAAGAGAGAGAAAAAAATTATAGAGGAAAATAGATCCTTCCAAAATGTGGTAATTACCCAGATCTCACTACACACACACACACACACACACACACACACACACACACACACACACACACACATTAGGGAAAGATGGAAAGAACTAGAACTAGGACCTGCTTTTGGGAAGAGGTAGAAATGGCAGATATAGCAGATAAAATATAGGCTGTTTAGTAAAATTTGAATTTTAAAACAACTCATTTTTTTACTATAAATATCAAATATTACATGAGATACTATACTAAAACATTTTATTCATTGTTACTTGAAATCCATATTTATTGCACATCTTCTATTTTATCTGGCAACTCTAGTAAGGGGTATACAAACAAGTGGGTGAAATAAAGATAGTTCAAGAAAGCAGAAGCCCTATCTGAGACTGAATTTACTGTACTGGGGACAGGGTCCAGACTTTAACACACCGAGGAAAGGAAGCTTTGAGAGCAACGTGGGTCACTAACTCTTAACGTGGTGCCCAGAATAGGAACAGGAAAACAGTACTCTAAATGTGGAAAGAGGAGCTGTGGTTGAGGGAAGCAAAAAGAGAGGAACTTTATACATGACAGAATATGAGAATGGCCCTTGAGGCAGAACTTGAGTGATGAGGAAGGCAGGAATAAATGCTTCCAGGGACTCAGGGGACACACAGGCCATGCTTTATGTCTAGATTACCAGTAAAAATAACTCAAGGAACAATATCAGAATATTATGGATAGCACTGGGACAGGAATCTAGGTTAAACTAACAGGAGGAATGGGAATAAGGTATGGAAGATTGTGATTACTCACATTTTGGTAAATGGATAGGTTTTGGGTTTTATTTTAAAATGGTAGTTGTCAGAATAAGGACATTTGCAGAGTATTTAGTAGATACTTAATATTAGCAACGGTTTATTTGTCTGACATTGTTGGAAATAGGTGTTCCCAAATATTTAGTGAATTTTCTAGGTAAATGAATAGACCATCTTAAAGGCCCAAAATTTTTAATTTAAAAGAAAATGAATGAGGTTGTATTTAAAACAATATGCTGTAAATCAGTAATCGATTGTCCCTATTCAATTGTGTTGAGCAAATATAGAAAAGAGACAGAGGAGAAGGAGGGAAGGAAGGGAAGGATGAAGGGAAGGAGGGACGGAAGAAGGAAGGGAGGGAGGGAGGGGTAGAAAAGGAAGGAAGAAAATATAATTAATGGCATTAGAAATTTCTGAAATATGTGGGCATCTGTTTAATCTGTCAACCCTCTGATGGAGACATTAATATCTCAACTCTAAAAAGGAAAATACTGAGTTTCAGATAGTTTAACTGGCCTGCCTAAGGTTATGAAGCTAGTAAATCAGTCTCTAAAGCCCATGACATTTCCACCTCAGCTCTCTGCTTCCTTGAGACAGTGGTCCCCACACACATTCTGTGACATCAGTCAGATCTCCCAAAAGCATATCATCCTCAGCTTTGAGATGGCCAGGTAAAATTAACTCTGAATGTGTAAAATATCCTTTACTATAACTAATTATGTACATATAAAGGTATCTAATCATTTTCTAACAATGTATTTGAAGATAATTGTATATCTTGTCACTTAAAAATGAATATAATGAAGGTAACCCAGCAAGGATGTATATAAAACTTATCAGACTACATTCTAAAAATAAAAGGAAATGAAGTCAGAGAGGAAAACATACACTTAAGGATATTATGAGAGGAAATGATTGTGTTCATTTTTTTTTTCCTTCAGTGATCAACCTTTGGGGAGCCACAAAATATTTCAGAAAGATAAATCGGTTATTCAACTTAATCTGCGTAACAATGGAGACATTCCAGGCAAGTTATCTCGAAAGGTAAGACTTTCTTAGTGGTTTCAATTTGCAAACTGATCGTTTTAAGGACAATATTCTCATCTTCATTGAATGTTGCTAATTAGGAATTACATAGCCTAATGAATACATGTTCCTTTGAGTATATATATTTGTTGAAATGTAATGAAGTAGTCAAATACATATTGAATATATTATTGAAACATGATGAAATATTTATCTAAATGACTTAATTTGGACTAAAGCACTTATATGAACACATTAGTGCAACCTCAGTATAATAACTAATCAATTGGTCTCTTGGAAAAATCGTTTATGAGAAACTTATTTAGGTTACCGTATTCATACTATCCATGAATCCACTAAGTGAATGGAATAGAAAATATGAAGAGAAAACCATTACACAATCTTGCCCTATTTGAAGACTGTGTCTATGTCAACAGAGTCCAAATCAGGACACATTAATATTCATTATATATATAATAAAACCACCTAGAAAGGGATTACTATGCTCTAATGACAGTTTCATGCTGTTAGATATAAACTTTATTCCCTGCATGATGTCTTCAGTTACTTAAAACCGAAACTACACAGTAGAGATGAATGTTGATATTTTTGCAGTTTTTATCTATAGAATCTTCCAATTACTTTCTTTAAACAAAAATCCCATCACCCTGTGATTTACATCAGATAACAGATTTCCAATGCATGACTCTTCTTTTTTTCCTAGTCTGAGATACTTCATAAAAAAAAAAGTGTCAGGTGGTACATTAGGTTGCCATATATCTATGTGGAGTATAATGTTTTGAGGCCAAGAGACAGTTGTTTAGAAATATCTTTTGGAACTGGTACCCAGCTCAGACAGTGTTGACAGCTCCAGGGCTATGCATCTGAAATCCTACAAAGAAACATTATATAGTACAACTAACACCTTCAATATAAATAAATTTAAACATTTTCAAATTGTCCTCAGTGTTGATGAAAAAGATGTAATCATCATGTTTGTTTTCAACACAGTGAAATAACAGAAAATGTATTATTCTAATTTCTATTATTGTTGAGAAGTTGCACATGGTTAAAAAGAATAACATCTCATTGGTAGTAATTCACAAACCACTAACAGTTCAGTTCATGTAAATTAAAGTTTCTACTTAAATTTTTGTGATTTCACTATTCTATATAATATATACTTGAGAGTGCATTTTATGTCCGGAACTTTAACATGTCCATTACACTTAATCTTCCCCAATTCTATGTGGGAAATACTATTAAAAATAGGGATACTGAATCACAGGGAGCTCCATGACTTTGTCCAGATCATACTCGTGGAATGGGTAAACAGCAGCTTCGATTTGAACCCAATCAATGAGTCTCCACAGCCTATGCCCCATGCTACTAGTTTATATGATATATACACTTAGGTTTATGGACTATACTCAAAAGATTTAGATGTGAGTTTCAGAACAATTGGTCAGAATTCCAACCTTATATGTATATTTTTTTGTTTTGTTTGTTTTCCACATACACCAAGGTCTGGGTCATGATGGGTAGTCAATGATAATTAAACATAGTCAGTATATGCTAGTTGCTTGGCAATGTTATCCATGCTTTACATGTATTAATGAACAATAGTTAAAAAGTAAAAAACGTGATACTATTATTTTCCTTTCTTATGTAAATAAAAATACTGAGAATTTGAAACACTCATTGAATGGCACAGTCTCACAGCTAGTAAACAAGGGAGACAGGAGTTCAGCAAAGCTCGTCCTGTCTTAGAGCTCTCTTATTGTAACGCCAGCCAAAGTAGTAACTTTGGTTTGTCATCATCGCCATTATCATATCCAGGGACAAGCATATAGGCATTCTGGGTGTAAAGTATAGAGTTGCCACTAGAAATGTCTGGTTTTCAATATGTCATTTGGATCACAGCATGGATTGAGTTACGTGGTGCATTTTTTAAACTTCATGGCTCAATTCATGAACCTTTACTTCCTACAATGAATGTCACCAATTCTTGGCTAATTCAACAATTTATAGGTAAAGAATATAAATGCCTTTTCATATCCACAACCTTTCCTAGCACTGACACTTGTTATTTTAAAACTGGTAATATGCTCCATGGCATAGATGTTTGTGTGTTCGCCACTTACTCAACAAATATTTAATATGTAACTGCTGTGTAGAGGCCCAATACTAAGGAGCAGCTAGAGTAGTGAACAAAATCAACAGGATCTCGGCCCTGAAAGGGCTCAGTGTCCAGGGAATTCAACTAGCTCTACCTCTCATTAACGGGCAGTGGTGGCCTCCACATAGACTGTGAGAAAGGCATTCCATGTTCCCATCTCCCCAAATCCTGGCATTTCCATGAAATCTTTAGCATCACCCTCCAAAAGAGAAGACATTATATTTTATTTTTTTAAAAGTATATAAAATCTAATAACAATTCAACATTTGTTGAATATTTTTTACATGACATATATAGTACGTGACTTTAAGAATCTCTTAACAGTGAACAGTTTAGTGAACTTACTTAAAATTCAACATTATGTCTTAGAAAACATACATGTGTATATTGATATTCAGCTGTTCATTAAATAAATCATAATTGAGCACTTATTACGTGCCCAAAACTATTCTAAACACTGGAGATATTGACACAAATGACATCTCAGTACTAGTTCTAGAATGTAGAGTCTACATCCTAGTAAAGGAGATAGACAATAAACAAATATGCATGAAAACAGTCTGACAGAGATATGTGCTTTGAAATAAAAGACAACTTTGCTTTTAGAACTCAGAGTATGAGCTCCTGATGCAGATGAACATGACAGGCTAGTGGTGGTGATAAGTTTTATGTGTAAGCCCTAGAATATACATACAGGTCTAGCCCTGACCATAAGAAATGAGGAGTGTTACATTTAGTAATTTGGTATCTTGTTTAAAAGCAGAGATTCTGAATTCATATTGCAAAATTCAAATGTCTGTTGGACAAATTACTAAATTCTCTGCACCTTAGTTGTCTAAAAAATGTGAATGATAATACTACTAACCTAATATGGCTATATAAAAACTCAACTGAGAGAGATAAATGAAAAGTTTAAATCAGGACTACGTATTAGTTATTGAAATCATAAAGTTAGGGTGTTTGACTCTATGATATTTCAGTCTTTTACTATTAAAACTCTGTGTGATAAGGAGATAATGAATGTTCTCCTCTCTTGACTCTACTGTTTTAAGTGGTGTCAAAATTCTATCATTTTCATAATTGTAGCTTCAAGAAAAATATTTATAAATGATATTTTCTTTCTAGTAGAACATTAAATTGGCTTAATAATATTCTCTTTATATAATACAAGGAATATAATGATTATATCATTCTATTAAGTTTAGTGACACCATTACCTTCCACTAGATAATTTAGAATTTTCTAATTATCCAATTTCTAATTTCTAAAAAATTAGAAAATAATTTTCTCATTTCTAAAAAAGGCATCGCAAGCCTTGAATTACCTCAGACATCTTTCTTATTTTAAACTTGGTTTTATTATACTGAAATATGGCAATTTAATTCTTGTTTCGTAAGATTATTCATAAAGTAGGTTGGCAGTCTTCAGAAATCATTTAGGTTTTCAAAAATTTTAAATCCCCACCTTGATTAAATGTGATGTGAATGACTGAGTCTTTTGAGAAAATTTATTCTCTCTCTCACAAAGTTGACCAAAAGTGTTGCCAACATTGTAGATATTATAAAATCATGATTTCTTTGTAGCTTAAGGAAACATTCACAGAAAATTTACAGCAATAAATACTTTACAAAAAAAGAAAAAAAGTCTTAACATTTTCCGTAAGACGAAGGTATGGCCTTTAGCTTTGGAGAAAAGTAAAGTGTGTGATATAGTCCATGGATAATTGCCCAAACTTTCCTCTAGCCTTTTGAGGTCCCTTAAATTGTTTTTCCTTGTGACAATATGACAAAGGCCTATTTTTTACCCCAAAGCTTCTCTGCAGGCCAAGTAAAGTTATTTTAAAATGAGTATGATTATACCATACAGAAAGATGCAAATAAGCCACATGATTTATGTGCTTGCTTTGGTTCTAACTTCTGAAAGAAGGCAAGTGCCAAATATTACAGTTCTAATCTTAGTATCTCCCTTTTAGCTCTGGATTAACACTTTTAATTTTCCCTTCTCTTTTACTGCCCTTTCCATGTCTAAAGCTTAGCATTCTGTTGCTGAAACGTTGTCTTACCACCATCACACTTTCAGATTTAATCACCCCAGTGACTCTAGATATCATTTCCTAGAAAGAAGGTCTCCTGTTTTCAAGGTCCTTAGCATTTGTATAGTTTTTCTTTTCAATTAGCATGCAGTCAAAGCACTGTGTTGGAGTGATGACCTTATCTCTCCATGTGACTTAGCTTCCTCCTCATGTAACAACCCGATATAAAATTAATTCACCTTTGTCCTTGGGCCATGTAAAGGTTTTACTTATGGTTTTCTGTCAAAAACTCTAAGAGGCAGTTGTAAAAATAGATTGTGTGTGTATTGACATACAAGAAGATTACATGCACTCCAGGTATTAAAGGCTCACTCAACTCTTATCACCACCATGTGAAAAAACTGTGCACTTATGATGGTGCATATGGCATTTCCCTTTGCAGATTTGAAGAGGAACTTAGGATTTGCAGAAAAACTAATGAAGCAGTTAATGTGTGAGTGAGTGAATGAGTGAGCCTGCGCGCGCGCGCACCTTCGCATATAGACCAGAGGTCTGATATTTTACGAGTAGTTTCCACGCATCTTGAGAGAAAACACAATGCCACCTGATAACTCCTGGAATGTATACCTATCAGTAGTTGTTATTTATTAGCACAATTTAATGTTCACAAAATGTAAAGTTCCTTCATGCTGATGTTTTGGCAGGAAGATGTGGTAAAGCTGAAAAATGGAGTTCATTCTGTGTGTGCCAACTCTACAGGCAAGCTGTCAAGTCTTATATTGCCATGGCATCCGTGCTCTAAATGTAAAAAGAACCGTGCATGTATGTGGGAGAACTGGTGTCTGAAAAACTGCTTCCTGCTAGGAAAAGTTAATATTTGACTTTGGTGATGCCAGGATATTTTTCAGCAATTCTTGAGGTTTATTTTTAACCTAAGCTCAGCTTTCTGTTCATTTTTTAAAAGAATGCTTATATAGTTAAGAAGACTCTTATAAGGTCTTTAAAACAAAGTATTAAAATGATGAATTAGTTTTATCAAAAGAGGTGAATAAAATGACAGCAGGAAGTTACAGACCTATTTTTATCTGGTACTCATTCCTATTCACCCTATAAATATTAATATATTCTGCTGTCTACAGCATGAAGATGACCACACTCAGTTTTATCTGAACCAACTTCTAGAATTTATGCACATTTGGAAAGTATCCAGGTAAGATATTTTATTTCTGTTCCAAGTCTACTTTCTGAGTTCTCAAGTGCCAAATCACAATATTTTTCAGTTGATTGTAAAAACTGTCCTTTACTAGTACTGCAGAAGTGATTGTACTTTTTATAGGTATTTCCCTTTGAAAAATTCTGTTAATAATTATCTATTCTTCACAGCTATTCAGATATATTTGAAGAGCTGCTAACACCTTCAAAAACAATCTAACATTCATTTAAAAATATCTCTACTACCAATTACATTTTCAAGGATTTTTTTCTCATTCATTCTGTGAATTTGAGTGTGCATGTGTCACTAAGCTCTTTGTATAACCGCATTTCCATACTTTGAAAGTCATCACCTCCTACTTTAAATTCTTTTCTGGAGCTCCCTGAAAGTAATTGTTGTATCATAAGCAGAGGAGTATGCATTTAAATTGGAAAACTCAAGTGACAGCAAATGAACATAGCCTAAATGATTCTGAAATCTAAACGTATGTGCATATTATCTGAAAGAATTAGACCTATCAGGAAGCTAACCTAGGAGACAATATCAGTGATGCAGTATGGGTTTATCTGAAATTAAAGTTGTTCTGAGCTGAATGAGCATAAAAAATGGGGTGTGGGAGATATATATCATAAATGCCTAAAGCAAAGCCTGATATAAAAATGTAAGGTGCGTTAAAATTGTTTTTAACGACTATAGTTATCACTTCTTGAAGTTATTACACATTTTTCATACATTATCCCTTCTAATTCTCCCTACAACTCTATAACAATACATATCTTACTCCAAAATCAAGGAAACTGAAGTTCTGGAAGGTTATAAATAACTTGTCTAAGGCTACTCAGTTCATTAGTTGCAGGAATGCAATCAGGTCTGTCTGAAATTTGCAAAGGCCATATTTTTTATTAAATGATTGTGTCTTTCCACGTGTCTTTTCTCTGAAAAAATATTCAGTCATATACCATAAAGTCATAGAATGTGTAGGACTAGAAAAAACTTAACCTAATCCAAATTTTCATTTTATAGCTAATTACATAGATCTGGTATAAGTTCCCATTGAAATGCTTATTAGCAAAGGCTGTAGTTTCCTTGTTCCCAAATAAATTAATTTTAAAAAAAACTGTAAAGAGAGGCAGCAAATACGAGAAGTTCTTTGAAATGGGGGAAGTCCCTGTTAGATAAAGAACTGTTTTGAGCTGGTTAGCTGGAGGACTATGACTTGTAGGTGGCTGTACATAGGGTACAGAGACACAGCAGAGGCCATAATAAAATGGTTAGAACAAAGCGATTTTTCTTCTGTTCCTGTCTCACCCTGCCATTGCCCACCCCCTCACAAAAGTCTAGCAGCCTTGACACTGTGCAGGACAGGGTCGACAGGGTAAATTAGGGCAAAGCCAAAGCTCTGCTTCAGTACTACAAGGAACCTGGCAGGGACAGACTAGCCTCAGAACCTAACTCTCCACCCACTCCTTCCTGGCCTAGGGCAGTGGGCTACAACCTAGGGGGACCTCAACTCCCAGTGCTGCTTCACCTCTGGTAAGGAAACTAAAACACAGACAAGTCCAAAACTTTGCAACCATTCTACATATATTTAACGCCACAGTCATAACTAAAACCAAGTGTCTAACCATGACTCAATGCTTTTTCCACTTCAACTGTATGCTGCCCCACTCTTATCTTTCTCAAATGTTATCTAGCACAGGAACATTTTCAGCCTCCTAAAGGCCACTGTAGACTTCACTTTCTTTTATTTTTCTTCCCAGGTTTATTGAGATATAACTGCCATAAAACATTGTGTAAGTTTAAAGTGTACAATATGATGATTTGATACACACATATATTGTGAAACATTAACTACAATAAGGTTAGTTAACACACCCTCTGCTCACATAATTAGTTGTTATGGTGAGAACATTAAAGCTCGACTTCCACAGCAACTTTCAAGTATACAATATAGTATTGTTAACTACCATCACTGTGCTGTACCTTTGATTCCAGGAGTTTATTTAATAACTGGAAGTTTGTACTCTCTGACCAGAGTCTCCCCGTTTTCCTCCATTCCTCAGCCCCTGGCACCCACCAGTCTGTTCTCTGTTTCTATGAGTTCAATGTTTTCATAGTCCACATATAAGAGATTCAGTCGCTTTTTTATTGGTCTATTCAGATTTTCTATTTCTTCCAGATTCCGTCTTGGCAGCTTATTTTTTCCAGGAATTTACCCATTTGTCCATTTTTTTAGCATATAATTGCTCATAATAGTCTTTTCATTCTTCTTGTCTCTTTTAACAGTTTTCGACTTACAGTTTATTTTATGTGATGTAAGAACAGCTATCTCTCCTCTCTTTTGGTTTCCAGGTGTAGTACTTTTTTTTCTATTCCTTCACCTTGAACTTCTGTGTGTCCTAGAATCTAAAGTGAGTCTCTTATAGGCTGATTTTGGTTGGGTCTTTACTCTCTCCCTACATTTTGTGTTTTTGATGTCAGAATTTATATCTCTTTATATCACATATCCATTAACTAATACTGCAATTATAGCTATTTTAATAATTTTTTTCTTTAACATTTACACTACAGTTGGGTGTAACACACTACCACCTTATAATATTAGAGTATTCTGAATCTGACTATATACTTACTTTAACCAATATGTTGTATATTTTCATATTTTCCTATTGCTAATGAACACCTTTTCATTTCAGCTTTAAGAGCTCCTTTCAGCATTTCTTTTAAGGCAGGTCTAGTGGTGAAGAACTCCCTCTCGTGACTGTTTGGGAAAGTCTTTATCTCACCTTCATTTCTGAAGGACAGCTTTGTTGAGTAATGTATTCTTGGTTGGCAGGGATTTTTTTCTTTCCTTCAGCACCTGTGTCATTCCACTCTCTCCTAGTTGTAGAGTTTCTGCTGAGAAATCTTGATTGCTCCATGGTGGTTCTCTTTCATGAGAAAAAAATTCTTGTCTTGCTGATTTTAAAATTCTGTTTTTCTTTGGTTTTAGTCAGTTTTATTATAAGATGTCTTGAAAAAGGTTATTTTGGATTGAAGTTATGGGACAACCTATTACTTCATGAACTTGGATTTCCAAATCCCTCCCTAAATTTGGGAAGTTCTTAAATAAAGTTTCTGCTCCTTTCTTCCTCTCCTCTCCTTCTGGGATTCCAATGATGCATACATTATTTCTTAATGGTGCTACATAAGTCCCATAGCTTTCTTCATTCCTCTTCATTATTATATTTTTTGCTCCTCCAATTGGGTAGTTTCAAATAATCTGTTTTTGAGATTATTTATTCTGCTTGGTCCAGTCTTCTTCTGCTCTTTATCAAATTCTTAAGCCATTGTATTCTTTAACTCCAGAATTTCTGTTTGGTTTCTTTTTTATGTTTGTTTTTTTTAAATCTCTGTTAAACTTCTCGTTTTGGTTTTTGTATTGTTTTGCTGAGATCATTAAATTGGTGTTCTGTGTTCTACTGTAATTTTCCATGCATCTTTAAAATAATTATGTTGAATTTTATTGAGCAATTCACGTATCTCCATTTCTTTGGGGTCAGTTACTATAAGTATGGCATGATCCTTTGGTAGTGTAATATTTCCTTCTTTGTGATCCCTGAAGCCTTGCATAAGTGTATGTGCACAGGGAGAAGCAGTCACTTCCTCCAGACTTTATGGGATGATTTCCATACAGAAACATATTCACCAGCAAGTGGGAGCACACTGGAGCATGCTGTGACCCTGGGTCTAGTGATGCAAGGTACCAAGTGCAGGGTCAAGTGGCAGATCCCAGTTTAGGGAGATGTCATATCTCTTCAACTCAGGGAACTGGGGTCCACAGCATCAACTATGCGGTCCTTTAGCAAGTGCTATGACAGCTCTGCAGTGGTGACAATGGCTGTTTGTGCCTCCACATCCTTCAGCTAGGGACCAGTGCAGGCAGTGGTTGTTTGCCAGAGCTGGTGCTATGCTATGCACACACACAGCTGTGGGGGAAGGTGCTTGTGTAGTGTCAGAGGGTGGCTGCAGATAAATATATAGTGGTGGGGAGGACAGGGCCAGCAGCAAAGCTCACTAGTGTCTGGGTGGGGTGTGATTAACACTGGTCCTTTGTGCAGTGTTCCAAAGGTCTGGGGAAGCTGGTTGCTCACCTCCTTCCCCTTCCAGGCAAGGGATCTCTAGCTGGGGATTTCCCTCTTGGTGCTGATCAGTGCAGGCCTGGAAGATGGCATGATGTAAGCAAAATGAAGCTCTTCTCCCTTCCTTTTTTGTGTGTTATTCTCAGTTTCTTTGTTCCACTGTAATCCTGAAATTTCTTAGGTGGATTCTTAAGCTCTCCTAGATCTGTTTTTGTTTCTGGATAGCTTTCTAACTGTTGATCTTTGTAGGGAGAGGGAGGCTAAGATCTCCTCTTTTGCCAACTTGGTGACCCCCCCAGGACTTTGTTTTCTGTAGAATAATGCTACTCTGCCTGCTCTCCTCAGACAACTCTATGGAGTTGATTTGAATTAATGATTTTAATCATTGAAAGACTGAGCACTCGATGGAAGGAGTTTTGATTTCTGTATTCCTGTTTTCTGACTTGACTTCCTCTTAGAAATGGAAAACATGACATACCTTCATTAGTTCTTAGGAGTTTTCTATAAAATATATAATACCTAATATCAAAGTGCTGAAGCTGGTACATTCTTGATAGTTTTTTAAGTTTTAGGATCAAGTTTTACATACAAACCCTCCCTCCAATTGCCAAAATCACTATTCTTTTCCTACACCTCTATTGACTTTTACATATTTTATGCCTTTTGTCTTTGAACTTTAAGATGGTAATGAAGTAAAATGATGATGTAATAAAGACTGAGAAGATAGCTACTGTAAAATGTATTGGTATGTTTTTAACATTGTTTTTGTGTTGTATGACTAGTTATTCAATTCAACAGTTTTCAGGACAAATAGGAAGGGAAAGTCAATATTTGTGAAAATAATTTTGAACAGTGAAGCCAGAAGAATCTCTGTTCAACTCACATCTATTCCACCTAAGCATAGACAAAGCTGGAGCAGTAAAATATGCTTAGGAAAGTAAAACACAGAAGTTTGGGGTGAAAGACAACCCCATCTATTACTAATATATGTCATTAGTTCCAAAAGCAATTCTCTACAAGATTTTGTATATTTAACATTTCTTGATATTAGTATTCATCATTACCTACTTATGAATCCCTTCGCAACTCATATCTTGAATGAAGAGTAGTTTGGTATAATGAATAGTCTTTGAGAGGTTTGGTTAATTTGTCACGGATTTCTTTGGAGTTTTAAAGTCTTCAAATATGTTTATAGTCTATAAGGTTACACAAAGTTAATAAGGCTAACATCTGAAATGGCTTTTTAAATTATGTCAACAGTAATTCTTTTTAAACCATGCTGCTATAGAATCATAGACAAAGCAGAATCTGTGATACATGTGCTGAAGTTAATAGAAGTTTTCTCACCCAATTTTAAACAAATATTTTTTCTTTCCAGACAGTGCCTCTCAACAGTAATAAAAAAATATGAATTTCACCTGAAATACCTACTGAACACCCAGGTATTAACATTTGTTACTTCATCTATCAATTCAACAAGAATTTATGAAACATCTACTCTTTTTCTAAAACTTTTCAAGTAGCTGAATAAGCAGAGGCTTTACACTTGAGCAGTTTCCGTCCTGTCATGGCAAAACAGACAAGTAAATAGATGTGTGTGATGAAGTGCCATTGGTACTGTGAAAGACCTTTGTGTATACAGGACACGTAAAAGAGGGTTATCAATTTTATTTATTTAATCTGAATGTTGAAAAACAAGTTAGTATGCTAGCCAGATAAGCGGTATGGTGAAGGAAGGTGGGGAGTAGGGATAACTTTCAGCAAAGAATAACATGAATAGAAACAGTTAAGAAACAGCTTGATGTGATTATAAAACTGTATGTAGTTTGGAATGGCTACAATTTGGGTTCAAGGTGAGAGCCTGGAAAGTGACCAGATGGAAGGGGCAAACAGGGGCCATGTTACATAGGATCTTATGGCCATTTTATGAACAATTTAATGATTTCCTAATTTATCAGCTGATAATATGGGGCCATTGTACAGGGCAGTAAAATGGCAGATGGGTGGTTAGAGGATCATTTCATTAGCCCAAAGAGATGATGAGGGCATTGACAAAAGCTATGCTATAGGGATGGCTAGGAGTGGATGGCCTCATAACACATGAAAAATGTGCATTTTACAAGAATTAGTGAAAGACTATGAGTAACAAAGTAACAGGGAGTTTAGAATTCCTATAGATTCTTCGCTGCTGACTGACTGCATGGAGACATCAATTCACTAGAAGAGTGAAGAGAGGAGAAGCTAGTTTGACAGGGGAAAATGATGGATTCAGTACAAGACTACTACGTTTTGGTCACCAACTTGGTATCCAAGTTGTGGTCACCATTAGGCAGATCATTTCTTATAGCCTGTTCTTCCAGGGAAGGGTTAATCTTCCATCGATAAAACATCATATAATTACAGAAATTTGTATAGGTAAAAGAATATTTTTAAAACAAGTGAGGACTTATCTTTTCCATTAAATAACTGACTCCTTACACATATAATCAGATACAGATCTCAAATAACTATTCCTAAAATTAATGAACAGTAAAGGATCCTGAAAATAATAAGTTGTATTTCTTGATGTGGATTCCAAACTCATACGTGAATTCCATGTAAATATTTAAAGACATAGTGCTGACAAATACGTGATTCATATTCCTTCCCCAAGAGTGATCCTCTCACTCTAATTCCATTTTTTATTTCTTGAGCCTGGCCTGAATCTGGAAGTTTAAAATGTGGAGTGTGAAAAGAATTCACAATCAGATTGTTTTGAGTCTTATAAAAGTGTCATAATTAGTATTTCTTTCCACTTGCTTCTTCACCTTTATGATAGCTGTTCTTCTCTAGTGCAGAATTTGACACTTGCCAGGTATCCAGGGCAGACTGACTTCTAGATCATTTATGTCTCTTGACTATGTCGAGAGATATTTTTGAGGTTATGGAACCTACTTAAGGATGATTTTTAATTATCTAAGTGTCTTATGGATCATGGATGGATGTCTTTTTACACACATGTGCACGCACAGATTAAGAATCTATGACAATTCTTAATTTTCAAACATAAAAGCTCTAATACATTACTCATATACGAAGCCTCCAATATTTTCACTTTGAAAGAAACTATTGACCATTGTAAATTTTTGCAATATGACTTGAAACTTGGCAAAACATCAAGGAAATACTGTCTTCACATTATAACTGGAAAATAGTTACAATCACCCACATTTGAATTATTTTGTAAATAGGCCACAGTGTCTGTGATTTTCCAGAAAAACTCTATCCAAAACAATGAGCTTTTTAAATGAGACTTTTCCTATGATGCATTAATATCTGAGAAGTGAGGACAGACTGTGATATTATCAATTCACAATTTTGTACTTTCTATTTATTTGACAAGTGCTTTATGCAGCATTTCATCAACGTCAAAAACATTATCAATTTGAAAAATTGTTTCTTCATATTTTCCAAACTTGGATTATTACACAATTTTGAAAAAATAACAAATTTACAGGATGAATAAATATGACACAAATATTATTGAATAATACGGATAATTTCAATTTCCAAATTTTTTTTTTCTCAGCAATGGTTCTTTAACATATTTTAGACTTGACTTACCTCAGATTGGGCATCCTATTATGTTTGTTAAATTGCTAGTTTTTTAAGTAGTTTACATAGAGCTTTTTTTCCTTTGGACCATTTCCCCCTCTCTTCTGTTCTACTAATACCCTGAAAGGTAAGGAATATTTTTTCTCTTCAGTCTATATTCTCTATTTATCTCTAACATTTCAGAGAAATTAAGAGTAGAAAAAGAGAAAGAATTTTCCCCTAAGGTATTACTTAACACTTGATTAATGCAAATTACTGAACTATTGACTCACTGGATCAAGAGGAACGGAGGTCAGAACTACACTCTGAAGTTGCTGATGGAAAAGACAGCATATTTACATAAATAATGTACACATAGTGGTATATATACAGAGCAAAGCAGTGTAAAATCAGATTCAATCTTGGTAAAATAATCAACTTCTGATTCAAAGTTGTTTTTTTCTAATAGCCCCTAATGTATTGTCTCCAAAAATTTTATTAAGATGCCAAGGACCTTTAGAGATCTTTAGAGAAAGTTAGCGATCCCTACCTCTGATAAGAAACTTATATTAGAATCAAGTAACTGGTGAACTAAATGTAAACCCGATAGATCTGGATTGAGAAAAATCTGCCATGTTTCAAAATGTGGTTTGGCTTCATGAAATATTTACTGATCTGAAAAGAGCTAAAAACCACCATACCCTTAGCCATCTAGCCCCTGATGCAGAGACAGTACCAACTAGATGACCAGAAGAATATAGCATCATCTCTATTTCAGGTGCAAGTAACCGAGGAAAAGGCCGAATAATACTTACCTCATACTTTCCTCTCCCCAAGACGAAAATCCAACAGTATTTAGCCTCTAGACAGTGGCTTAAAATTCTATATATAAGTGACAGAAAGGGGGTAACATAGGGAGTTCATAATATATATTTAGCTTTATTAAAACTGAAGCTCTCTTAGTAATGAGATCTATTGCTGATTTTCAGAAGTTCCAATTTCAAACTTAATTTAGACAAAGTAGCAGTAAAGATAGAATTTAGGAACAGAGGTTCCAAAGTCAGATAGATGTATATATCAGCCCTCCACCACTATGGACACTTTTATTCAGCCTTCCTAGAGTTCCTATTATTCATCACTAGAGTATAATAAAATATAATATTTTAAGATTAATGAAATGGTGTAAGTCACATGCTTAATATAATATGGTGGCTGGAATATAACATATGTTCAAGTAAATATAAGTACAAGTGCTATTGTATTGTTATTAAAGTTTTTAACACTATTAATAAAGCAGATGTATAAGATCCTGAAGAAAAATGTCACAAAACTGATTTGTATTCACACTAGAACATAAAAAGTGGGAAAGGACCAAAAAATCATAAGAAGAAAATAGAATAAATGAATAGGTAACAAGGACCAGTTGAAAGGTCACAAAAGGAGAAAGAAAAGGAGACAAAGGAGATAAAGTCAGGTCACAGGGAAAATAAACATAATTGCAGAATTGGAACTTACCTTAGCAAAAATAAAGGCCATACAGAAACTACTAAAAGTAAAACCTATTGTGTATAAAACACTCTAGACTTGAAGAAGAAAAAAGTGAAAAAGTAAAGCAGACCTTCAATAAGGAAGATAGTCACTAGCCAACGTAATTTGTATTCCTAGTGAGACAGAAATCACTGAAGGGCTTTGTCAAAGGAATAGCATGATCTGAAATTTTACTTGGGATTTGTACAGTGAATTATTAATACGTGAACATATAATAATGTACATACAAACTAAAGAGTAATAATTAGCAGGCCCTCTATTAAAAGTTGAGGAGCAAAATTTTGCTAGTATCATAGGATCAGCCCATGTGCCACTTTGTATTTTCTTCTATATAACAGGTATTCTTTGGTGTAGTTTTTTGCAGCTCCACTTTGTCATTTCAGTACCAAAATAAGCACACATTAGCAATATAAAGTTTAGGTTTCCTTTTTAATGTCTACCTAATGAAATCAAACTATGTGTACATTTTGAGCCCTGTATCTTCTACTCAATATTGTTTTTGATATTTACCCACCTTGTTCCATGTGGGTTTTTTTCATTACTGTATAGTACTCAATTGAACGAGTGAACCTCAGTTTATTTATCTATTTACTGTTGATATATAATTGAGCTAATATCAAGGATTTTCCTGTTATATACAAGGTCATAGACTTATAAGGTATTACCAGACACTTTTTTGAAAGGACCATACACATTTCACAATATGTTTTCATTTCCCTGACTACTAACAAATTCATAATTCATTTCTCTTTTTAAATGTAACATCAAACTGTCATCTCTTATAATTCACATATTCAAATTTTTTCTCCATTCCTTTATCTTTTTCAAGTAGATTCTTGGAAGTTATTTATATATTTACTCTTCCTTTGGTAATGTGTATTACAATCTTATGACAGCTGGTGGCTTGTCTTTCACTTTCATATTGATATCTTATTTATTAAATCAACTTTCTCAAATTTTATATAAAATACACTCATGTTACTGTATAGTTTGACTAGTTTTGTAAATGCATATACTGTGCAATTACCCCAGAAATCAAGACATAAAATATTTCCATTACATCAAAAAGTGCCTGAGTGCCTCTTTGCCATAAATCCCTCCCACCCTAGACATCATGCAAACATAGCTTGACTTTTTCTAATTGTGGATTTTTTTTGTCTTCATCTCTGGTAGAATTTTACCAGAAGTGACAGAACAGAATCTTTACCTTGTTGTTAATCTTACGGAGAAAGATACAGTCTTTCACCATTGAGAATGAAGTTATGTGAAGGTTATGTAGTTAAGATATGAAGTTAGTTGCCCTTTGCCAGTTGAGGAAGTTTCGTTCCACTAACAATCTCCTAAGAGTTTATATCATGAATGAGTGATGAATTTTGTCAAATGATTTTCCTATCTTTATACAAGTTATATAGTGATTCTTAAGTATTCTTTCCAAAATTGAAAAATATCTTTGCATTTATTGGGATAAAACACACTTTGTGAGGATTTAGACCCTTTTCATGTTGGCTTGTTAGCTAATATTTTGTTAAGGATATTTATTTTTATGAGGGACATTAGTTCATGTTTTTATTTTCTTGTAATGCTGTGGTTTGATTTTGATACTGAAGTAATGCTAGCCTTGTAAAATAAACTGAGAAGTGTTTTCTCTCACTCTGTATTCTGAAAGAATTTGAGTAGATTTGGTTTTACTTCTTCCTTAAATATTTGATAAAATTCACCAATGCTATATAATCTGTTGAGAGCTTTCCTTATAGGAAGGTTTTTAATAACTTCAACTTCTTTAATTGACACACAACTACTCAAATTTTAAAGCCATGAATTTCCCTCTAAATTTTAGTGGCACCTCACAAATTTTGATAAGTTGACCATTATCTCTTTAAATATCTCTCTGCACCCTTATTTTTCCAGAACTCCAATTATATATGACTTTTTCTTTTGCATGTTCATCTGTGTGTTCTGATTTTTCTTACCACTGTTTTCTCTTTTTGTGTTTCAGTTCATTTATTTTGACCTATATTCAGTTCCATTGATACTTTCCTTAGGTGTGTTCAATCTGCTAATGAGCCCCTGGAAGGAATTCTCCATCGATAATGTATTATAGAAATATATATTCTTATATTTCTACCATTCTATTTGACTCTATTGTATCATTTCCATCACTCTGCTGAAATTCTCCAACTGTTTATGCATATTGTTTTCCACTAGACCCTGTAACATGTTAATTATAGTTATTTTAAAGTATTTGTCTGATTGTTCTAACATCCAAGTAATTTATGTAGTTTTGTTTCATCTACTGACATCTTTTCTGTATGGATCCTATTTTTGACTGAATGCTAAACATTATGTGGAGAACAGTAGAGACTGAGCTAAATTGTATTCCTACATGAAAACGGGCACTGCTCTTCTTTTATTGTGTTATTAGTATGTAGGATTGATACAATCTAGACAATGTGTGAGCTTTATTTGTGTTTTGTGATTGCTATTACCATCAGTGCCCTTCAGGCTTCAAATTGCCTTGGTTAGCTACTATTGCCTGTACTAACAATGGGGCCTGTGGTACCAGAGTTTCTGTTTTTTTTTCTCAGTGTACCTGCTTCACCCTCTGCTTTCTATAATCCCTGCTTTCCTATGCCAGAGAGACAGTCCCTCCCAGTATGTTTGTCTCTCCCCAGGCAGTATTCTATTCTTGTGTATTACTCAAAATGGGCTCATTTTTATAGTTGGGTAAAGGAAGTTCTGTGCTGTAATGCTCAATGACAGCTTTAGGCATATCGTGTTCTTAAGCCTCAAGACTGGAACTTTCTGAGAATTCCTGCCCTGCCACATGACAGTCAAACTATGCTTTGTATCTGCAGTTACTCTTTTACAGGAAAGAGTTTTCTGTTCCTCCTCCCCGTGGTGTCTGAGCTCCGACTGATGTCCATAGAGGATGGACTCAAGATGGGGTTTCCTATCCCTTCCCCAGGAGCAAACAGTTTTTGCAAAAGGATCATCAGCTGGGTCTACCTTTCCCCCAGAGGCAGGCTGCTTTTCTTTCTCTCCCATTCCACCAAAAGGAAGAGACTTTTTGCCTGGAATCACGGTAACAGAGAGTTTTCTGCCCCTCCTACTATGTCATTTTTCTAGTTCCATCAACCAGTAGCTTAAGCCTATTGCTTCTTATGAGAGAAGGCTCCACAGAAGTGGGCAAGCCTTTGTGCCTGTCTCCCACAAACAGCTGTTACATACTGCACCCCTGAAAAGGCCTTCAGTTTTCTGCTTGGCCTTTAATATATACCCTGAACATGTGTCCATGGAAAACAACTTGCATAATGACTGTTTTGGACTTGTAGAAATTCCAAATTGGCATGATAGCTCACGCGTGGCCTTCAGAATTGGTTAAAATTTTAGCTGATTTATTCTTACCCTCCTATCTACCTCCTTCTCCTGTGTTCTGCCAAAGGCCAAAGCCTATGTGCTCCATCTCTCTTGGAGGAGCCTATTGATCATACTTTGGTATATCAGTATACTTGATCACCTTGCGACCTCAAATCAGGAAAAAATATGATTTTGTATATTATCTGCCTTTTTTCATTGTTACAATGGGACCAAAGTTCTATATTTTAAGCTAAAATGGAACTCCAAATGCTATTTTAAATCTTGAAAGAACAGTTTATAATAACAATAACTACTGAACCTGGGATGAAGATAATTCCAAATTCTCAGTTTGCATCCAAACTCATTAGTTGAATTGGAAATTTTCAGTATGTAAACAGAACTAGAAATTCACTAAGTTTATATAAAAGATGGAAAATGACAAGCTGTTACATCACCATTTAAACATGTATTACTTTGATTTCCATCCACAGCTAAATGGAAGTGGAGAGGTAACCTTAAGCTGTTCTGTTTTGTCTTCCAGAAAGATGCAGAGGAGCAAGGTTTGACACCACTGTCTTCCAACATTCAAAATAGTTTTAAGGTATGCTGAATATCTAAAGTATTACAATGCTGCTCCTTCAGAGGCTATGATACATCAAATATTTCCTAAGACGACCTTGGAATATAGCAATAAAATAACATCATAGCATTATTTATCAGTTTTCATTAACCTAAAGAGTTACAGAGTTAAGAAAGAATTTAGATATGGTTCAGTTCAAACTCCCATAAAATGCAAACATCTCTTCTAAACATTACTGATTGCTTTCATACTGGTAATGCAGAGAAATTCTCTACTAACGGAGATTTTTAAATAAATAATTTTTGCAAAGATTTTTCTCATATTGAACCAAAAGGAGTTTTTCTAAATTTACAACCATTTGTTCTAATTTATCATTCCAGAGATACTTACAGTAAATAGAATCCCCTTTTTCCTTCAAAAGCCATCAAATACTTGAAAAATTGTTATCATGTTTCCCTTTTCTTTTTTTTCCAAGCTAAAATGTCCTAGTACTATCCATTACCTTTACTTGTGATCATTAAACTGTAGTGTTAAGGCTCAAGTCTCAGCACTCTGTGTGCTCCACCTGTGACTCAAACTTCTTCCCCCATCATCTAAATACTGATGTTCTGAAATGTTAAATGCCCAGCTTTCAATTTTGTTCCCCTTCTATTTATATTCTCTTTCTGGACAATTATATCCAATTCTTGGCCAGGTATCTATGTAAATAATGCCCACATATAGATTTGATATTTCTTGAAATCAGGTACTAATCCTATTGTGTTTTATGTTTGTAGAGTCTTGCACATAGTGAATTGGCCATCACAGGATTTGTCCATTTTAGGCTGATTATTCCCTTCTTAGCAGGGTGTGTGTGTGTGTGTGTTTATTTGTGTGTACATGCATGCACATTTCTGAGGTTAGAAAAAAATGTTTCTATACCATAGTTTTGCATTTGCTTCTGCCTGGCTCTAAAATAGTCACAATACTTTTTGCACAATTTTTAGCACAAATTCCTGCTATCAGTAGAGTGCATTAACCCAACACCCACACGCAATGCAGTTTCTCTGGTCATCGTTTTCGGAACTCAGAGCCCTGTCATGGAGAGAGGCTTCCTCAAAAGTTGTATTGGTCAGTAGATATTGCTTTTCCTTCTTCCATTTTTGTAGATGACAGTCTATTCGGTGCTAGGGGTTTACTCATGGGTCTCAGCTCCTGATCTAACCCCATACCCTACCTCTACCAACTCATTTATGTCTAAAGTTTCAGCACTTGTCCCACTGTGAGCAGTAAACACCACTCTATAAGCCTAAGGGCCTAATTCTAGTCTGATTTTTCCACCAGGCCATTGCAGCATCAAAGCTAAAGCTAATGTTCTGGCTTTAAGTTATCTCTTCAAATTTCTGTCAACCAGAAATGTATCCTATCTGTTTTGGTATAAGCTGTGCATTTACATTTTTCTTAGAGTCCTTCTAGTGTTTACAGGAGCCCGTGCTGTGTGTGTGTGTGTGTATTTTCTCAGTCCAACAGTTGCTGCAGCTAGAACCCCATAGCATTTCTCAATATCCCAATATTAGAAGGCTATGTCTACTCAGTTGGAAGCTCAAGCCATGCATATCAAAAACTATATGCACCACAACCCCACCAAAAGCTTTCCCATTTTGCCTGTGTTTCCTGCTATCCTTGATGGCACCCTAACTTCTTGGTTTCCCAAGAATGAAATTTTGGAATCATTTAAATTCAGCCGTTGTATTGGTCCTCACATCCAGTTAATCACCAAGTTATTTTTACTATTGCAATATTTCACAAAACATATTCTAGCAATCTCAGTAATTCATGAGTGTAATGAGTAAAATATTTATCTTTCAGAATTTTTGTGAAGATTAAATGAAATAAATAGATGAGACAAGAAGCACTGCATGATTAGAGTAAGAGATGGAATAAATTAGTTACTGAGTAATCCAAGTCAATCCAGCATTTGCACTTTAATTAGTAGTATTTTGTGGATTTCCACAAATTCACATGTCCCGTATCTACTTAGAATGTATGAATGAAAACTAAACATAGCACAATACATACCCTTCTCAGTTTTTATGACTTTTAAATTTTCACTTTATTAGCTGTCTGGGTATGAAAATGTCTGTTTTCTCTTACAAATTGAAAAATTTGAATAGATAAAAAATTAGTTTACAAAAAAGAACTAATTTAGCTTTAGCCCTTATTCTCTGTATTTTATCTTACCATTACAATAATCCTAGAATAATTATTGATTGCTCCAATTTTACAGAACAGGGAACTTAGACCCACAGAAGTTAAATGATTTGATCATGGTTACAGGTAGAAATGGAGAAGAATCAGGATTTCAACAAATAATCTGACTGTTGAGATGAAAATAGAGTCTACTATATTGTTCTGAATAAGTACATTAAAAACATATTAATATGGGTTGCTCTCTTTGGGAAGTCCAATCTGTCAAGTCCAGTCTCAACTGTGGTACCCAAAACTAAACTCCAGTTCAGATTACATACTTGGAAATTTTGTGGGACTCTTAACTTTTTAGTTATGGAGAGTATATGTCTTTCACTCTAATTTAATGATGAATTAGATCTTTTGGCAGCCATGTCGTACTATTGACTCATATTGAATTCACACAAAAATAAAACAACTGATTTCTTTCCATATGAATTACTCATAAATTTTTCTTTTTCATTTTATAATTGAATAGTTGTAATTTCTTCATCTGTGAAAGACTTAAAATGTATCCCAATTAAATTGCATCTTTTTACTTTCCATCTACAGCAAAATGTGGATAAAATCATTGAAGAAGTTAAAAATATATGCAGTGTTCTAGGGTGTGTGGAGACCAAACAAATTACAGACGCTGTAAATGAATTAAATCTACTTCTTCAGAGAAAAGTAAAGGTAAATATACTCATTTATTACACAGTAATTATTTTAAACCTGAGTTCAATAATTAATTAAGCAGAGTGAAAAACTTTTGACTAACTAGTATGTGTTTGTGTGTGTGTGTGTGTGTGTACATATTTCAATCACTTGGGAGTAATGGAAACTTGATACTATTATACCAAAAAGATTTAAAGTAAAAGGAAATTTGTTATACCTTTGAAGTTTGTAACTACAGTAATCTTTCAAATGAGACTGAAATCAGTCCTACAGTTCTACCTAGATGAAGGTGCCTACAAAATAATATTCACAAACAATTATTCATACACTATTATTGGCTCTCAGGGGCACCAATACATGCAGGTATAAGTGTCCACACTTGTGAGGACAAACACATATTCAGGAAAGATCAATTTTTGTGATATTTTGTGATTGCAATGCACACTTCTCCTATGATCCCACATCCTATAATGATTTCCTGTAAAAAATGAATAATATGTGACTTTTTAAAAAAAATTCAAAAGTCTGATGTAGAATTATTGTGATTTGTGATTATTGCCTAAGAAAAAGACTAGGAAATCTGGCCATGATGAATCAATTCAATCTTCTTAGTAGTTCAGTAAATGATAAATCAAAAAGATTTGTGCATTGAAATAAAAAAGTTTCATTTATATATTACTCCATTTAATTTACTATTTTATTTCAATTCATATTGACAGCAATAACATGAGATTGATATTTTAATGTTCATTTTATTATTAAAATATGATGCTTAGAATGCTTGGGTGAAGAGAATTAGATTAGTAAGTGGCAAAATAGAGATTTGAACCCAGGCCTCTATACCACTCCAGTATATGCAAAATTTCATAAGAGAGAATTATATGCATTTCTTATCCACATGGAAAGGAACAACAGAGATTATATTACCTTGAATATGCCAGTCTGATTATTTGGAAAGTGCACAATTATATAAATCATTGTGCTTACTGTTTCAGACAGGTAATGGAAAAAAATCAGTAATTTCTTAATGTAGGATTTCCTTTTTCAGCAATATATTTTTCTGTGTGTGATTTTGATAGTAATAATGACTATAGAAATTTAAATACCTTATTTACATTATACAAACACTGACAATGATGACTCTGAGGAAGAATGGAGTCACACCACCAAAACATTTTTAAGATATCATGTATTAAAAACTAAAAGCACAAAGCAATGAATAAATCAAATCTAAACAATATAATCAATAAATTACAAAATTCAAAGTCTGAGATCGATATGTGTTTATTTCCTTAAAGTTTCCCTAATCGGGAAATACCTACTTTTGTGCCTTCTAATTATAGAAGGACTGACAAAACTAGTCTCCAAAACTGTTTCTCTATATAGAAATTAAAATCCACAGTCTTCACAAATGATAAGGTAGGAAATCTGATGTGATAACATTTCATCTGAACATATTTTTCCATTCTGTGTCAGAATGGGAAAACTATAGTATAGACTTGAAAAGCCTATCACCAATGTGGTTTGAAAATAAATATTTTATACTCAAAATATTTGGGAATTAAATGGTGCTAAGAAGAACCTCCCAATAGCTGAAGTTAAGTCAGGATCAGAAGGTATGAGAATTAATTAACAGCAAGCAAGTAGTTTCTCTTAGATTATCACGTTTTGGAGACATTACAAGCACCTACAGCTGATGATAAAATGCAAAGAGCTTAGGGTCATGCGAACATGATTTAAATTCAATCTATCACTTTCTAGCTGTCATCATTTGGAAAATTAATTCACATCTCTGATTTCAGTTTTCCTTATCTCTAGAACACAAAAATAAAACATAATTTGCAGGTTTAAAGGACCCAGGTGTTATTCAAGTCATTAACAGTATTGGAGATAATGGTGATGGTGCTGGCTGTAGTTTTTCAGAATCTTTCCCACATGGCCAAGATGAAAATTTTAATTTATACAAGCATACCACTTTGGTCCCCATTATCTCAGGGCCATTGTTTATGACAAGCCTCATGACAAATGTGAGCTTTTGCCAGTGGAGTAGACAAGATGTATGCATGTCAACATAAGTCTTTCCATTTGTTAAGACCATTGTTGTTCAATTTTTAAGGACTACACTCAGGAATCAGAAGAAACAAACAACTGATCAAAGAATAAGGAAAATCAAATTTTAGCAGGAAGCACTTTAAGTGATACTAAAGTATGACTAGACATAAAAAGCTTTATCTTTAAAACATTCATTTTTCTGAAACTCCCTGAAAGAAGAAATGTCAAACTTTCAATATAGCTGAAGCCAAATGAATCCTTCAAGGAGAAATTGAGTATCTCCTAGGAAAGCTATGAATAATTATAATTCTCAAGAAAAGCTCATATTCACATTTCATATTTCTTATATATTTAGAGTACTAAATCATATGTGATTATTTATGCACAGAAATGAAGAAAAGAGTTCACAATTATCAGTCTTTTTTAAATATATGGCAATGGCCAAAACAGATTGTTCAATTATCCCTTAATGAACAGATTCTTATTCTGAGCACACTTTAAAAATTCACTTATCCTACATCAATCTTCATTCAAATTTTCTGTTCATTTCTTTTTCCATTCTGTCTTAACTAGGAGCCCACCTATATAAGAATGGCTGTAAAAAGTAAATGCATTTTACAGAATTTATGCAGTCACTGCAGTTAACAAAGCCAACGTAGTTCAGTCTATCCACCTACCACAAACCTACGATTAAAGAAATACTGAGAAATAAGAGTCTTCTGCCAAAAAACTCAAATTTGAGAAGCTTTCCTTTTTCTTGGCTGCATTTTTGGTCAACTTGCAAGAGACTGTTTCCTGCCATACAGGAAAGTAGTTAGGTATTCATTAAATATAAGACTTGGCAAGATGAAGAATTACATCACAAATGTGCTTGTACTCCAGTTCATGCTCCCACTCAGCACTGGAAACAATTCTCCATCCTTCAAAATTATATTCCGGAAGTTCACATAATATATTTCCATTAAATGTTCACACAATAAATGAATCACAAAGTGAAAAACAAGGTCTTACACACTGTCCTGTAGGTAGATGTCATGGTGATTTTAAAATACAAGTTTATATTTCATAATAAACTGAATCCAGTCAAGTCAGGCTAACATCTTTAATAGTCTCATTCACCTGGATGGTGTGAAGATCTTATGTGTAGTTGTTAATTCTGTTGGTTGAAACTACTCAGATGAAATATTTTCCCTGAGAGAAATGTTTCTGAAAAGGTGCTTGTGAACAATGTTTTTTAAATGAAATGAAATGAAATGAAAAGTTGTATATAAATGTAATTCATTTTAAACACAGTAAGTGTTCTCTCTCTAAAGAAATACTGCAGCAAATTCTTTGTTACAGGTAAACAATGATTCCCTAATTTATTTGAGAAATTGGGTTTTTCATTAATTGGATTTTCTTAAAACCAAACTTTTTAAAAGTTTGTCAAAGCAAAATTTTTAAAAAATTAGTGTCAATTATGATAGGTCTTATTAGAAAATCAAATTTGCTTTTGGACTGAAACTATTTTTAGTGAATCTGTGGATCACCTTATACAGTTTCATGACAACAAAGTTATAACCAGCAAATTCTAAAGAACTAAAGTAATTTTAGGCCTCCAACAAAGGTAAACATAAACAAATAAGTAAACAAAACCACCATAAAAATGGATGTGAATTCAAACAAACAAAAATTTCAGAGTTCTTTTCTTAAATTTAGAATATAATTTCAAGTGTTATACTGTCAGTTTTTTAAAGAATCTCCTAAAAATAAAGAAATAAATGAAACTATATAGTGAATCTATATGATCTGCCTACTATCATCCAGCCCTCCTTTTGGTGGAACCCAATGTTTGCCTCTAAATGACTGCTAATAACAATAATTGGATGTGCTAAACAGACAGAATTAGAAATGTACTTACATCAGAAGATTAGTCACTACAGTGGAAGAGGGACTGAGTTCAGGTGGTATCTGTAGAACTGTCCTAATAATACTAAAAAGGTTTAGCTTATAGAAATTTCTTTTTTAAAAAATCAAACTGTTCATTACAACATTCAGAAGGCTTTTCTTTCATCTTAGAATTTAGATTTCCTCTGTTTATTATATATATATTTATAACCCTAAGGAATACTTTGCCTTTTTATCATGCCAGAGATATACAACCCCAAGAAATGCTTTGCCTTTTTATCATGCCAGAGAAATTCCAGCGTTTGGATTTTGGATATTATCAGCTTGACTGTTTTGAGAATTTGTTTTCTGAATAACAAGTATGTCTTTGCACCTATTTTTCTTTTTCAGAATTTTCATCAAAATTCAGAGACTTCAGCAAAAGGTAAAACATGCATGTAGAAATACTTTCTAGAAAAGAGAAGCTAGTTATAAAAGGCAAATAATTTAATATTTTCATTGAAACTTTATGGTCACACACACACACACACACACACACTTTAATTGACGGAAAACTGCCTTGCTAAAATTCTTTTTATTTAAGAAGGCTAAACTTTTAGCCTGAGGCTAAAAAAAAATGGTAAATCAAGAGATCTATAAAAATTAAACGAATACTGAAAATATCTTTATAACTATTCCAAGAAACTATAGCATTTTATTTTGCTAAATATATTTTGAAGTAAGAAAAGTCAAAAAAGTAGCAGATGTCCTTCTTCAAAGTCACTAATTTCAAATTTTATTTCAAGCTCTATAAAAGACCAACCTAACATAAAAGGTGGGACGATTAGGAGGAACAGTTAGTGTTCACAGAGGCTCTGAGCCCATAAAACTGCAGGGCACAGGAGGGCTCTGCCTCTGGAGAGACACAGTGGATGTGTGATCATGTGGTGTAAAGCAGAGTCTGGCTTTTGGATACAACCAGAACTCGTTTTAAATTTCAACTCTGCCACTTTTTGACTGTCATATTAGAGAATTAAACTCCTTGATCCTCAGTTTCCCTGATATGCATAAAAGTATGACAGTATTTAATGTGCATTGTGTGCGTAGGGTTGTTCTTGTTTGCACAGACAAGATGGTATTTGGCTTATGAACACTGAGTTTTTTCAAGGAAACTGATGCACAGATGTTCAACTAATACCCCTGAATTCAGAGGTGACAGTGAAATGCAAATGATAATCCTGACTTGCCCTCCATACGTGTTTTCAGTAGAAAGGTATAAACATAGAAATATCCTATCAACTCTAATTCTCACCACTGAAAAGAAGACATTTAATTATATTTGAAGAACACCTCCACTTCACTTCACAGAGGAATGGGATGTCAGAGGATTTGGAGGAAAAAACCTATGCTAGTGCAAAAATCGCTGTTTCAAGCATTCATAAACTTCCAGAGATGGACACCCCTAACTGGTTAAGTCATAGAAAAAGGAGTGAACATGCTTGGGAATGTTGGAATAAAATTCCCTCATCCCATACTCCTCAGGGGTTGGGACTATGAGAGCCCACAAAACTTCTTAACAATGTTCCCAAAAACTTATCTTCTATGCTAAATCATCAGATTCTAATTAATGCATTTGAATGGAATACATTTGGTCACTTTTTCTTTACTTCATGATAGTGTAACTCTTTTTCCAGAGCAAAATCAGATGTGATAAACATTATTTCTCCCTATTTCACCACCAACCTCAGTATCTTGAGCACTTAATACATTTCTGATGGTATATGAAATGTATTCTTTATCCACAGTTCTGGAAACGAAGCATAATGCATAAGCACACATTTCCATACTACATCAAAAAAGCAAATTATAACCAAGAATTGTATTTCTGCACAAAAATTATAGGTTGAGTAACTATCCAAATAAGAATCTCCACAAAATATACTGGGATTTGAATTAATAAGATCCCTGACCCAGCTTTATGATTTACTTTAGATGTATATTCATTTGCACAAAACAGGGAATTAGTAGCAAGAAGTTTGTGCTCCCCGTTTCAGAGTACCAACAGTACAATTTGGGGACAGAGAAACAAGATATTTCTATAAATTTATAATTCTCTGCCTCCTCTTGTTCAGAAGAATCCCTGCTGGTTGGCCTCCAGAGTGTGATGATGCCTCTTTAAAGACTATTTTTACGCTGATTTACTCTTCTGTTTCATTAAGTGTTCCTGCTAATTTCTCAGAGAATTTTAATTAGAGTTCATTCACTCAGCTTGTCCCCTCAGGCTGTTCCAACGAAAAGGCCCAATTTTAGAAATAACAGCAAATAAGTAAAATTTGGCCATCTTATGAATTTTGTACAAATTTATGAATAACTAAGTGAATAATAGCATATGTTGAACAACAACAAGAAATGTTTAATTATGGACGGAGCTACTGAGGGACGGGATGTGGGCAGAAGATCCACGCTGAAGCTGGCTTCTTTCCTTGAGCATCCAAATGCCTGAGCACTCGAACACTGCAGAGGAGAGAGCTAGTTCTTGGCACTAGTTTCCTTTCAGAACAACTAGACACCAGATTGCAAGTTATGTTTCAGAAACCACTTATGAAGAAGTGCATGTGTTTGAGTAAACAACACTTCTGGGTGACTTGACCCTGAGCATGGTGGGATCAAATCCATCAAATAAATCTTAAGAACATGAAATCCGGATGTGCTGGCTTTACTGTGTCAACACTCCTCAGCGGCCCGGCTCGCCTGCCAGGCGCCTTCGGCCGTGTGAGCGGGGACCCTGTGCCCGGGGTGGCGTCTGGGAGCCCACCTGGGACACGGGGAAACCACTGTACCTGGTCAACCTGAAGAAGGGGAACCTGGAATCTGATGGAGAAGAACTGGCTGCAGGCTGGACGTCTCCAAAGTCAAGGCCACGTCGTCCTTGTCGGGCACTCGCAGAACCATCGGGAAGTCGTCCTGTAAAACGTCGGCTCTCTGGCTTAGGGAGTCAATAAGCTGAACTAGCTGGTCTCCTACTTCCAAGTTTTGGGCTGAAGTTTAACAGAATCGTCCATTTCTCCATGACCCGAAGAGTAGAAACCACCGGCAGCATCAGCGAACACAGGCCAGGCGCCCGCAAGTCTGCACGGCCAGCGCGGGCCTCGAGGAGCGCGGGAGGCTGTGCAGCGACCCGGGGGCGGCGCCCGAATCCACGCGCTTCCGGAAGCACCTGCGGCAGGCGGACGCCGCGCCACCCGACGGGGACGGGCATTTCCGGCGCCCAGCGGAGCGCAGGGCCCGCAGGGAGCCTCTGCGGAAGGCCGCCTCCACGCGCCGCCCTCCTCAGCCCCGGGCCCAGCTCCGGCGGGACTGCCGAGGGCGCGCAGCTCCACTCTCCCGGGCTTCGCTGCGGTTACCGGGCGTTCGTCCCGGACGAGGCCCCGGAACGCGGCGCTGGGGACCTGCCCTGGGGCCCGGGCTGGAGAAGGCCCACGTTCAGAGCAGCCTGTTTCTTTCTCAGGGTTCTCCTCCTGAGCAAATATTTCATGACAGGCCTGTGGGGCTTAAGGAGGCCTGTTTGGGGTTTGCACGAGGCCCGACAGATTCTGTCACTATGGGTGGCGGGGCAGATCTGCGTGTAGCTGGCTGTGTGACACCCCCTGAGGCTCCTTCAGCAAAGCCTGTCCGACTTAGGGGACGCCCAGGGGACAGCCGGACTTCCATTCATAATTTGCTTCATGCATTCTTTACATTTCTAAAAACCTTTTTGTCATTTAAATATTTGTCAAAGATTTTCATGTGAGTAAAAAAATAATTTTTGAGCTTTTTATATTCGAGTTTATTACTCATTTAACTCTTAAAACGCTACTATAGTTGAATAGTAGAAGAAAAACAATTGCTACATAATAGAAGAAAATATTATGATTTTTTGCTCATTCACTACTGTGTATAAAACGCCCGTGGTGTCATTCACTGGTCCTGTTAAGAGGCCTGACACTGAATACCACGCCTAAAATGATGTGCGTCATCCGCACAAGCTTCTCTATTGCAATGGCCCCAATCTTTCCTGATCTGTGTCAAAGTCCACCAGTTCTGCCTGGTCTATCTCATCAGTCCCTTCTACTTCTTTTCGGGTACGATTTTTTCAAGCCAGGAGAGTTTACTGGGAGAAAGAAAGCCATTCTCAAGAAAATTTACCTTAAATATAATAATTAGGCAAGCCTTTTCCTGTGATCTAAGATAAATTGGCATGCCTTCATTTAGCATGCATTTGAATATTGTTAGCCCTGTGTTTAGTCATTTTTCTTCCTTTATAACAAGTCATTTTTAGGAATAATCAGTAGACTCCCTTTGAATAAATAATGGTAAAACTCTAGTAAGGCTTTGATTTTGGAAAGATTTAGTAAACATCATAAATGTTTCATTTCAAAGTTATTTCAGATCCCAGCCTTCTACTATTACTGTTCTCTATAGCAGCACAATGTGTATGATTACTATTCAGTTAGTGGTAAACATCATAGCTTAATCAAATTTGTTGTGATTGATTCTTTAGATGGGATTTGTTTGAAGTACTTACAGTCATACAAAAAACATCTTCCTTGTCTGAAATTAACTAAATGATCATAAACTGCAACGAAAGACATTACAAATTACAGTTGATCAGGATGCCAAATTAATAATCCAAAACTCAATCTAGTGCTCAAAGTCCATGCTTCTAAAATTTCTCCAATGAAGATATGAAAGCTTATTGATTATCTACACTACTGGCAGCTAATCCAGGCTGCATACAGAGACACAGATGGCTAATTGGCCTCAGTTGGTAGAGGGTCATTTTAATTAAATTTTATTTAAAATGTATTACAAAAAAATTCAAAGCTGTAATTGAAGGCTTATTATAAATATGGCTCTTCACAGATGACCTGATTTCTATCCCTTTTTCCCCATAGGCCTGATAAACAAAGTGACAGCTGAACTGTCCACGTCCATCTACCAGCTAATTGATGTCTACTGCAGCAGCTTTCATGCAGATTTCCAGCCCCTAAATGCACCTGAAAGGATTTCCTCTGTAAATCCTGGGCTCTATTCCCACCTTAGCTTCACAGTGTATGCAGTTCACAACATTCCAGAGAACTGGGTATGCAGGTGAGTGGTGGTGAGTTTTTCACTGAAGTGTTCATTTTTACATAGCTTCTGTATATAATAAGAGTATGATTTGTCTTATTCTTAACTTGCAGGATCAAATATTGCATACAATTTTGAAATTTAGTCAGCACAGATTTATTCTAATTCTTAAGATCATTTTTAAAAACTTTATCCCTAAGCATGTTCTTTTTCCCTAATTCTCCCATTCTCCACATTAGAAATAACTGCATATGGCTAATATGTCATGGAAACAGAAAATGCTCATTCCACTTAGCTATGGCCTTAAAATGTTCTGTGTGAGTTTAAATTACTAATGCCAACAGAACAGAGAGAGAGAGAGAGAGAAAGAGAGAGAGAGAGAGAGAGAGAGAGAGAGAGGTGGGGGGAGAGGGGAAGGGAGCACATATACACACAGGGAGATGGAGAGTATTTCAAAATAGGGAAAATAAATCACTTTGATCCCCATCAAGTTGTAAGTAGTAGATATTTTGTAAGCTTATTACCTTGATAAAATGGAAATTAGCCAAGAGTTGAGTTACAATAGAAATTAACCACAATGATTCATGGACAAAGTCAGATTTTTAGGTTGACTCTATTATGTACTATTTTATTGAATAACATAATTAGAATAATATTATAATAATTATTTTAAATTCCTTATGGATTAAATCTATAAGAGAATGCTGATTAAATCAAAGTTGAAGACACAATATTAATTTATTAATGGATGTATTGTACCTACTGTATTTAGCATCTCAACAGAAAGCTAAAAGAATTTCAGTGAAAGAAATAATTTTTATCTTTGTTTATATTTTTGCAAATAACTGAACTGTACAAATATTTACAGTGTTAATTAGAAAGGAAACTTCACCTTTGTATGTAAAAAATACTATCTATCTACATGCATACATATTTCTTTAAAACCTATTCTAGATGATGGATTTTGGGTTATGGGTTAAATAATCATACTAGATGATTCTTTTATGCTCTTTCTCTTAATTTAAAGGAGAAGTTAAAGGGCTAATTTATAATTTTATAAATTGCTATGTAATGAGTGTTCTCTTATAATTTTTTAACCATTAATATATACTTACCAATTTTAATTCACATGGAAAAACTGTTGTCAAAGAAATAGAGATAAAGCTATGTACATGTGAAGAGCATGCATTTACATGGGATATGACACTTATTTTTATTAATTTTTTCCTGGTAGTTTTCTAATCTCTTTCATATCTTTCAACTCTAGTATTTATTGTTTTTTTCCTTCTTTTAATTTTGGGCTTAGTTTGTTCTTCTAATTCCTTGAGTATAAAGTTAGGTTGTTTATTTGTCATCTTTCTTCTAATATAAGTGTTGACTACTATAAATTTCTCTCAACTACTTTTGCTTCATCCCATAAGTTTTGGTATGGAGTGTGTTTATTTTCATATGTCACAAGATATTTTTTAATTTCCCTTTTAATTTCTTGTGACCCAGTGATTCAAAAGTATAAATTTCCATATATTTGTGAATTTTCCTATTTTCTTTCTGCTATTTTAGGTTTCATTCCATTGTGGTCAGAAAATAATGCTTGGTATGATTTCAGTCTCCTCAAATTTGTTAAGACTTATTTTGTAACCTAACACGTGACCTATGCTGGAGAATCTCCCATGTGTTCTTCAGAAGAATGTGTATTCTCCTGCTCTTGGGTAGATTGTTCTGTATTTGTCTATTAGGTCCATATGGTCTATAATGTTCAAGCCCTCTTACTTATTGAGCTTCTGTCTGGTTTCTATCCATTGAAATTGAGGTATTGAAATCTACTATTATTGAGTTGCTACCTCTTTCTCCCTTCAGTCTGTCAATGTTTGCTTAATATATTTGCTCCAATTTGGAGTATATATGGTTAAAATTATCATACCATTTTGATGAATTGACCCCTTTATCATACAGAATGACCTCCTTTGTCTTTTGTGATAGCTTTTGATGTCAAGCCTTCTTTGTTTTGTTTAAGTATGACAGCCCTTGCTCTCTTTCAATTGCCATTTGCATGGGATAGCTTCTTCTGTCCTTTCATTGTCAGCATATGTGTGTTCTTAAATTTGAAGTGAGTCTTATAGAAAGCATATGGTTGGATCTAGCTTTTTTATCTATTCAGCTGTGCTATGTCTTTTCATTGTGGAGTTTAATCCATTTATAAGTAAAGTGACTAATGTTAAGGAAGGACTTACTATTGCCATTTTTTTTCATTGTTTTTTGCCTATCTTGTAGGGTTTTTTTGGTCCCTCTTCTCCTGCCTTGCTGTCTTTTGTGTTTTGTTGATTTTGTGTAATGGCGTACTTTGATTCCTTTCTATTTTCTGTTATGTATAAACATATAGGTAGGTTTTTCCTTTGTCTTGACCATGGATCTTACATAAATCATCTTATGTTTTAAAACCTTCTGTTTTAAGCAGATAACGACTCAACTTCAATCACATAAAAAACTCTATACATTTTACATATTTTTATAGTTACAGTTTTTTATACTTTGTCCTTTAAATTCTTTACCAGTGTTTGATTCATGCACCACTGTTACAGTATTACAATATTCTGTATTTGTCTATATAGTTACCTTTACCAGCAAGATTTATACTATGCTTTCATGTTGCTATCTAGCATCCTTTCATTTTTGACTGGGAGAGTTTTCTTTATCATTTCTTGTAAGTCAGGTCTAGTAATGGTGAACTTCCTGAGCTTTTCTTTATCTGGGAAAGTATTTATTTCTCCTTCATTTTTAAAGATAAGTTTTGCCAGATGTTCCTGATGGGCATATATTTTTTCTTTCAGAACTTTAGTATATCATCACATTCCCTCTGGCCTGCAAGGTTTCTGGTTTCTTCTGAGAAATCTGCTGATAAACTTATGATATCTCTCTTTTATGTAGCAGGTCACTTTCTCTTGCTGCTTTCAAAATTCTTTGTCTTGACTTTTGGTAATTTGGTTTTAATGTTTTATTGTGTGGTCTTCTTTGGGCTCATCCTACTTTGGCTCACTGGGTTTCTTGAATATGGATGTGCAATTTCTTATGTACCATGGAGACATTTTCAGTCATTATATTTTCATATAAGCTTTCTGACTCAGAATTTCTCTCAATTTCCTCCTCCTGGGACTCATGTAATATGTGTATTTGTACAGTTGATGATGCCTTATAAGTCTTTAGAGTTTCTTTGCTTTTCTTCATTCTATTTCCTTTCTGTTCCCCTGATTGAATTATTTCAAATGACCTGTATTCGAATTCATTGATTCTTTCTTCTTCTTGATCAAGCCTATTCTTGAATTCCTCTAGAGATTTTTTTCAGTTCAATTACAATATTCTTCAGTTCTGTCTGGCTCTTTTAATATTTTCTATCTCTTTGTTAATATTCTCATTTTGTTCCTGCATCATTTTCCTGAGCTTGTTGAGCATTTTTTTAATGGTTATTTTGAATTCTTTGTCAGGTAATTCAGATACTTCCATTTCTTTAAGGCTGGTTTCTGGAGGATTCTGTTCCTTCTGTTGGGCCATATTTCCCTTCCCTTTTTCTTTGTTTGCTTTGTAGCTTTGTATTGAGATCTGTATATTTGAAAAAATAGGCCCATCTCCCAGTCCTTATGGATTGGTTTCATACAGGGAAAGAATGTCACCAATCAGCCCAGCTAGAGATTCTGGGGCCTTTTAAACTTTTGCTGTGGGTTCATCTTCTCTGGACTTGTGTATATAAATTCCCAGTTGAGAGGTTTGCCTTCTTTCTTTAGGAGCTCATATTTTTTTGTTCCCTCTTGTGTCTGCCTGTGGCACTGCAAGTTCTCTGGCGCTGCCGTAAGCTGCCCAGCTCTGTTTTTGTTCTCACTTGCTCCCAGGCATCCAGAGTATGCCAGGTCCCATCAGTATACTGAGTCAGGTGAGACAGAAACCCGTCCCTCATACAGCCCCCTGGAAAAGGCAGGATATTAGATGAACATACACTGTTCCCCCTCCCCTGCCAATGAAGAGGCCACCAACCTGTAGCAGCCTCTGCCTGTGTCCCACAGATCCTCTGGAGCAGCATCAAGGTTCCCAGCCCTTTTTTATTCTCAGCAGTCCGAGATCCCCAGGCAACTAGAATATATCAGATCCTGTCAGCTGAGACAGACAAAACAGAAATCAGTCCATTTGACACACCCCAGAAAAAGCTGGAACTTAAACACATATTCTAATTATTTCTCTCCCTGGAGAGAAGCCAGGAATTGCGTTTTTTTCTTATTCATTTTACAGTGAGATGGGGCTGAGAACAATGGTGAGTGAGTTTGTGCTAGTTCAAACCACTGCCCCCAGCCTGAAACCCATTCCTATGCAGCACTTGGCTTCAGGCAAGACAGAAACAAATCCCTTGGATATCCCCCTAAAAAGTCTAAATGCTGGACATGTTCTAGTGTTCTCTCTCTCCCACCCCAGGGAAACGCTGGGATTTGGGAATTTCCTCAAAATTGGGACCACATGGCACTCTGTGGGCAGGGAGGGTGGGGTCTTTGGAAGATGAGGGACATAAATTTTCGTACTGATTCCTATGTGGCTGATTACATTTTCTTGAGGTGCAGGAGCCTCTTGTTTCTGGATTTTTCACAAAGGGATCTGAATATTGTTGAGTTGGTATCACCATGTGGGAAAGAGCATCTAGGGCCTCATGTTCTGCCATCTTGTTAAAGGCACCCAACATAAATTCTTAAACTAATTTTTGAAGCACACTTTATACAAGCAAACTTCAGTTTGTCATTTGACTTTTAGCAATACATATAATTGACCTATATAGGAAGCTGGTTCCTTTACAGTGTTCAGTTTATTGAATCAGTATTGTTTCTTTTTAGCTATAAAGCATTTTCTTTTTCCTGTTGGCTTACATATGCTGGAAAGAAGCTTTGCCAAGTAAGAAACTGCAGAAATATTCCAGTAAAAAAATCATTTTTTTTCTTGGTCAACTGGAATGAAACGTAAGTTTAATCTTTATTCTGGCAATGCCATTTATCTAATAAAGATCAAGATTTTTTTAAGTGAAGGATGTGATTTTTTTTAAATGTTGCCAGTTGGTTTGATTCAGTTATGTGATAAATATGCTCATGCTAATAGATAACTGACCGTTCAGTTCAACAGATTAAAACTGCATGTAAAAACTTACATATATATCCAATCCACATGAAATTAATCAGAGAGAAATTGGAAAAGGGAGAATAATTAATCATTCACAGACTGTAAATATAAGGAATATCCTCTATTTGGGAGTTGGGGAGGAAGATTCCTGATATAGCAAAGAAGAAAGAAATCTGAGTAGCATATGTAAACTGCATTTTCCCAAAATAGCCAATTAGAAATTTATGTAAACAATCAAGTTTTTGAAAATAATTATCTATGTGTTATGTATAGAATGCCACCTAATTTGGGGTGACTGGGTCTTACTTCCTCATTTTATAGAGATGTATTAAATCATGAAGGAAAAGTACCTCCTTGATACTATTCATGGCTTTCTCCTTTCCTCTGTACCCTCCCTCCCTACCTAAAGCCCTTGCATTACTCAGAGTCCCAGAAGGCTGTAGGCCCCATCTATGGCCTTTTCATGGTTACTACTGCTTTTCCTTGCTGTTCTTATGACACTACTCCACTGACTTTCAGCCATCTCTTTGGGTGGTCCACTGTTTCACCAAGAGCCAATTTTCTTCCCACCTCAAGTAGAAGAAAACTCCCCAACCCACTTTCCATCAGACTTTTACAAAGTCTGGCTTTCTTGGGAGATAATTTGACTCTAAATATTGTGCTTTCCACTGATAAATATGTGCCAAAGTTTCTCAGAGTCCAAAGATAGTGTTAGCACAATTTATACCACTCTTAGTGTTACCACAACCATGGAGACATGTCCTGAGACATGATATATGGCCTCCAATTTTTATACTCCATGGTTCCTCCTATCCCAAAGAAAATCCTCCTTCTTCTAGACTATGACAATTTTTATCTTCCCTCTTTGGTTAAGGTTTTACTTCCTTTGACCAAAGCCTTGACCTTCAGTTACAAATCCCCTTCCATTGCACAGAATCAGTTCTGCTTGTAATATTCCTCAGTGACTCCCCAATTCTGGTGAGGTAAAATATAAATCACTTAGCACAGCACACCAGGCCCTTTGCGGCTTGGCCCTTAACTATCTCTGCACCTTCATCCCTGAAGTTAGCTCCACCGCCTGCCCCACACCCAGCCTTTCTGCACCGAGTCTACTTACCCTATGAACTGAGAAGTCAAGCCTCTCCCAGGGGTCCTCTGTCAATCAGGAATACAGTGCCTTTAATGCCCACCTTGAGAACACCTAATTATCACTCAAGACACTCTTCTTCTACCTTCTCTATAAACACTTTCCTGTATCATTAGAAAAAAATTGGCTACTTTCTTTTGTTGCTTGGTCTGAACGTCAAACTACTCTCTATAGTCCCTTCCTAAATGTGTTCATTTATATTTCTTTAGCTTCTGTCAAATGATGCATAGATTTTTTTTGTTTCTGTTTGTTTTTAAATTTTTTCAGTCTGTTCCCACCAGCTAAAACAGCATCAGATAGATTTAAGAGTCTACTAAGTGTTGATGGGCAAATTAATTAATTTTTTGTAGTAATTGATTCTTTAAAAATGTTACTGACCTCCTTGATCACTAAAAGTATTCTTCTAATTTAATGAAAACTTATTCCTGATTCCTTAACAAAAATATCAATCATTTTCAGGTGACAGATATATGCCATCATTTAAACAATTTGAGAAAAAAATTAACTAATTTTCGAGTCAATTTTAAAGGAAAAAACCCCAAAATAAATTGAAAATCATTAGTCTTCATAATACATTTTTCTTCTTTCCCTTCAAGACTACATAAGTGCTATTTTTCCTGTGAGAGTTTGACTTTGTTTAATAGGGAATTAGTAGTTTAATAGGGCTTAATAATTCCTTTGATTAATAGAGTTAGTTATCTCAACCAGAATTATTTTTATTTCCATTAAGAACGTTTATTTGCCATTTTTGAGGTGCCTGTAGCATTTTTCATATGTCTTGCTAACATGTATCCACAACACTATAATTAATTGTACATTTCATTGTTAGACTATAAACTTAAGGACAGAAACTTTGTTGTTTAATAATGTGTGACATACATTTTGACCAGTTATTATATTCCATGCCTCATAATACACACCCAAAATGTATTATTATAACTTAACAACAAAAATATGGAACAGGTGCTGTCATCTGCATTTTCTAGGTCAGAATGATGATGTTTACAAAATTTAATGGCAGAACTAGTGCTTAGACCCACTTTCACTCCAAATATGATGTTTCTACTGTGTTTTCCTTATTGTTTCATACAGCATACAAAACATTGGGAAGAGTATTTACATTCTACAAACAGTTCTCGCATCTTAAGTTAAAAAACAAAACAAAACTCTACTCCATATTCACACCAGCAGCCACCCCGGTTTTTACCTCTGCTTTGAAGCAAACGCCCCCAGGAGTTGTCTATATCCACTTTCTTCCATTTTTTTTCTCAGCTCTGAAACATATTCCAGTCAGGTATCCATCACCCTGATGCTCTGGAATTGCATGTTAGAGTCAACAGTGACCTGCAGAGCTAAACCTCATGCTTGTTTGTCAGTCTTCCCCTTACATGATCTGTAGGCGCATTTGGCATTGTTGATCTCACTCTCCATCTTGAAGTAGGCTGTACACTTGTCATTCACATTATTTTAGCCTTTCTCCTCCCTTCATGGACATTCCTTCTCCACCTTCTTTTCTTCTCCCAGACTGATCATGGTCTTAGGACTTACACCCCTTCTCTGTTATATCTATTCTTACTCTTTTATTTGTCCTTTATAGACACATAGTTTTAAATGCCATCCAAAGGCCAACAACTCCCAGATTTATATCTGCATCCCAGGCATCAGTCACAGACTCCACACTTACACACTCAACATGTCTAAATTAAACTCTTGATTTTACATTCAAACCTTTCCTACCTGTGGACGGCCACTCTGGATGATCATTTCTAGTTCCAGGTGTTCTTAACATGACTCTCCTTTTCTCAGACTCCCGTGTCCAGGAAACACTACTGGCTTGCTCTTCAGAATATTTGCAGAGTATTACTTGTCACCACTTCTGTTGGTCTAGGCCACCATCATCTCTCCCTTGTATACCATGGTGGCCTTAAATGTTCCCTCTACTTATTTTGCATCTTTATAGTCCTTCTCACATGGCAGCTAAAGTGACCTCTTAAAATATAAGTCAGATTATTATAATTATTCTGACTAAAACTTCTGAAAGGGCCCTGTTTCACTCAGACAAAAGTCAAAGACCTGACAATGGCCTGTTGTTACATATGAGTATTAATAAGGGAGTACTACGCAATGTGACATTTTAATAAAATCTCCCATTTTCACAATCAAAAGCATACTCTAGTTTTAGGGACACTACTATAGAAGAAAAACAGCTTAAGAAACATTTTAGTGTTTATGCATTTTTCAATAGCGGAGTAAAGCAAACATATGGTTAAAAGTTGAGGCCTTTGGCAACTACTTGAATAAAAAGAAACAATCTGACTTCACTTTTTGAATTGTCTATTAAAGTATTTTTCTTCCTTTTTTTTGTCTGAAAGTTCATTCCTTTGATTTTCCAATAGCCATGTAGAAGTTTAAAAAAAAAAATTTCCCAGTCAGTGTAAGATTTTTCTGGCTTTAAAAATCCATATGTATCCAAGAGATGAATAAATAACTATTTAGAAAGCATGTATTCTTAACCTAGAAGAATTTATTTTTATTAATAAAAATGACAGAATAGAGATTGGCAGTAACTATCCACTGTAACTTACCGAATTTTTGTCCATTTTGATATGAAAAGCTCACGAATAAGTGAAGTTTTACATGGAGAAGCCAGACTCAATAGGAAAAAGAGCATTCTAGATTATGTGAGGAATAAAGTAAAACTGTAGCTTTCATCCTAGCACAGAAATATGAAAACTGAATAGAAAGTCAATTATAGGTGAAAGAGAGAACATTGAAGAAATTACTGAGAATTCCACAGGATCATCAATATTTTAGGTTGGTTTAAAGTTTCTTCTGGGATAGCAATTCTCAAAATGGCAGTGTAAGTAGGGTGGCTGAAATCTCCTCTCAAAACCATATAAATTTTGAAAATACAGCAAATACAACTATTCCTAAAAGAGTGACCAGAAGATGCAGTACACAAGCTGGGCTACATCTGTAAGAACCCAACATCTCACGGAGAAGGGTAAAATGCAAAGCCATAACCCAGTGGGACCCGAGCACTCCCCCGACCCCAGCTCACTGGCAGGAGGAAAAGAATCAGGGTAGGGGGGGAGTGGAAGCCCAGGACTGCTAAAGAACCAGCCCTAGTAATCTGCACCAGGAGCACAGACACACATTGCTTCTCTAGATATTAGAGAAGTGGAAAAGCAAAATCCAAGACTGAAACTGAGAACAGATTCCCACAGCTGGCTGCCCTGGGACAAAAGAAAACCAGGCACTTTAAAAGTCTTAAAAGGACAAGGGTTTAACAAGTGGACAAAACTGCCCTGGCACACTCAGTCCAGCAGGCTGGGAACTTTAAGGAACTTCAGGTGTCCTAACCCTCTGGGTGGCAACACAGCTCCGAAGCCCTCACGGCAATAGGCAGCCTGTCATCCCTTTCCCCCCACCTCCAAAGCAAGCAAACCGGGTGACCCGTCATTGCTGCAGAACAGCCGGAGAGCAGCGCCTACAGCAACCACACAGCTTAACACAGAGGCTTCTCTCTGCACACGGCTAACCGGCCCAGACTCAGAGGCTGCACCCTGTGTGTGGTTGACAGGCACAGACAGCGGAGACCAACACAGAGTCCAGGAAGCACAAAGGAGCTTTTTTCTCGTGGCAGAATACCTACCACTAGTCTGTGACTCCTGCCAGTGCCCCAGGCCATTCAGAGGGCCGCACTGCCCAAGGACAGCTCAGGGGATTAACCCAGAGGCTGCTACCTGTGTGCTGTTGAACAGCACAGACAGTAGGGACAGGCGCAGAGTCTGGGAAGCACAAAGGAGCTCTGTTCTCATGACAGAACACATGCTGTGACCCCCGCCATTGCCCTAGACCATCCTGGGGACTGTCCCACCCACAGATCTCCCAACACAAAGGACCCAAGGAGGACAACACTAAGACGTATAATAATTAAAATGGCAAAGATCAGAGACAAGGAAAGAATATTAAAATCAGCCAGAGAGAGAAAAAAGATCACCTACAAAGGAAAACCCATCAGGCTGTCATCAGATTTCTCAGCAGAAACCTTACAGGCCAGAAAGGAATGGCATGATATATTTAATGCAATGAAACAGAAGGGCCTTGAACCAAGAATTCTGTATTCAGCAAGACCATCATTTAAATTTGAAAGAGGGATTAAACAATTTCCAGATAAGCAAAAGTTGAGGGAATTTGCTTCCCACAAACCACCTCTACAGGGTATGTTAAAGGTACCACCGCTCTGGATGGAAGTATGCCTAAGGCTAAATAGCTGTCACCAGTGAAAATAAAACTACAGCAAAGAAAGTAGACCAACCAAATACTAACTAAATGCAAAATAAAATCAGCTATCCACAAAATCAGTCAAGGGAAAACACAAAGAGTACAGAATAAAACACCTAACATATAAAGAGGGCAGGAGGAAGAAAAAGAGGGGAGAAAAATAAAGAATCATTAGACTGTTTATAATAGTATAACAAATGAGTTAAGTTAGATGGTTAGATGGTAAAGAAGCTGCCCTTGAACCTTTGGTAACCATTAATCCAAACCCTGCAATGGCAATAAGTACATACCTATAGATGATCACCCTAAATGTAAATGGACTGAATGCACCAATCAAAAGACACAGAGTAATAGACTGGATAAAAAAGGAAGACTTATCTATATGCTGCCTACAAGAGACTCATTTCAAGCCCAAAGACATACACAGACTAAAAGTGAAGGGATGGAAAAAGATATTTCATGCAAACAATAGGGAGAAAAAAGCAGGATTTGCAGTACTTGTATCAGACAAAATAGACTTCAAAACAAAGAAAGTCATAAGAGACAAAGAAAGACATTACATAATGATAAAGGGATATGTCCAACAAGAGGATATAACCATTATAAATATCTGTGCACTCAACACAAGAGCACCTACGTATGTGAAATAAATTCTAACAGAATTAAAGGAGGAAATAGAATGCAATGCATTCATTTTAGAAGACTTGGATATACAATGGGGAAATCACAGCCTCTTCAACAGCCTGTGTTGGCAAAACTGGACAGCTGCATGGAAGAAAATGAAACTGCATTACTTTCTAACTCCATACACAAAAGTAACCTCAAAAGGATCAAAGACCTGAATATAAGTCATGAAACCATAAAACTCTTAGAAGAAAATATAGGCAAAACTCTTAAATATAAACATGAACAACTTCTTCATGAACATATCTCCATGCGCAAGGGAAAAAAAAGCAAAAATGAACAAATGGGACTATATCACACAAAAGCTTCTGTACAGCAAAGGACACCATCAGTACAACAAAAAGGCATCCTACAGTATGGGAGAACATATTCATCAATGATATATCCAATAAGGGGTTGACATCCAAAATATACAAAGAGTTCAGACACCTCAGCGAACAAAAAAGCAAATAATCCAATTAATAAATGAGCAGAGTTTCTGAACAGACACTTCTCCAAAGAAGAAATTCAGATGGCCAAAAGGCACATGAAAATATACTCCACATCACTAATCATCAGGGAAATGCAAATTAAAACCACAATGAGATGTCACCTCACACCAGTTAGGATGGCCACCATCCAAAAGACAAAGAACAGCAAATGTTGGCAAGGATGTGGACAAAGGGGAACCCTCCTATGCTGCTGGTGGGAATGTAAATTAGTTCAGCCACTGTGGAAAGCAGTTTGGAGGTTCCTCAAAAAACTGAAAATAGAAATATCATTTGACCCAGCAATTCCACTCCTAGGAATTTTCCCTAAGAAGGTAGAATCCCACTTTAAAAAAGACATATGCACCACCATGTTCATTGCAGCACTATTTACAATAGCCAAGAAAAGGAAGCAACCTAAGTGTCCATCAGTAGATGAATGGATAAAGAAGATGTGGTACTTGTACACAATGGAATATTATTCAGCCATAAGAAGAAAACAAATCCTACAATTTGCAACAACATGGATGGAGCTAGAGGGTATTATTGCTCAGTGATATAAGCCAGGCAGAGAAAGACAAGTACCAAATTATTTCATTCACATGTGGAGCATAAGAACAAAGCAAAAACTGAAGGAACAAAACAGCAGCAGAATCACAGAACCCAAGAATGGACCAAGAGTTACAAAAAGGATAGGGACTGTGGAGAGTGGGTGGGAAGGGAGGGAGAAGGGGGATAAAGGCCATTATGATTAGCACACATAATGTGGCAGGGGGGGCACAGAGAAGGCAGCATAGCACAGAGAAGACAAGTAGTGATTCTATAGCATCTCACTAAGCTGATGGACAGTGACTGTAATGGGGTATGTGGTGGGAACTTGGTAATGGGGGGTATCTAGTCACCACACTGTTGCTCATGTAATTGTATATTAATGATACCAAAATAAAAAAATAAATATGTAAAATTTCCTCTAAGCTGAGAAGTATGCCCACATTATCTTAAATGAATATTATGAGCTTAAAAGAGTATGAAAGAATAGAAAATTTTTAGTGTTAGACATCTAAACATATAATAATTTAACCTTTAATCATCTAAAGTTTGCTAATTTTGAAAAATAGATTTTTTCATTCTAGTCTTTCCTTTACTTCCCTCCCCTGCTTTTAACTAGAATTATATTTCACCTATCTGCAATAAATATAAATTATTGCATTATTTTTTAAATAATGACTATAATGTTGACACATCCTACCTCTTGCCAAATGTTGTGTTATGCAATATTTATTCCATTTTATAGATATGGAAAAACAAGGCTTAGAAAGGTTAAATTCATTGCTGAAGGAAGACCATTTTATAAATCCTAGAGCCAGTATTTGAGCCTGGGTGTGTACAGATCCAAACCTCGGACTCATGCATTCCATACATATCTTAAATATTGACATCTCAGAGTCATTAATTCAATAGCATTGTATCACCCTGTGGCCTTAACTGCGCATTTTACCCCATCCCAATTTCCTCCTTCAGTTTCCTATCAGTTAATGATCCCCACTGTAATATAATCTAGAAGCCTAGAATTCATCTTTCATTCATTGTCCCATTCCACTAATATGTAGACAGTCAAATGTGAGTTATCTGTGTCACCCCTAAAATAGCTCTTCTGTTTTTCCTCTTGTTAACTGCTTTATTACCACCCTGGATCTGGACCTCTCTATCTCAAGGGGCAGCATGTTGAGGAGAGGGATGCATATTTCCTCAAAATCAGTAGTGGTCTCTGGGCTGAATTAACTCCTTGTTTCTGAGCTGGATGCTGCCTAGTCACTCACAAAAGGGTGTCACCATTGTCTGACTTGACACCTTGAGTAAGGGCTGCTCCCTAGTATCAGACTAGATAGCCAACTCGTAGCATGAGAAGATGCTCAGTATTACCAGCTGGGCCATCCTCAGTCAGCACCTTCCAGTTGGACTGTAGGCTTTGAACATCGTCAGTCCTCTGATAATCCCTTACTGCTTAAACAATTTGACATGAAAATTCAATTGGGAATTACTTGGCCAGTGGCTTCTGTTTATATTCCTTAAACCTAACACCATCAGATATAATCCAATACAAGCTGTCCCATTTGTTCTGCCAATCCTTTTTCTCTTTCATCTCCCCATTTCTTGGTCAATCAGTTCCCATGAATTTTCCCTTATCTGCCAACATTCGTTCCAATTTTCCCTAGCATTCTCATCTTCTAGTAAATGTATTCCCCCCACTGAGCCTCTTTAGAAATATGTCTTTCATCTCCTTGTCTCATTAATATATCTCTCCTAAACACCATTCTTCTCTTGAGGTCTTTGTAATAGAACCTGATAATTTCTATATAACCAAGATATCTCCAGAAGTGAAAGAAAGGTACCCTTCCCTCTGCACACTATTAGGGACCTCAGATCACATTCTCAACTTTCTGTCAAAAGCCCTTTCTTCTTAGGCTCTCATGATATACAGGTGTACTCCACCCTGAGTCTTATAGTACTATTTGTAACCTCCTAGACATTCTCTTGTATATATTGATGGATTCAACACCCAAATTCGTTTTTCTCATCATTAACAATCTTGTGTTTATCCTTGTTGGCTTTTTTGGCCCACATCTACAATCCATCCAAGGTCTGAGTTTTGAATTCTTTCATCTTGACATACCCAGGAAGCTTATATCTACATTTCAGCAAACATTCCCCACATTTCTAGGATTTCATCACCACCCAGAGTAGTTCACGTTTAAAATTGTAAAGATCATTTGTGGAGTATAACAATGAAACAAAACTGAAGGAACAAAATAGCAGCAGACACACAGATTCCAAGAAGGGACTGTGGTTACCAAAGAGGGGGGGGTACGGGGAGGACAGGTGGGGAGGGAGGGAGAAGGGGATTGTGGGGTATCATGATTGCTGCACATGGTGTGTGTGGGGTCACGAGGAAGACAGTGTAGCTCACAGAGGACAAATAGGGACTCAGTGGCATCTTACTACACTGATGGACAGTGACTGCAATGGGATATAGGGGGGACTCGATAATAAAGGTGAATTTAATAACCACATTGTTTTCTTGTGAAACCTTCGTAAGAGTGTATATCAATCATACCTTAATAAAAATAAATATAAATAAATAAATAAACTGTTAAGAACTCTATACTTTTAGCTTTTTCCTTCAAATATTTTCTTTTGCCATTAAGAAAAAGCTCAAATTTATTTGCCTGGCTTACAGAGTTCTTAAGCATTCTGGCAACTACCTATCTTTGTAATTGCAGCCCCCCTAATTTCCCCAACCGACTTGATTATATCCCTTGTTCTAACCACTGTGATCCCCTGACAGTTTTTCGGCTATACATAATCTTGTCATATATAAATGCCCTTGACCGTGTACTTTTCTCTCCATGGAGTATTCTTTTCCAAATTTCCATCTGATTATAGCCAATTTCCTCTTTTAGACCTATTTTAAGTTCTTTCCTGCCTCTTCCATTCCCTAGGCAATGTTAGTCATTCTTTTTTTGTGTTTATGAAGAGAAAATGCTCATGTTATTGTTATTTTTAAAAATAAGCATATATGTCAAAATTACAATTACAATGGTCCCCATTGATTGGCTAGTCAATCTCATTACTCTAGGTACTTCTGCTGTATTTCCTTTTTTGTTGTTGTTTATTAAGATATCATTAATATACAATCTTATGCTCAGATTTCACATGAGCAAAACTGGTTACTACATTCTCCCTATTATCAATATATTTCCATTTTTAAAAGATTAATCATAAAAGTTCAAGAAGATGTCTCAGTTCAAATAGTTTATCACATACCATTATATTACAGGGAAATATTTATTAAAATATTATTATAATTTGGTAGATAATCAATCTCCTTCTTTCTTTTATTTCAAGGATCACTTTTCCACTTGAAATAAAGTCACTGCCAAGGGAATCCATGCTCACTATAAAACTATTTGGGATTATTTGTGCAACCAGTAATGCAGATTTATTAGCCTGGACTTGTCTTCCATTGTTTCCAAAAGAGTAAGTATATCATTTGTGATTAATAAAGGTCCCATTTCAATAAAAAGCTCCTTAGAACTAAATATTTTGCAGTATGTGGCATAATGAGAAAAGAAGACCTTTTATTCTGAAAGTGAGTTACCTTAATGTAAATCATGACTATTGAAAGTAGGGCTGAAAAGCAAAAATGTAGAAATGGCTTTAGAAACAGTCCTCATGCTCAACTTGTCAACTGGGTCATTTAAAATGGAAAAGTATTGACATGACTAATTTCAACTGTTTTTCCTTCTCTGACCAGCCAACTACTCTGGAAGTAGTAATTCAAAATGATTGAGGTCAATACTGTCATTTAGAGACAATGTAAGTCATGGAATTCTGGCTGAAATAAAATTATATAAGTGGTTTACTGACTTCTTATTGCCGAAAAGAAATACTTAGTAACTTTAAGATGATATTTTCCAGGAAAACAAGCCAAGAAGTTCATATATTCAATCAGAACTAATGGTGATTGCAAAATAAACTGTTGATTTATCCATAAAGATTTGGAACTATTGATACTTAGAATATTTGATACAATTAACTACATGATTTTCTATGCTATAAAAGTAAAAAAATTTCAAATAAGTCAGCATAGTTATTTTTAATATGGTAAGACTTGCTTTAGAATCACATTGTAAAATACAAGATCTTTGAAAAATTAGAATCTATATTGTTATGTTAATATTGTTATAAAGAATGTTTCTACCCCTGTTGTTTTGAAAAGATTTGGTAAGATAAAAATGTTAAGAAAATTCCTCATGAGTTTTTAGTTCTCACATTTAGTCAATATACATAATATCAAAGGAATCATGGTAAATCTTTAAAATCATCTTTGTTGGATTAATTCTGACCTAAAGGGTGTGTATGTGTGGTGTTTGTGTGTTGCTCTATTATTTATTTTCATGTTATTACCCGTTTCCATGTATGTGTTTCTTGAGGACAAGGAATGTATTTACCTTTGTAATATTTATCATCTGACACAGTACTCTTATAAATAGGCAATCAGTAGAGGTTTGTTTACTAAATTGAATTGGAAAGAAAATCAATCCCTTTAGGAGACTTAAATGAAATAAACTTTACGAAAGAGTTTAGTCTAAAAGGAATACCGACTGCTGTTAGCAGATATTTCAAAATCTGATTTGTGAACTAAGGACTTCCATTACTTTCTCACTAGGAGCAGCTATGCAAGTGCCCTTCCTTTTCATGAGTGAGTTTCTTTAAAATTTCAACTACAGTATTTGTAAGATAGAGCATGGTTTTTAGAATAATATTTCTAGCTATTCGCTGAAAAAAATGCAATCCATTGTATTCCCTTTGCATATAACAAGCAATAAGCAAAAAATATCTAAGAAGGTTGGAATGTTTTTGTCTTTCAAACTACAAGACTTTATTCTAGATGGTTATGATAATAAAAATACTGTGTCCATGTTGTTTTGTCATATATCACTGTCCCTGCATTGATAGACATTTTATATGTGACTGATCATAGACAGTGGGCATCTTTAAGTAATGCCATCTGGGTACTAATACTAGGTGGTGTTTTCCTAAGGAAAAATGTCAAAATTGTGGATGAGACATCATATCAGAAAACACAACTTACTTCAATAAGAGCACTTCAATAAACATATTGTAAATATATTTCCAAAATGACTGTTTCTCATGAAAATCCAAAAAACTGCTTCTCTCCTGGTAAACAATTTAAAGAAATCAAGATCTTTTTAAGACATCAGAAATCCATCATGTGGGCAATTGGGGAGATGTGATGGATCTCATTGCTCTGAGTTACAGAAATTCTAACCCAATTAATATGATGCAGATATTTCCAGGTTACAGCAAATAGGCCACTTAATTTCATTTCCCTTCACAGAATGACCCCTGTCCCTAAATTTCTGGTATGAATTTGTCATTTATTACAGTTTGAATGGCCCATACCTAGCCATGTGGAGTTGTAATGAGCACTTATGTCTATTTTATCCATCATACACATAACCTCAAAATATGTAGAATTGAAGGCTCTCTGTAGCTATGGGCTGGAGGGGCTTACCAGCTCCCGGCAACTGAGCTGCGGGCAAGTTCACTGTGGATTTGGTGAGACTGAATGACAACAGAACACTGGGTAAAAGGATGCTTACCAAGCTTTATTCTCACTGCAGTAGGTTGAGCGCTAGACTCCCATCTGCCTCCATATCTGACCCCACTCAGCTTCTGCCTCAGGCTCTCCTCCATCCTGTTCTCTTTCTCTCCTCTCTAGGATCTCTTCTCTCCTGCTTCCCTCTGCCTCTAGCACCAGGTGGAACTCTTTTGTAGCAATACTGGCAGTATTGGCTTATAGCCAACAGGTATGCAAGCATATGCCTGCACGGTAAGCTAAGGATTACCTCATCGCACAGACACAGTGGGTATCAGCTGAGGATCCTGGTCATGGAACTTCCATTTCCCTACACTATCTCTTTGTGGTCTCCAGATGTGAGTTTCAGAAGAACCAATGGTGATTAAACTCAGATATATTAGCTATGGCTGCATCAAGAATGACTACAAATAAAAATAAACTTTGACATTTTTCAAGCACACAAACTCATCTTCAGGCTTATAAAAAATATGTTGCAAGTCCAAAGGTAAAATTTTGCCCACAGAAGTTTTATAATCCTCTGTTTTTGCAAACAGGGCCTCCTCCACTACATCTGTAGTCACAGAGGCTCCACACTGCAGTAAGACAGTGTTATTCTCACTTCAGCAATTCCTATGAGCTACATTTCCTACTTAAGTGCAAAACAAATACTTAGCATTTCTAAATTGTAGTAAACTCCTTCAGTGCAGAGATTCTCAACCCTGATTGAAGAATAGAATCTCCTGAGGAGATTTTAAAATAACTAACTTCCAAGTGCCCCCAAAGATTCTGATTTCATTATTGAGCAGCAGGACCCAGGTATCAGTATTGTCAAAGCTCCTGAGGTGCATTAAAACCCAGGAAAATTACAACCTTTTGCAGAATTTCAAAGGAAGCCCCAAATAAATCTTAGCCTCAAAACAATTTGATTCCTTAGTCAGTTACTTAAGTAGCCAATCCTGACTCCACTGTATCTTATCATTTCAAATATATCCTCAAAACCAAGTCATTTTAAAATGTTGTGTATGGGAATTCTTTGTTGTCCCTTCCTGTCCAACAGAGACTAAGAGCTCAACAAGTCCAAGTGCCTCATTTACAGATGACGATCTCTGTGATAAAGGAAGGTTAAAGGAAAGTCGCTGTAGGTCATTGGGCTACGTATCAATAAATAGAACAAGAACCAGAATGAAGGTCTGACTTCTCCCCACATGTGTTACTATCTTAAGCTGTCCCCCTCTTCCTCCTTAGCTGCCATGCCCTGCTGTGAATGCACCGTGAAAACCTCACCACCACACAAGGGGCTCCCTGTGCTCTGTTCTTGGGCATGAAACCTGTTAGACTTATTAAGAAGCTGAGTCCCAAAGAGTTTTATTACATCAGATCCTCTGGATGTGTTGGCTACCCAGTTCTGAAGCCTTGTGTATTCTTGTTTCCAGAATGGCAAGCCATGGATGTATATAATCCTATAGCTGACAATGACAATAATTATTTTATTTAAAGCCCCTATTTTATTGCTTGAGGAAACAGGGACTCAGAGAGAGTAAACCAGCCCATCTGTTCTGCTGGCACAGATTTTGGCTCAGTTTTTCTAGGCATAAGAATTTATACAATATTGACATTGAAAAGATCCTTAAGTCCAGAAAAAATATTTTGAAATGATATATTTAGCAGTGTGGTCCTTTTTCTAATGACATTTCATTCAAATGTTGAGTGTGGGTGTTGGGGTGATTTGAAATCCTGGAGTTCAACCCATTTGTCATCAACTCACCACCTTTCTGAAGTCCACCATCAACTACCAAGCCATATGAAAACAAATAATAACACTCTTCTGAAAACTGCTGATTTTATCCAAGAAACTCAAAGATGTTATGCTAATTAAAACTAAGTAATTAAAATAGGTACAGATGTCCTGATATACACTCTGGTGTTCTTTCCACTGTATGAGACTTGCCTGTATATCCTGCCTTTTTCATGTTTTTGTTTTTTGCTTAATTCTAACTGACTTGATAAACCTTTTCATGATAGTGTTATAAAAAATGCTGGTGGTCCCACTGGCACAGGTATTAAAAGCTTCTGTTTTCATCTTTCTGAGACCACCAACTCTCCTAGATGCATCCTTTTCACATCTTAATTCCACCAATCATCTTCATCCTCATATGTAGGCACCATAGACCCATTTGAGGTTTCTCTGTGACTCCCAGTTGATCTCAGCTTGGATGGTTCAATCAGATGCTCTTATCACAGGTGCCCCTTATCTCTACCATGTAACCCCCTTTTGGGGAAAACCCCTCACTCAGATATCTTCAGCTGCTTCTAATCTCTTCTGTACAAAAACCAAAGAAAGCCCAGTAAAGCTAATCTCAGGAGTTCCTGCTGCCTGTTTTTCATGTGGCCCCAGGTTTGTGGTCATACCCACAAGTTGTTGCCAAAGGAGTGATTTCCTTCCTTGAGTTCTAAAAGAGCCCCTTCTGCCGCTAGCATTTTGCTATGTTCATTTATATAACACTCCCTTACATCTGCCTTTCAAAGGCAGAAAGGGGGGAAATTGGGACACCTATATCTGCCATACTCATTCTGTTTCCCCTGACTCCATCTTCTGCTTCCCACCATCCCAAATTACAAGAAAGTGGTGGCCTTGTCTTTTGCCACATTCTCCAGCCAGTATGCTCCATCCTCATTCCACACTCCTGTTAATGTTTTACCATGGACAGGGATATTTTCTGTAAGTGCAGTGGGGAACATTAACACCTGAGCCCTCCAAGTTTGGTGTTAGAAATGCTCATTTTTCCTCTTGCATTCTGCCTGAAATTAATCCAAAACTTTTCACAAGCAGATGGAAGCTTTAAACCATTTTGGGGAAGGTCATATACACTGAAAGGCAAAGGGAAAATCACATTAATAATTTTCTAATTTTTACGCTACTAAGGTGATTTTTAGTTGGCTAATACTGACCCCAGCCTCCAGAATTGTTATAACAAAAAGCAAGTTTCTGCAGATGAAGTAAGAATAGAGCAAAGGGGTAAAGAAGATTCAAAATTCATCTAGCTAGAAGAATATCTTTGGGTCATATAAACATATCGACCCAATAATATAATGTTTACAAATTGTACTTCTCTGGGAGGATACTTTCTAATAATATCTTTATATATGGAAAACAAAGAGGGCAGGCTTCAGAAAAGTAAAGTTTAAATAGGATGTTTTTGTTGGATTTTTTCTTCATATTTTACATAGTCTCTGTTAAATGGCAAGATGGAATTCTATGTTGTTCTCCAGAAGATTCTCCTCATGCCTTAAAATTCTTTGTAAAATTGAATTGTGTTGACTTTCAGTTCTGTATTTTTAATTTGGCATATTAAAATCAAAACTGTCCTCAGTGATCATTGGAACAGTTTAGCAATAATCCAGTTCATATTCACAGCCAGGTATAACATCTTTTTTTAATTCCTATAAGGACCTGTAGATTTGGATGTTATTGAAGCTATTATTCCTATTTAAAATCTTTCCCATATGCATTCTCTTTTACTATGGTAATTTACAATATATTTTTAAACATTCAAAATGTGAATAATCTTTCTATTTATGCATAAAGAAGCATTTCCTCTGTGAATCCCCACAACTATTTTGATTCTGCAGATCATATGCTAATTTAAATCTTTTCTTTCTGTAAGTTTAGGGCCTTTTATAGATACCTGGGTAATTTGGTCACTCTGTGGAACAAAAAATCGTTCTGAAGAGTTAACATCATTATTGACTTCAGGCAGTCATGCTCCAGGAATATAAATCTGAGATTCTTAGTCCCATGGTTTAATGAGAATTGTCAGAAGTTAAGAATAAATGCTACCTGTTAGAAATCACTGTGTAAACAATTTTCTCTGTGGAAGATAAATGTAGGTATCTATGAACATAACTATGCATGTGATGTATTAAAAATGTACTATTAATTAGTGTCTAGGATTGTGGAATATTGTGTCTCTCTTCTAGATGCTGAATGAGCCACTAAAATCGCTGATTATGTTTAAATTCCAAAAGAAGACATTTATAGATAATAATAGCTCGAAGTGACTCCTGTCTGTCTATATATGTTGTCTTTTGCAGCAAAGCCATTCTTGGGTCTATGCTATTCAGTATGACCTTACAGAGTGAACCCCCCATAGAAATGATAGCTCCAGGAGTGTGGGATGTAAGTCAGCCATCCCCAGCGACCCTGCAGGTAAGTGCTAGACTATGAGATTAAAGTGCATGGTAAATCTTGGTTAACAAGTAGCTTGTTGTCAATTATTGAAACAATTTTCTGCCAGAATCATACATTTTAATAGTCCTCTCTCTCTAGCCTGCTGGAATTTATAAAATCTCCACTGCCTTTATTTTGCATTCAGTACTCTCAAAACACTTTTTCCCAGTTTATGTAATAACAATTTCAAGCCATTCCTCATCAAACATGATCATGAAGGGAAGGGATGTAGTTTTGCCATTAGTAAACTCATTATGTGCATTCATTTTTCTCTCCATTGTCTAAAAGCAGTCATTGTTATATATTATTAAGTTACTATCTTACTCAACATCAGACTCTGCATTTTGTCATGCTTTCTTAAAATTTCTTATATTGTACACTCCTAAATGACTAGCAGTTAGCTCAGTAGTGGGGAAGAAACTGTAAACCAAAATCTGTCTTTCATATTTTCATTTTTCTTAAAGCTTCTCTACTTTCTCTAATTTGTGATTATGAATGAAAGGTGATTAATGATTTAAGGCTTTGGTACTTTTGCTGAGAGTTCCTCATGTGTTCATGATTATTAGTGATCATATTGGCCAGATACCTAAAGCGTGGCCACTCCCATACATGGTAATGAAGGAATAAGACTTTCCATCTCTTACAGGAAAAACAGAACTGCTCTCTGGGTAGCACTCTCTAGAACAACATTTCTTAACCTTAGCACTACTGATGTTTTTGGATCAGATAATTTCTTGTTGTGGGGGCTGTCTTTGCATTGTTTATAAGCATCTTGGCTTCTACCCACTGGATGCCAGTAACATCTCCCCAGTACTGACAACCAAAAATGCCTCCAGATACTGTCATATGTCCTCTAGGGATGAAATTGCTTTCAGGTGAAGATCGCTGCTCTAGAGGACGCTAGTGGAGTCTCTGGGGTCTCTTGGGATAAGGATGTGAAGGATAATGTTTAGCAAGATGAACAACAAGATGTTGAAATTGGAAGAGAAAAATAATAGTAATAATATGTAATAATATGTGGCTTCCATTCTGAAGGAAGGAGAAAGTCCCCACTAGATAGTAGCCAAAGATCCAAATCTAATCCATAGACATGATAAGAAAAGAATGGTTGTTTAGGCTGGATCTTGGCACAGCATTATAGACACTCAACATCTGATGCCTTACTGATTAGCAGATGTTCTGCTGTGACAGTATAACTAGTTTTTTTTAAGAAGATAAATGCATTTTTTTATCAGACTATTTCTTGCCAGATCCAAACCACCTCAGCTGAACAAAAATCTTCCAAGTCTGATCATTGCCAGAGCTGTGTGGATATACATTCTTTATTACAGGGGTCTTTACTGGCAGATGTTGGGGTGGGAGAAGTAAGGAAGACTATCAGATGATTTTTTTCTCAGATGAGGGGAACAGATCCTTTAGAACACAGATCCTGGCAAGTGGAATATGAAGAAAAGTTTCAAGTATTCATTAATAGCATAGATTTCCAAGCAGACATCTGGAGCTATTACCAAGTTTTGTTTTGTTTTTTGTTTAAATTAGCCTATCTATTATCAACTATATCTTACAAAAAAAGGTAGAGAGCATGTAAATCATTCAACAGTATATAAAAAAGTTAAGTCATCCGATTTTTACAAGATAATTTCAAATGGTAAGGAGTTAAAGGAAACTTTTTAGAACACTTTAACTGATGACTGAATGTACAAGATAAAATAGGAGTCATTAAGGTATTAAAGTTGAAATACTTAGTAATCAGTATGCTCTAATTATACACAGTTAAATTTAAAGCAGAATATTTCAACCTAAAGATTATAGTGAGGAAATTAAAAGCAAATTCTGCAACCAGTGTTTGTGTTAAGGAACCAGGGTGGGTCTCAGGAAAAGACATCAAGGCTGACAGGAAATCTAGGTTCCAGTCTTAGCTCTTTAACAGAAAATGTTATGACTTTGGACAAGCCACCTAACCTTCTATTTTCACCTCTGAAAGGATTATGCTATGTCTACATGACTTCTTTCAGGTCTGTACTTTTCTGATTGTCTCTGTTAGATGGGCAATTAAACTGGTAGCCACCCCAGTATGATAAGGGATATGAAACAGCCCAGAACCTGATTCCTTCAAGTCATTTTTTCAGGTTCCATGGCTGGTGTGCTAACCAGAAGCAGTGGATAGAGCAAAGTAGACCCGAGTTCAGAAATGGAGGCAGATTATAGCATGATTCCACTTTAGCCTGGATCTCATTCCGCTTCCTGTTTCTCCCCGTATACAATCTAGTAGAATGGCTCTGTCACAGTTTAAGAACTAAAAGCAAGGGTGTTTTAGTTAATGTTGCTCTTAATATATTCTATATTTATTTACTTGCTCACCTCCCCACTCATGTCTAAGTTCAATATATTCTGGCTCATTTGTCCTCACCACACTTAGCTGTTTTCAGGTAACCCACTAATTCTTAGCTGCCAAATGCACTGGTGGTTTCCAGTTCTCTTCATACTAGCCCTTTCTTTTCAGTTGTCAGCACTATCTCTTCCCTGTTACAAAAAATTCTTCTCCCCTGGTTATCCTTTCCTTGTCTCCTTCCCAGGCTCGCCTTCTTCTCCTAGTCCACTGTTAACAGTTCTCAAGGATTCCATCTGCTTCCCATTGCTGTTCTCAGTATATACGTTCTCCCTGGGAGAATTTCTTAAAAAGCTTTATTCACGTAAAATGCACATACAGGCTGCTCCCTCTTTCTGGGGGCAGCATTTTCTCTTTCAGATAATAACATCTCTTGCGTGGAATAACAAAATGCACATACAGTACAACCTTCCCATACAAAGTGTGCTATTCAGTGTTTTCTGTTGTACTTTTAGAATTTTCACAGATATGTACAACTATCACCATTGTCAATTTTTAGGCATTTTCATCACTTCAAAAAGAAATTCCATAACCTTTGGCCATCACCTCCTTTTCTCTCCACTTCTTCAACTAAGCAACAATTAATCCTTCTGTCTCTATAGATTCACCTTTTCTGCACATTTCATATAAATTGAATCACATAATATGTGGTCTTTTGTGACTGGCTTCTTTCACTTAGCATAGTGTTTCAAATAATCCACATTGTAGCTAATATCAGTAATCATTCCTTTTTTATTGTTAAATAATATTAAATTGTATGGCTATACCACACTTTATCCATTCACTAATTGGTATGCATTACATTGTTTTCAAAATTATAGTTATTAAACACAGCACTGGGATGAACATTCATGTACAAGTTTGTGTGTGGACATATGTCTTCATTTATCTTGGATAAATATACCTAGCAGTGAAATTGCTGGGTCTCATTCATTTCTAAGATTTTATTCACACTATCTGTGCAAGTTTATTTCTGAGTCTGTATCTCTAGTTCAGAGTCCATCACGTCACAAGTGTCAAAACAAATATAGCCACATACTTGCTGAAAATTCCAGATGGATATTCTGTAGGTAACTTCAAAGACAACATATCCCAAACTGAGCTCACTTTCCTCTCAAAATAATTGATTATTTAATAAATATTATATGTATTTAAGTAAAAAAGTCCAAAACATAATAATTCTTTTAAAAATTATTTGTAAATAATAAAGAGCACAGAAAGTACAGGAATTTTCCTTTAGTTTCTACAAAAACTAAGATATTTAAATTAATAATGCATTTTTGAGGCATTCAATTCACGGCAAATCATTTCTTTATTGCAGATTGATTTTCCAGCTATTGAGTGGGAGTTTATGAAACTTGATTCTGAAGAGAATAGAAGTAATCTTGAAGAACCACCAAAAGAGTGTTTAAAACATATTGCCAGACTTTCACAGAAGCATTCGCCTTTATTGTAAGTGTCCCAGGCCTTGTAAGTGAATTTTGCCTGCTGTTAATGATACCATCTGTCATACTGGCACTCACATCTTTAAAGAGTGGACCTGACCTTCATTTCCTAAATTCACACCTGTAGGATGATAAATTAATGTTTAAGAGCCAAATTAGTAATGTAATTTTTTAAAGATTTTTTTTCCTATGGCATTTGCAACTTTAACCTTAGTCAAAGGAAAAGCAAAAATATTTAGAAATATTTCTGTTCAAAACAATAAAGCAGAAACAGATTAGATATATATATATATATATCAGCTTTTAATAGTGATAAACCATTGCTTGACTATCCTTCAAGGAGGTGGAAAGTTGTTTTAGTAAATAGGAAAAATCAAAACTTAATTATCATGGCAGATTTAAATAGTACAGAAATACCATACAACCCAGTAATTTCACTTCTAGGAATTTACCCAGAGAAAACAAAATTCCTGATTAGAAAAGATGTAGAGACCCTTATGTTTATTGCCTCATTATTTACAATAGCCAAGATGTGGAAGCAACCTAAGTTTCCATCAATAGATGAATGGGTAAAGAAGATGTGGTACATATACATGATAGAATATTACTCAGCCATAAAGAAGAAACCCTTCCATTTGGAACAACATGAATGAACCTAGAGGGTATTGTCCTAAGTGGAATAAGCCAGGAGGAGAAAGACAAATACTGTATAATTTCATTTATTTGTGGAATCTAAAAACAAAACAAAACAAAATGTCTAAAATAGCAATAAACTCACAGACAATGAGAAGTGACTGGTGATTACTATTGGGGATGGAGTGGGGTAATGGGTAGGGAGGCACAAATATTCTCAATCAAAATATAAGTTAGTCACAGAGATGTTAGTACAGCATGGAGAATATAACCAATGATTTTGTAACATCTTATCTTGACAGGTACTAACTGCACTAGATTGGGTGAGGATTTAATAATGTGGGTAACTGTTGAACTACTGTGTTGTATAACAGAAGCCAATACAAATTGTGTATCAATGATACTTAAATTTAAAAAAAAGATGATAGACTTAACCCAATCATATCAATGATAACATTAAATGTAAATGGTTCATACATCCCAGTAAAAAAAGCAGAGGTTGTTAGTGACCAAAGAGCTTTCAATTTTGTCAAACAAAAATTCTCTGGAAAAAACAAATTCCAAGAAGAACTCTAAGATAATTAGTGACACTTGTACTTACTACAGGCAATATCTGAGGCACTGCTGTTTATATTGATGCCAAAAGCATGTCTCTAAATAACTCTATGTATCTACCATAAGATAATAACAATTAAGCATTTTGTTCCAAAAATGAGAAATCATTTAAAATTTTTAACAGGGAATTGTGTGATCTGAATAATTTTTTTTGAGTGATCCCTTGGACTACAACTTAAAGAATGGGTTGGAGAGGAAGTGAATGAAAGCAAGCAATACAGGGAGGTTGATATAACATTTTAGGCAAGAGGTCATGGTGACTAAAACTAGGGTGATGGCAGTGGACACTTGTAGATACATCTAGATTTGGGAGACATATTTTGGAAGTTGAGGAGACGTGACTACACATGATTAATAGCAATTCGGGGAGAAGCCAATTGAGAAACCAAATTAAATCAATGGAGAATCCAAGGTTTTTAATTGATTAACTGGGAAAATGTTTAATCATTTTCTGGTGGAGGAATAAGTTTGGGCCATTGTAAACTGAGGTGTTGATTGTGATCAAGAGTTTTGTTTTGGCTAATCTTGTTACTGCTGTCTTCTCTAATTTCAACGTGTTTCTCTCTTTCCCTCATTCACTTCAAACCAGTGATATCAGTCTCCTTCACATACTTCGCATATGCTAGTTCCTCTCCTACCTCAAAAGCCTTTTTTATTTAGGGTTCCCTCTACTTGGAATGCTCCTTCCTCAGTTCTTCACATCACTGAGTCATCTCATCCTATAGGTCTTCACTTAACTGTGATTTTCTCAAGGAGGCCTTCTTTGACAACCCTGTCTAATGAAGTTTTTCTCTCTCTACCCTCTGGGTTATTATTACCCGTAGTGTTACCACACTTAACACAATATATTATCATCTTGTTCATTAATGTGTTTTTCTTTTCTCCTTCTCATTAATTTGTAAGAAAATAGGATAGCAAAGAGGAACATATCTATGTTGTTTATCGCTATAGTTTAGTATTGTACACTGTGCTGATAATTTGTATACACCAAGTGTTATAATGTACAAAGCTCCTTTACATAGAGTTTGGTATAAAACTTACCTTAAGGATTGAAAATGGTGAAATATTCTCAGGGTTATAACACGTGTCTTGATTATCCATTGATATTCACATCTTAAGTATATGAATCATCTTTTTCTACTACTTAAAAATATAAAACTTTTTATTTAACAAGTGTGTCATATTTGTAATGAGTGATTTTAAAATATGAAAAAATTACCATGCTTTGAAATTTTAAATAAATTCAAACAAAAATGTCAAAACTAACAAATAATAAGCACAGTAACTCCCTCTAGAGGTTTGTGTTTTTAAATTAACCATGCTGAATTCTAACTTGTTTCTTATTAAGTTGCTATTTAAGTGAATAATTTATACATAAAACAAGCAACATTTTCCTCTTTCACCCACTCAAATACAATTATTAATGCTCAGTACAGTACAATTTCATTCTGTACTGTGAAAACAGATGGAGAACAGCCTTCAATGTGATAAAACTTGTGATATAATGAAATTAACTTCAGTTTCAAAATATCACCTTTTACCACTTTATTGGTGACTTATTCTTTCTATCAAGTTTATCAAATGTAATCAGAGACAGAATGTTCTGACCCATGAAATTCAATTTAAATGTAACTGTAATATTTATAAAAATTAAAAAATACTGTCTTTGTGATAACTTAGTATTTCTAAAATGGAGAAGATCCCAGAACAAAAAATACAAAAACATTTGCTTTGAAAGTAATTAATGCCTGCACCGCTGGCTGTGAAGCATACCTATTGCTAGACTAATCCTCATGATTTAAAGAAATATGATACAAGAAAAATACATATGAACCAGCTGCTTTCAGAAATTGGACAGGGCTTGAAGTGAGCCCATAAATAAAGTGGCTTCCATCCCAGAAGCACTTCTACATCATGGCTCTGGGAGGTATTGTCAAAGAAAGCATGGAGGTCTTGCAAAGATCAGAGTTTAGTAATTCTGGGGAAGCTGGAGTTTCCAGAGTATAATAATGGAAAGAAAGGAGACTGTACAGGATAGAAGTTACAGAAATATGTATTGGGGTCCCCTTAAATGTTTAGCTTAGTACTAAGCAGCTCATGAGCAGAGAGAGATTTTGTGGGACCTGCAAAGGAACCACTACACGGAGATATGAAATAAATGTAGATTCTAGAGGTTGCACAATGTTTGGAGACATAGAAATGCTGACCAGTATGAATGGAGAAAGGTCACAGAATACCCAAAGCATTCAATAAAGAAACCAGAAGGATGCATATTAGGAGAGAGAGTGCTCTAACCCAAGATTAAGGATTATGCTAGGGCTAACCTAACAAACTATTTTTTAAAAGTCTCAAAAAGATCAATTTATCTGCTAGGAATTAACTGCCTACTAGAAAAAAGAAAAATAACAACCAAAAGATAACAAAACTCAGACTATCAGTAAAATGACATTTTAAATGTTTAGCATAAATTCAGTAATTGCTAGACATAGGAAGAGTCAGGAATATACAACCATAAATTGGAGTTGGGGGAAACAATAAACAGGAAGAAACCTAAATACTTTTAAATTTGTAGATAACAATTTCAATAGAACTATTATAAATACATGTATGAATATTTGTAAAAAGATACATATCAGTGAACAAATGAAGTCTCAATAAAAAAACAATTCCATTTACAATTGCATCAAAAGGAATATAATACCTAGGAATAAACCTGAGGAGGTGAAAGACCTGTACTCTGAAAACTATAAGATGTGCATGAGAGAAATTAAAAAAGACACAAATAAGTGGAAATCTATCCTGTGCTCATGGATAGGAAGAATTAATATTGTTAAAATGGCCAACCTCCCCAAAGCAATTTTCAGATTCAGTGCAATCCCTATTGAAATACCAACAGAATTTTTCAACAAACTAGATCAAATAATCCTAACATTTATATGGGAGCACAAAAAACCCTGAATAGCCAGAGCAATCCTGGGAAAGAAGAACATTGCTGGGGTATTATGCTCCCTCGCTTCTTGATAGATTTGGGAAAATAATTTGACAAAATTCAGAACCCATTCATTATAAAAACTCACAAAACTCAAAATAGAATAGAACCTCCTCAACTTTAAAGTCCTGAGTTAAAGCTAGATCTATGGAAAAATCTACAGTTAACATCATATTAAATGGTACAAGAATGAATGTCTTGCCCCTAAGATTGGAAACAAATCAAGAATGTCTATCTAAATATTTCTCTTCAATGTTGTACCAGAAGTCATAGCCAGTGCACTATGGCAAGAAAAAGAAATCTTAAATGTGTGAAAGTTAGAAAGAAAGAAAGAAAACTGTTTCTATTTTCAGATGACATGGTTATGCAAGGTCACAGATTTGAGATCAATGTGAAATCAAAATGCAATTGTATTCTAATGAAAATAGAAAATGTTATTTTAAATTCTATTTATAATATCAAAACCTCTACACCAAAGAGTAAAAAAATTTGCTAAGAGAATTAAAAACCTAAATAAATAAATGAAAATGAATACCATGCCATTGATTAGAATACTCCCTATTGTTAAGATAAAAATTCTAATTCTCCCCGTTGTTAGTACAGATACTACTTTCCACCAGTTAGAATGGATAATATGTATAAATGGACAAAATCAAGTGTTGACAAGAATGTGGTACAGTTGATACTATCAAACTCTGTACATAATAATGTAAAATTTTACAGAATTCAGTTTGAAAATGGTTTGAAATTATTAGCTTCAAACAAATTATTTTGAATTTAGTTTGAAATTATTTTCAGAAAATAGTTTGACAGTTAAAGGTAAACAAATACCTGACATTTCTAGGTGCTCCTAGGAGAAACGAAAAGTAGATCCATAGAAATAACATACACACAGATGTTCACAACAGCTGTATTCATAATATCCCATCAAATGTCTATCAAATGAGAGAATGCATAAGTAAATAGTGGTATATTCATACAAAGAAATAATATTCCTAAATTAAAAGGAATGAACTACTGATACAGTCAACAATATGGATAATTCCAAAACATTATACTGAGTAAAAGTAACTATAAATAAAAACAATTTTCTCTATGATTCAATTTATATGAAGTGCTTAAATAGTTATTATTAATCTATAGTGAAAGAAAGCATATATGTGCTTGTATCTGGTGGCATGAAAAAACTGTCTTATCTTGAAAGGAATGTGATTTTTACTTGGCATATACATTTGTTAAAATTTATTGAACTGAATCTGTAAATTCTCTTTTATATAAATTATGCTTCAATTAAAGGTGAATAAAAAACATTGTTCAATATGGGGAAAAAGGAATTTAATAACAAAATAATGTCTTTTAGTAATTTAGTAATAATTTTGTTATAGAATTCTTTCTTCAGAGGGCTTTCTAGTGAGGAAGGTAGTAACAAAACAGGAAAGGAGCCCAAACATTTATTAAAAATCATCTATAATTTAATCCTTTCATTTAACAGATGAAAATAACATGAAATTGTAGAGAAAGAATTGACTTTTAAAATCTTTTATTATTTTTCATAGGAGTTTCAGCTAATTTTAGTGTTTCTCTTAGGAGTTTTGGCTAATTCAAGAGGAGCAACAGAGTGTCAGCTTGGAGAAGACAGAGTTTAAAAACTGTCATTGTCATGTGAGAAATGCTGTCCTCCAGATGAACTATGGTTCTGAATGCTTCTGCTGGAGTGCAAGCAAAACATGACAAACTGTTCAGCAAGTCAGTAGCCTTAGTCCTAGATTTTGATCTTCTATTTTGGACCATTCTCAGGGGGAAATACTTGAACATTTAAGGAAGTTCTCTTCAGTGGCATTTTAACTCCAGACCTCCAGCCAACTCAGTTTAGAGTCAGAATCCAGGGATGAATTGAGATCTTTGTTTTTGAAGTTTAGAGCAGAGTTTTCTGAACTCTGATGCAACTTGTTTTGAGACAAAGGAACATCATCTTTAAAATAGGCCATTTTTCACAGTCTCACTTGGCTTTAAATTAATGTTTAAAGAAAATAAGAGAGGAAAGTTGATTACCTCTTTTATAAGGAGGTACATGTTACAAGATAAACTTGGTCTGCCCTAAAGGAGACAGAGATTTTGCCAACCAAAATGACATATTTAAAAAAGCAGCAAGGATAAGAGGGAGGAAAAATCAGTGTGAATTATCTGAACTGAGGTTTATTTTATTTTTCTATAAAAAAAAAGGTAGTGGGAAATAAGCTGATGAAATAACCTATCAAACTGTCACAAAAAGATAAAGGACTTGTTTTCCAAAATAAAATTCAAAGAACTGGAGTAAGATTTTATACTGCTTGTTTATAGCAATATTTGTTAGTATAGCAAAGTCCAGTAAATTACAGTTTCCAATTTGGTTTTGCAGACTCTCTGAGGAAAAGAGAAGATACTTATGGTTTTATCGCTTCTACTGCAATAGTGAAAACTGCTCCATTCCTTTAGTCCTGGGTAGTGCCCCTGGATGGGATGAAAGGGCTGTTTCAGAAATGCATACCATTTTGAGAAGATGGAAATTTTCTCACCCTTTGGAGGCACTTGGACTTTTGACTTCGAGGTAAGAACTGCACAACAAGCATGATATTACTGATAAGGAAAATTTAAAGAGAAAAAATATAGAACTTCAATAACTATTCTGTTAGTTCCCAATTTCAATACCTATATATATCAAATTTAGATAAGTCTAAAATATACAAAAAAGTTTTAAACAACTCTAAGCTATAGTTGTGTCTTCTGTACTAAGCTTGATCTATAATTAATAGCCATAGTTTCTTACATGAAAAGAGTCTAGTTGCTCCTACAGAAATAACAAACAAACAAAAAAAAAATAGGGAAAAATAAAACTCTGTACTCCTTCCCCTCTCAAAAGGAAAAAAAAGTCCTTAAAAATTGGAACCATATCTTTCACTATTGAAGTATACAGGTCGTAGCAAAATACCCTGCTTATAATAAGTGTACAATTAATATCAATTCCAATGGTAATAAGAATAAGAAAAAAATGTATACTTTTTATATTCTCCAAATCTTCCCTCAAAATAAAATAAAATCCATTGGGCTAAGGGATAGGGTAATGGGGTAATGATATCTCTGGGTTAAAAAGCATGTGGCAACAAGTTCAGTAGCTAGCTTTGGTTTGAGGAAGCGGCCTTTTGGCTTCAGTTTTATATTCACAGCAAAGAAGTACTTTAAATCTGTCTTCATAGCATCAGTTCACTGATGCCATGAAGCAAGTCTTTAATCTCTAGACTCATAGGAGAATTGTACAACCTGACTCTATTCTGAATTCTCTACAAAGATCATGACAGAGGGAGAAAAGTGGAGGAGAGAATGACAAAGGACATTTGAATGTGATTTATTTAGGTTTATTTTAAATTAGTGTCCTTTACAAAACTTCTGGGGTGGGAAAGAAGAAAAAAGGGTTTTCTTTTTCAATTATTTGTAATAGTTACTAGCTTCCTCTCAATCTTCCAGGCTCAAAATTTACAAATTATCCTCGAATCTTATATTATTTGTCTTTCATGTTAAAGATTTTACTCAGTTTTATGATGTTTTCCATCCATGAATGTATGCCCAGATGCACTTTTCCTTAATAAATGATAGATGATAGATAGATAGAGTTGTGGGGGAAGGAGAATTTTTATGTTAGTTGAGCTTGGATCTTTTTCCTTTTTCATAAGTTTCTTCTATGGATCCTTTCTTAATTATTCCAAGTAGAATTGGCCATGTCTACTTAGTACAGTGCTCTGTTATTTTATGAACTACATTTTATTACAATATGTTTACATGTAACATGTGAAATGGATAATATGCCCACATTAGACTGAGAGATACTTAAGGCAAAACAGATCATATTAGTGTTTCTGTTTTCCAGGGACTTACTAATACCCTAGATGTAGTAATTACTCAATGTTGAATCACTTTCTAAAATGTATTATGATCATTTGTGCCTTCTTTTAACATTGAAATTATGTTTTTTAAGGGAATCATCTATTACCTTTATTCCTCACATCACCTTGTGGAGTTGAATGAATTAATGACCTAATGATAAGGCAAGAAAATCAATTAACAACTTTTGGTTTCAATGGAATCATTCAGAGTTCATGCTTGTGGACCTGGTTGATTCCTTCTGGAAAACACAAATTTTTATTTACCTTACTCCTAGGCCTTTTTTCTGGTATGGATATATAAGAATAACCAAAATCTGTAAAATATTTTGCTGCATTTCATTTGGCTTTTTGCTCAAGTAGGAGAATATTAACACAATTATCCTGTCATTCCTGAACTGATTAGCTCAAAGGAAGTTGATTCAACATGTGAAGGTAACAATTCACAGATTAAGAGAAAATATTGACAAATCATATATCTGATAAGAGAATTGTATCCAAAATACATCAATAGCCTTATAACTCAACAAGATAAAAGATAAATAACCCAGATAAAGATAGATAAAGAATCTGAATAGACATTTCCCCAAAGAAAACATACAAATGTCCAATAAACATGTGAATAGATGCTCAATATCATTAACCACGAGGGAAATGCAAATAAAAATCATAGTAAGATACCACTTCACACTCATTATATGGCTATAATAAAAAAGACAAATAATATGAAGTGTTGACAAGGAAATACAACATTTTAAAATTTGTGGGATGCTGCAAAAGCCAATATATGAGGGAAGTACGTAGCAATACAGGCCTACCTCAGGAAATGAGAACAATCCCAAATAAACAGTTTAAACTCACAACTAAAGAAACTAGATCAGAGCAAAAATAAATAAAATAGAAAAGAATAAAATAATAGAAAAAAATCAACTAAACCAAGAGCTGGTTCTTTGAGAAAATAAACAATATAGACAAGCCCCTAGCCAGACTTCCCATGAAAAAAAAGATAGAGGACACAAATAAACAAAATAAGAAGTAAAAAAGGAATGGTTACTATTAACACCACATAAATACAAAGAATTTATTAGAGAAATCTATAAAAAATTATATGCCAAAATGGGACAACCTAGAAGAAATGAACTAATTCCTAGAAAAGTACAACCTTCCAAGACTGACTCAGAAAGAGAAAATCTGAACAGACCAATTGCCAGTAACAAAATTGAATTGGTTATCAAAAAACTCCCAACAAACAAAATTCCAGGACCAATGGCTTCACAGCTGAATTCTACCAAACATTTTCAAAATAGTTTAATAACCATCCTCCTTAAAGTATTACAAAAAGTAGAAGAGGAGGGAATACTTCCTAACTCATCCTATGGGGCCAGCATCACTCTAATACTAAAATGCAAGAACACTGCAAAGGAAAGAAGTTTTAGACTAATATCCCTGATGAACATAGACGCAAAATTCAACAAAATATTAGCAGATTCAAAAATACATCAAAAGGATCATCCATCATGACCAAGTGGGATTTATGTAGTTCATACACCACTTTAATAAAAAGAAGGATAAAAACCACTTGATCAGCTCTATAAATGCTGAAAAAACATTTGAAAAAACTCAATATCCATTCATGATAAAAACTCTCAAGAAAATGAGTATAGAGGATACATACCTCAAAATTAAAGACCATATTCTACAAATACACAGCTAACATCATATTCAATGGTAAGAAGCTGAAAGCTTTCCTCTAAGATCAGAAACAAGACAAGGATGTCCACTCTCACCACTCTCACTCAACATAGTACTGGATGGAGGTTCTAGCCATGGCAATCAGACAAGACAGAGAGATAAAAGGCATCCAAATTGATAAGGAATAAGTTAAACTGTTACTCTTTTGCAGATGTCCTGATATTCTACATAGAAAACCCTAAAGACTCTACCAGAAAACTAATAGAACTAATATTTGAATTCAGTGAAGGTGAAGTGAAATCTGTTTCATTCCTATATACTAATAAAAAACTAGCAGAAAGAGAAATCAGGAATACAATTCCATCAGAAAGGGTAAAATACCTAGTAATAAACCTCACCAAAGTGGTGAAAAACCTTTGCTCTGAAAACTATAAGACATTCATAAGAGAAATTAAAGAAAACACTAATAAATGGAAATCTATCCTGTGTTCATGGATAGGCAGAATTAATATTGTCAAAATAGCCATCCTGCCCAAAGCAATTTACAGACTGAATGCAATCCTTATCAAAATTCCAATGGCATTTTTCAATGAACCAGAACAAATAGTTATAAAATTCATATGGAACCATAAAGGACCCTGGAGAGCCAAAGCAATCCTGAGAAAGAAGAACAAAGCTGGGGATATTACACTCTCCAACTTCAAGCTGTACTACAAAGCTACAGGAATCAAAACAGGATGCTATTGGCACAAGAACAGACCCATAGATCAATGGAACAGAATAGAGAGCCCAGATATGAACTCTCACATATACGGTCAACTAATATAAAAAAGCAGTCATGAATATACAATAGGAAAGGACAGTCTCTTCAATAACTGGTGTTGGACAAACTGGACAGCAACATGCAGGAGAATGAAACTGGAGTATTATCTAACTCCATACACAAAAGAAAATAAAAATAGGTCAAAGGTGTAAATGTAAGATGTGAAACCATAAAACTAATAGAAGAAAACATAGGCAAAAATCTCTTGAACATAAGCATAAGGAATTTTTTCCTGGACACATATCCGCAGGCAAGGGAAACAAAATGAAAGATAATCAAGTGTGACTACATTAAACTAAAAAGATTCTGTACACCAATAGATAATAACAGCAGAACAAAAAGGCAATCTGCAGTATGGGAGAATATGTTTGTAAATGATTCATCTGATAAAGGCTTAACACCCACAATATATAAAGAACTCATACACCTCAACACCAAAAATATATATAACCCAATTAAAAAATGGACAGAGGACCTGAACAGTCATTTCTCTAAAGAAATACAGATGGCCAACAGGGACATGTAAAGATGTTCCACATTGGTAATCATCAGGGAAATGCAAATAAAAACCACAGTGAGATATTACCTCACACCAGTTAGAATGGCCACTTTCCAAAAGACAAGAAATAACAAGTGTTGGTGAGAATGTCAAGAAAAGAGAACACTCCTACACTATTGGTGGGAATATAAATTGATGCAGCCACTATGAAAATCAGTATGGAGTTTCCTCAAAAACTAAATATAGAAATACCATATGACCCAGTAATTGCACTTCTAGGAATTTAAGTGAAAGAAATAAAATTCCTGATTCAAAAAGTTATATGCACCCTTATGTTTATTGCCACATTATTTACATTAGCCAAGTTATGGAAACAACCTAGGTGCTCATCAATAGATGAATGGATAAAGATGTGGTACATATACACAATGGAATATTATTCAACTATAAAAAATAGATCCTGCCATTTGCAACAACATGGATGGACCTAGAAGGTATTAGGTTAAGTGAAATAAGCCCGGCAGAGAAAGACAAATACCATATGATTTCAGTTATTTGTGGAATCTAAAAACAAAACAAAGCAAAATGAGCAAAATAGTAGTGATGCACAGACACTGAGAAGTGACTGGGGGCTACCAAGGGGTAGGTGGGTGGGGAGGGGGAGGGGGATAAAGGGGCACAAAAATTCTCAATCATAGTGTAAGTTGGTCACTAGGATAGTAGTACAGCATGGAGAATACAGGCAATGATTTTGTGTCATCTTCCTATGCTGACAGGTAGTAACTGCTTGGTATAAGAGACCAACAGCTTAGATCTGTGGTTCTTGGCAGATGGTTGCTATTATCTTGAACCCTGCTGCACAGGCCCAAGTATTCAAGTGCTAATAATAAGTAATTAATAATATGGGTAACTGTTGAACCACTGTGTTGTATACTTTATCCAATATATGGTTGTATATCCACAATACTTCAATTAAAAAAAACATGTTGAACTGTACAACTAGAGCAAATTGTATGGCATTGGAATTGTAGTTCAATAAAGCTATCAAAAATTTTAAAAAGAACATTAGTAGAAGCCAAAACAATGAATCTTTATAGTCTCTCTAAAGTATAATTTTCTTAGGGGATAACTTTCTAAAGTTTCTAAAGCATCAACTGATTTTGAGTGGCGGCAAGTTAATTCCTTTAGGATGTACCTTGGTCTAAAGACATTTAAGTGTGTCAACATCTTTTGTAAAGTTCATGGAACATTTTTTATAAAAAGTTTTATCAGAATGGAACCTATAATACTGCTTAATTTTTCTTGCTTATAAAATAAGAGGACTCACTGGATGGACTTCAATATTTCCTCACCCCTTATAACTAAGCATTTTTATGGTTATAGAGAGTCATCTTTACCTAAGTAGATGCTGAACATATATTTGACTCCCTTAATATTTTAAATATAAAAATAAAATTTTCTTACTGTACCTTAGTACTATTTCATTTTAATATCTACAATATCTTTTTAACTATAAATACTATTATTATTCCAATTTTACTTATGAGAAAACTGAAGCTTACAGAGGTTAAATTTCCCAGTATGACAGTAAATTGAGGAGCTAGAGTTAAATCCAGAGATACAGAGCTTGCGATCTTAACTATTATGCTTCACACATTACCTACATAAATATTCTAGACTATTAACATATTAATATGCACATAAAACTATCCTAAAATAGTTTTATAAGAGAAAACTGCAGTACTTAACTATCTTATGCTTGGATGTTTCTACTTCATTGTAATTTCTTTTCTAAATAACCAGGTTTTTAGAGGTTATAAGGGACTAGTGTCAAAATAGAGTGCTGTTTACTAAGTGTCATTCAGGGGATATAGTAGAAACTTGATTTATTTGCTCATTGGACAATTCCTTTGCACCAAAGAAGGTCACTGAAAAGGTTGGTGTATTTCCATTGTACTCATACTACAACTCCCACTCTCAGTTTAACCAAACTATTAAAAAACTGGAGAACAAGCTGTTTCCAGAAATGAACCTTTCAACTCCTCTGAATTAAAAAGCTGTCTTTTCTGAGAAAAAAGTCTTTGTGCTTATTAAGTGAGTTGTCAGAGTGAGTTCTTCAGTAATCTCAATTTTTTCTTCTTTGAATAGTCTATTTTTTCAATGGTTTAACCTCTTGAAAACTGCTCAATTATATCTTGGAAAATTTTTAATATTGTTGTTGACTTAATGCTGTCTGAAGATTTGCCACCTCCTTTTGGTTTATTTTTAGCAAGAGACATACTGAGATTTAATTTATCTAGTGTGGGCCATAGGGTGTTAATATTTCCACTACTGAATGCCAGCAGTGTGCTCACCAGGACTGCTATTTCCACTAGAGAAAGTGCTGTCAGAATACCAGAGACCAACAGCTTAGATCTGTGGTTCTTGGCAGATGGTTGCTATTTTCTTGAACCCTGATGCACAGACCCAAGTATTCAAATGCTAATAATAAGCAGAATTACCCAAGGAATTAAAAGACAGTTCAAGCTAAGTATTCATTTAAAAATAGCAGCTCTGAATTGGCATCAGAGGATTACATCAGAAGTTGACATAAAAATTTGACAAGGTATGAGAACTTGCCATCCCACATAATATAAAATCATTGTTTGGTAGGAAGAATAATATTTAACAAGCAATACCTTAGCTTTCAAAATTAGTTTCCTTGGAAAAATGTGCCACAAAAATATGTTTGCACCAAACCACTATATTCTTTAACATAGGAATTAGTTTATATTTAAAGCCATTCTTGACTAGCATTGTAATTAGGCAGAATGGAGTATGGAAAAGGGAGATATTTATAACTTCCACATTTGACTAAATACTTAAGTGATGGATGATGGTGTATCTTTTTCATTCTTTATTGAGCAAAAATATGTGTGCATAGAAATTGGTGTGCAATGAATCAAAAAGACAGAAGGACAAGTCATAGTGACTGTCTCTAGAAAACTAGAAAACATACAATTTAGAGGGAAAGACTTAAACTAGAGATCATCACACAATATACTTCATACTATAATCAAAGCATAAAGTGCTACGTATGCCAAAGAAGAGAAAGTAAAGAAAGCTTCACAAAGGAATTGAACCCTGACTTGATATATTCATAGGAATTTCCTGAGTGGAAAAGAAAGGAAATGGCATTCAAAAAAGACTAGCATGTGCAGTTTTGGAAGTTCATAGTTAACAACTTATTATCATATTAGGACAGAATTATACAGGGAGATAAGGTTGTAAAGGGTGATTAGTTTCAATTGTTTTAGGCCTCATGAGACAGGTTTGTACTACAAGCTTGCTACTGAAGCCCACTGAATTTGTTAAGAATGGGAGTCATGCAATCAGATTTATGTTCTACAAGGTTAATTTTAATACCAATGTGGAGAGTAGACTAAAATAATTAGAAAATGAGAACAAGGATATTAGATAGATGTCAGGTATTGAAACAGTCCATTTGAAAAATGGTCTGAGCCTGATCTGATCATTAGTAAAGATTCAAAGAGCAGATCTGAGAGACATTTCAGAAGAAAGTAAAAAAAAAAAAAGAGAAGAGATAAGGAAGGCTTTGAGCTTTCTGTTTTAAGTAAATGAGAGAGAAATTATATCATAAACTGAGATATGAATTAACAAGAGCAAATTGGAATGGCATAAGATGAGTTTTTTACTGGACATATTCCATTTTTAAAAACCTGCGGAGGACCAAGAATGAAAGAATATTGAGAGAACTGTGTGACCAATCCAAATATGGTACATTATAGTGATACCAGAAGAAGAGAGAGGAAAAGGGATAGAAAGTGTCTTTGAGGAGGTAATTGCTGAAAACTTCCCCAATCTGGGGAAGGATATCATCTCTCAGGCCATGTAAGTGCACAGATCTTCCAACACAAGGGACCCAAGGAAGACACCACCAAGACATATAGTAATTAAAATGGCAAAGATCAAGGATAAGGACAGACTATTAAAAGCAGCCACAGAGAAAAAGATCACATACAAAGCCCATCAGACATATCAGCAGAACCCTTACAGGCCAGAAGGCAGTGGCATCATGTATTTAAGGCAGTGAAACAAAAGGGCCTTGAACCAAGAATACTTTATCCAGCAAGATTATCATTTAAATTTGAAGGAGGTATTAGACAATTTCCAGATAAGCAAAAGCTGAGAGAATTTACCTCCCACAAACAGTCTTTACAGTGTATTTTGGAGGGACTGCTATAGATGGAAGTGTTCCTAAGGTTGAATAGCTGTCACCAGAGGTAATAAAACCACAGTAAAGAAAGTAGAACAGTTAATTACTAAGCAAATGCAAAATTAAATCAACTATCCCCAAAGTCACTCAAGGCATAGACAAGGAGTACAGAATATGATACCTAATGTATAAAGAATGGAGGAGGAAGAAAAAGGGGCAGAAAAAAAGAACCTTTAGATTTTGTTTGTAATAGCATATTAAGTGAGTTAAGTTAGACTCTTAGATAGTAAAGAAGTTACCCTTGAACCTTTGGTAACCACGAATCTAAAGCCTACAATGGCAATAAGTACATACATATCGGTAATCACCCGAAATGTAAATGGTCTGAATGCACCAATCAAAAGATATAGAGTCACTGAATGGATAAAAAAACAATTCCCATCTATATGTTGCCTACAAGAGACTCACTGTAAACCCAAAGACATACACAGACTAAAAGTGAAGGGATGGAAAAAGATATTTCATGCAAATAATAGGGAGAAAAAAGCAGGTATTGCATTACTTGTATCAGACAAAATAGACTTCAGAACAAAGGAAGTCACAAGAGATAAAGAAGGACATTACATAATGATAATAGTTCAATCCAGCAAGAGGATATAACCATTATAAATATCTATGCACCCAACACAGGAGCACCTACATATGTGAAACAAATACTAACAGAATTAAAAGGGGAAATAGAATGCAATGCATTCATTCTAGGAGACTTCAACACTCCACTCACTCCAAAGGACAGATCAACCATACAGAAAATAAGTAAGGACACAGAGGCAATGAACAACACATTAGAACAGATGGAACTAACAGACATCTACAGAATGCTACACCCAAAAGCAGCAGGATACACATTCTTCTTAAGTGCACCTGGAACATTTTCAAGAATAGGTCATATACTAGGCCACAAAAAAAGCCTCAGTAAATTCAAAATGATTGAAATTGTACCAACCAGTCTCTCAGACCAAAAAGGTATGAAACTAGAAATTATGCAAAGAAAATGAAAAATCTCACAAACACATGGAAGCTTCACAACATGCTCCTAAATAACCAATGGATTAATGACCAAATAAAAACAGAGATCAAGCAATATATGGAGACAAATAACAACAATAATTCAACACAGCAAAAATCTGTGGGACACAGCAAAGGCTGTGCTAAGAGGAAAGTATATTGCAATACAGGCCTACCTCAGGAAAGAAGAACAATCCCATATGAACCATCTAAACTCACAATAAATGAAACTAGAAAAAGAAGAAGAAATGAGGCCCAAAGTCAGTAGAATGAGAGACATAATAAAGATTAGAGCAGAAATAAATAAAATCAAGAAGAATAAAACAATAGAATCAATGAAAGCAAGAGCTGGTTCTTTGAGAAAATAAACAAAATAGATACACCACTAGCCAGACTTATCAAGAAAAAAAGAGTCTGACCAAATAAACAGAATCAGAACTGATAAAGGAAAAATCACTACAGACACCACAGAAATACAAAGAATTATTAGAAAACACTATGAAAAATTATATGCTAACAAGCTGGATAACCTAGAAGAAATGGACAACTTTCTAGAAAAATACAACCTTCCAAGACTGACCCAGAAAGAAACAGAAAATCTGAACACACCAATTACCAGCAACGAAATTGAACTGGTAATAAAAAAACTACCTAAGAACGAAACACCTGGACCAGATGGCTTCAATGCTGAATTTTATCAAACATTTAGTGAATACCTAATACCTGTCCTCCTTAAAGTTGTGCAAAGAGTAGAAGAGAGAATACTTCCAAACTCATTCTGAGGCCAGCATCACTCTAATACCAAAACCAGGCAAAGACACCACAAAAAAAGAAAATTACAGACCAAAGCCATGATGAACATAGATGCAAAAACACTCAACAAAATATTAGCAAACCAAATTCAAAAATACATCAAAAAGATCATCCATCATGATCAAGTAAGATTTATGCCAGGGATGCAAGAATGGTACAACATTCGAAAATCCATCAGCATCATCCACCACATCAACAAAAAGAAGGACAAAAACCACATAATCATCTCCATACATGCTGAAAAAGTATTTGACAAAATTCAACATCCATTCATGATAAAAACTCTCAACAAAATGGGTATAGAGGGCAAGTACCTCAACATAATAAAGGCTATATATGACAAAACCACAGCCAACATTATACTTAACAGAGAGAAGCTGAAAGCTTTTCCTTTAAGATCGGAAACAAGACAAGGATGCCCACTCTCCCCACTTCTATTCAACAATATACTGGAGGTCCTAGCCACAGCAATCAAACAACACAAAGAAATAAAGGGCATCCATATTGGCAAGGAAGAAGTTAAACTGTCCCTGTTTGCAGATGACATGATATACTACATACAAAACCCTAAAGAATCCACTACAAAACTACTATATTTTATATCTGAATTCAACAAAGTTGCTGGATACAAAATTAATACACAGAAATCTGTGGCATTCCTATACACTAACAATGAACTAGAAGAGAGAGAAATCAGGAAGACAATTCCATTCACAATTTCATCAAAAATAATAAAATACCTAGGAATAAACCTAACCAAAGAAGTGAAAGACCTATACTCTGAAAACTACAAGACACTCATGAGAGAAATTAAAGAAGATACCAATAAATGGAAACACATCCCATGCTCATGGATAAGAAGAATTAATATTGTCAAAATGCCTAAAGCAATCTATAGATTCAATGCAATTCCTATCAAAATACCAACAGCATTCTTCAACGAACTAGAGAAAATCGTCCTAAAATTCATATGGAACCACAAAAGACCTCGAATAGCCAAAGCAATCCTGAGAAGGAAGAATAAAGTCGGGGGGGGTGGATTATGCTCCCAAACTTTAAGCTCTACTACAAAGCCACAGTAATCAAAACAATTTGTTACTGGCAGAAGAACAGACCCATAGACCAATGGAACAGACTAGAGAACCCTCATATAAACCCAACCATATGTGGTAAATTAATATACAATAAAGGAGTCATGGCCATACAATGTGAAAATGACAGCCTCTTCAACAACTGATGCTGGCAAAACTGGACAGCTAGATGTAAGAGAATGAAACTGGATTTTTGTTTAACCCCATACACAAAAGTAAACTCAAAATGGATCAAAGGCCTGAATGTAAGTCATGAAACCATAAAACTCTTAGAAGACAACATAGGCAAAAATCTCCTGAATATGAGCATGAGCAACTTCTTCCTGAACTCATCTCCTTGAGCAAGGGAAAGAAAAGCAAAAATGAACACATGGGACTACATCGAACTAAAAAGTTTCTGTATGACAAAGGACACTATCAACAGAACAAAAAGGCATCCTATAGTATGGGATAATGTATTTGTAAATGACATATTTGACAAGAACTTAACATCCAAAATATATAAAGAACTCACAAACCTCAACATCCAAAAGGCAAATAACCCTATTAAAAAATGGGCAGAGGATATGAAGAGACAGTTCTCCAGAGAAGAAATTCAGATGGCCAACAAGGACATGAAAAGATGCTCCACATCAATAATCATCAGGAAAATGCAAATTAAAACCACAATGGAATATCACCTCACACCAGTAAGGATGGCCAGCATCAAAAAGACTGGAAAGAGGGAATCTATGGAAAAGTCCTGGAGCAGAAACATAATTTAGGAAACTGTAAGAGAGCCAGTGTGCCTGGAGTCCAGGGAAGGAGTGAATGAAGTAAAATAAGCATACATGTTAGATGTGACTGGACGACCTTGTTAAGGACTTTTAAAAAGGACCATGTTAAGCAGCTTGATATTTGTTCTAGTAGCAGTGTGAACTCGTAAGTGATTCTGAGATAAAATTTTGAACAGATTTTCATCTTTTAAAGATAATTCTGACTTCTGAGTAAGCAAGGATTTAGTAAGGGAAGCAAAATTAAATGAGGGAAGACCAGTTAGGAAGCTATGGAAGTAGTCCAGGTGTCAGAGACTGGCAAGTCTGCCTTTGAAAGTAGTAGTGGTGGCATAATAAAATGAACAGAATCAGAACATTTAGGAGTAAAAGTACCAAATTAATGAGGATGGGAAGTGAAAAAGAGGGGTGCCAAGGATTACTTCTAGGCTTCTGTCTTATGTAAACAGATGTATAATAGAAACTAAAATGGGACCCAATGGGTAATAAATAGATTCTAGGAAAACATGCCATTCAGGTTGGGGTATAGACTTTGAAGTATGCTTGAGATGGCTGGTGGTGATTCAAGGAAGAAATCTAAGCTAGAGACCTCAATTTGAAATCATCTACAGATGGATGGGAGTTACGTGAAAGGTGTAGATAAATCTGCTTAGAGAGGGAGAGCATAGGGTCAGAAAAGAAAAGCTTTCTTATTTAGATCCCAAATACCTTAATTTTTTTCATAACATCATGCTGCTTTTGCATGTAATGTTTAATCCATCCAAACACAAAATCTCTATGTGGTACTTTCCATATACCATTTGCTTTACATAGTGCCTTTCTAAGCTTATCTGTAAGTAACATGAAAATGTGATCATATAAATGAACAAAATCAGTAACAACTCTTTAATTATAAGTAATATCTAATTAATTAATACCATAAATGTACAGTGAAGTCCTAAATTCTATATGTCGTTCCATAGACTATCAGGAAATATCTCTGTACAGTTCCCACGTCTGTTTGGGTCTAGGATTCATTCTTATTCCTTTTGGTTTATAACTGTGCCAATGCCCTAGTTCAATTAGACAAATTACACTGCTCACTATTATGTGTTTCAATGGATCCATTTAGAATGAAGTAAAATAAATAATAAGTCAGACTTGGTCTTGTGGAATTTATGTAAGCATATGTAGTAATGCTTAGTCAAAAGATAAAAAGGCCTTGCTAGAAGTACTATAGAAAACCTACTGGCCTAGTATCCAGATTTTTGGATTCTAGTTGCAGTGCCACCAACATATGGCCTTGGGCAAACAGCTCAAATTCTCTGAATCTCAATTTCTTCATCTCTGTGACAGGGAGATTGAACCAGACCTCCAAGTTTCCTTGAATTCTTATACTCTGTAATCATGTGAAAATCCTAGAAGGAACATGAATTATTCAGTAGATAGCAGTTTATAGTCATCTTAAAGAATCCTTATTCACCACTTTTCCTAGAAAAAATTATTTTTCTGTCATATCTGATCATTTTTAGTACTAAAAAAATAGCAAAGATATTCATATTGACATTTTCCCTCCAACCTGATGCTGAGTGTGTCATCAGACTCAAAACCTGTTGGAGAAACTGTTCTGCACTTCCGATGATTTTCTAATTCTAACCTGATATTGGGGCTTTTAACTGTAAATAGCCTCATGTCATACTGCATGAACTATTACTGTGTATTCTGAAGTCTAACATTTCTTACACTTATATTTGATCTCATATTTCTTTTCAGTTTACTCGAAGTTGGTTTTTTTAAGAGCTGACATTTGTTACAACACATTTGGTTTTTGCCTATAACTTGAAAAGTTCTTTGAGTACACATTATTGACCCTACATACTTCTCAAACCAGAAAAAGAAGAAAAGAGACAAAAACAATGATATGGGGAGAAAATAGGAGTAAATGTGACAAAATAGCAAGTCAAATGGGAGAAGTTGAGAGATGTACTTTTTTGTTGAAATTTCACTTAATGACTCCACTGGCCCTACTGAAGGGTATCTGAATCTTTTGTGATGTTCCTATTGCCCTCTGAAAGGAGACAAGTTGTAAATGTTTGAGGGAAGGGAGGAGGAGTGACAATTCTCAAATCTGAATGTTGATTAGATGACTTCAAAGCCAATTTGTCGCTTAGGGAACCCATAGGTTGATATCCTTCTGTCTTCAAAATAGGGCGCAAGTGCTGATTTCTTGATTTATGGTTCTACAATAATAACACATGCCAAAATTATGTTGCCTACTAGAGGACCTCAAAATGAGATCTGCAGTCTCCAAGATGCTCACAAGGGTGTTGCAAGATTATTTTCATAATAAGTCTAATATCACTTAACTGTGTCTGAGCACAGAGTGGAGTTTACAGAGGCTACATGACATGAAGTATTGCAACAGATTTAATGCAGAAGCAGATAGTACAATACAGATGTCTTCTGTTAGGCCAGACATTAAAGAGATTTGCAAAAATGTAAAACAATATCATTCTTCTCTCTAAATATTTTGTTTTTGAAGACATAGCTATTTTTCATAGGAATATATTGTTTATGTTAACATGAAATATATCTTAAATATTCTGGTTTTATTTTTAATATGATAATTGTTGGTAGATATAACCCACATAAATAAAACTCTTTGTAATCTTCCATAATTTTTAAGAATGTGCAAGGGTCATGAGACCAGAAATACAAGAACTTCTGTTTTACAGCAAACCCTACCACCGGTTAGTTTCTGCTTCCACCTTGAGCCAAAGAGTTACCTAAATACTAGATACTCTTCCTTTCCTGACCATGCAGGGATTGCAACTCCAAAATAATCCTCTGCCTAACCTCAATTTTGTGTTTACTCTACATTGTTGGCAAGATACAGAGTTGCTATTTCACTGAAGTTCCTTTGGAAAATGTTTCTTCCCCAGATATAATGTATAATGTCCGTGTACATAGTAATTAGTAGCCAAGGTTAGCAGAATCATGGGAGTGGCTCCTGGTTCATTACTAGCAGGAATTTTATGTATTTTTCAAGCAAATTGGATTATTGGAAAGTACAATAACCTGGCTTGTAGAAATTTCAAAATAGGTTTCAGTTCTTCTGTTACACATGACATTTCAGTCTGTAAATATCACACATCCGTCAGAGAACTAATATGGGTGGCCCTCACTTCATTGAGGAATGAGTTACTGAGCGTGAAATGCCAACAACTATATCCCAAGAGAATATTTAAATAGTTTCAGACAGTCACAGGGAAGAAATGCCAGGATTTGTAGAACATATTTGTCCATTGATCTATGCCTGAGTTCAGGGCCCTGAAAAGGTAGGTATCAAGCAGAAATTCTCCAGAGGCAGAGATCCCTATTTGGGCCTATGTTAAAAGAATATTTCAAGTCAACCAGAAAAATAACAATGCTTGTTCTTTTGCACAACAATGATCTCACTTAAAAGAACATGTGATTTTGTTTTTCATAATATTTCACAGCATTAAATATTCTTTTAATATTTTTAATGACTGCATGTAGTCTGTCATATGGCTACAGCATATTTGACCTTACTATTTATTTTTAAATATTAACATTATTTCTAGTTTTGTTTGCATACATATATCCTACATTCATCTCTGATTATCTTTTAAGGACAAATTCCCAAAAGGAAAATTGTTAGATCAAGGAAGAAATCACGTTTTAAAGATTAAAAGAAAAAATACATGTTGCTATATATTGCCAGCATGTATGAAAGAGCCCATTTCCCAGGAACTTCACTAACATTGCCAGCATTTCCTTTAACATGGCCAACTCTTCCTAAAATAGTCAGATGCAAGTTATATTTGGATATGCTTTAATGTTGTTAGGCCTTAGTCAGATCTGAGAATGTCATGTGGTTGGTTTCTTAGCAATTTATCTTCTAATTTCTTTCTAAACTTCATGCAACAGTAGTGGATAAAAAGAGACACTTCTTTCCATTAAGGTACAAAAACACTCTTCCCAATATTTGCACATACTAATATATAATTTTCATTTTGGATGATACTATACAGATATTACTAGATTTTTGTTCTCCTATTCCTAAAGGAGTCTTTCTTTTCCATTACCTTCAGATTTGTTTTTCTCTCACCCTATGACTGAGAGGAAAAAAAATACGAAATTTATATGCTACCAATATAAATTACCTCAGAGTACAGAAATAAATAATATGGGCTCAAGAGTATAACTTTCCTCATTATTATCATCATGCTCAATGCATTTTTATTTTAGGAGGAAAGATAATTATTTTGATGTAGACATTCTTAAAACAAATGTGTAGGGCATGCCCACAAATCTGGAGACACTGAGGACACATCTGCGAACAAAGCAGACAAAAAGTTTCTGCTTTCATGGAGTTTACATTCGTGTATTTGAAAATAAATGCGTAAGAGGCATAGTATTCACCAAACAGTTTTGTTGTGGTGTTTATTTTCTATTTCTGTTTCTTTGTTGTCATTCATATCAATGAGATAAAACATGCACACAAGAAAGCATGGGTGATTAGTATCTGACTTAAGTCATTACTTAGGCAACAAAATATACCAAGTAACTATTCTTTCTAAGCCTTCAAACTGTCCTCTAACTGACCTTGGTGTCTATAGGCTTCAGACAAATGGTTTAGTAATTGAGGGCAATAAATTAGAGTCAATCACATTTAGTTAGGAGAAAATAAAGCCTCAGTGTGCTAAAACAAGCTGACCTTCTGACTTTGCATTTGTATTGCACCCTTCCTGCTCTCCGTCTGTGCTTGATGCTGTGCTGAGATCTTCTGACCTTGGCAGTACTTCCTGAGATATGTCTGGACTACAATCCTCACTCGGTCTTATTGCTAGATTGCTCAAAAGGAGAAAATTATTGGAAAAAGTATTTGAAAGTCAGAAATAAGGGTTTTGAGTGACTAGCCTTGAAAGTAAAATTCTTGTTACAATTAAAATGTTCAGTTTAAATGATGAAAAATACGTAATCTGTTTTAAGCATTATGTTTCAAATTGTTGTTAAGGACAGTTAGGAGATAGTGAATAATACCATTTTTTGCTTGACACTGTAGCTGCATGGTATTCATTTCACCTTTTAGTAACTTGATATGCTGAGAAGAGACTGGACATTAAAGACTGAAGTTTTCTGGCCTGCATAGTATTCGAAGCCAATCCTTAGACCTCCCATATGACTGGTTAAAAACCATTCAGTTAGTGTTCATCCAAAAGGAATTTGGTATTTTGGTTTATTTGTTTATTCATTGCTTTTTTTTCAATGAGTCACTATAAAGAGTTCCTTCAAGTTTTAAATTATGCATATTAAATTTTTCTGAAAACTTGTTTGTTTAAAATTAGTCTTTCTATCAAAGCCCTGCTTACATCTAATTACATCAAAGCAGTATGTAAAAATCATGTCAAAACAGTATGGTGCCAAAAGTTATCTGTAGGCACTTCCCAGGAGCTTGGAGATAATTGAATCTAATTCTTTTGATGGAACAAGATGATGGCAACCTGATGAACCCATTTGAGCATTAATTGTCTTTGAAATAGAAATTCATATGCTAAATACTTTCATATATTTAGTTCAGTAACAAACATTTATTAAGTGTTTAATGGGTGCTAAATCTTATAAGCATATACAGTCTAAAAATGAATAAGGCACAATTACCCTAAATAACTTCAAGCCTAGTAAGGTTTAGCCTTCTTAAATTACTTTTGTTTATTTATTGTAAGAGACTCTAAATTTCTGGTTTTCATTATTATCTGGCCAAAACTCATTTAAATATATTATATCCCATTTTTAATCATATAAACCATCAGGTCCCCAGCTGGTAATAATTTACTTAACAAATGCATAGCTAAATAATCAAAGATTTTCATACATTTTTGGAAAAGATTAAAGATATCCTATAATCCACATTTTATAGACAAAAAACTGGCAGGAATCTGGCTTAAGCCCCAGTTTCCAAAATCTAGTCAAAAGGGCTTTCTAGTGCAGTCTATATGAGAGACAGAATACAGAAAAATAATAATTAGTTGGTGCTAACAATCATCTTAATTTGACTGAGATTATTATTTTGTCTTATGCACTAGGGGTGGAATTCATTCTCTGTTCTCCTTGACATTTCTCATATATTATTTCTGTACCATTAACAGCTTAATAGATATATTTACTTTGCATTAGTTTTCCAGATCAAGAAATTCGTAAAGTGGCAGTTCAACAGTTAGACAACCTCTCGAATGATGAACTACTGGAGTATCTCCCGCAACTAGTCCAGGTACGAACAGCAGAGTTGCCAAAGGATTCCAGGACTTCAACTAATAATTCTCTTTAAAAAATTTCCAGTGAGTCAGCAATAGACAACATAAAAGTGATATTGCAATTTGGCCAACCAAGGAACTAAGTTCTGGCTTATATGTCAACATGCATAATGTAGGCATTCTCTAGCTAGTTACAAAAAAGGTACAGTTACAGGAAAGGTATATAAAATCCAAAAGGAAAGTTTTTTTTAAAGAATGTCACTTACTCGGAAAGAATGTCACACTACTCGGAAAATATAGAAATGGTTGTGATAAAGTTGTTTCACGTGACTATGTAAAACAATAAAAAATTTAACCCAATAAATATTATATAGAAAATCGTCTAGTCAGCTTCTCATAACTTAATGTTTCTTGCCTTTCCCTTAGAATATTATAATGTTGATTATAAATCATATAAAAGTCATCTTATAGGATAATAACCAAATTCTACCACCAGATAGTACATTTTAGTAACAATATCAACTATAACAATGTTGGAGTAATTTTGGAAAATACCATAAATTTTTGTAGAAATTTAATGAGCAAAGACTGATCTAGACTGAATATTTGAAATAAACAATTACATCTTTTAAAAATGACCACATAGTCCCCGGGGCACGGGGAGGGCTGTGCAACACAAAGACAAGTAGTGATTTTACAGCATCTTTCTATGCTGATGGACAGTGACTGTGAAGGGGTATGTCGGGGGGACTTGGTGAAGGGGGGAGCCTAGTAATCATAATGTTCTTCATGTAATTGTAGATTATTGATACCAAAACAATAAATAAATAAATTAATTAATTAAATTTAATTTAATTAAAAAGATACTTCCAGAGAATGAAAATTGGAATTGGAATTGCTATGATTTGTTCTTTATTTCTACCCAAACATAAAAATAAAACCTTAAAGAGGAAAAAAAATGACCACATAATGACTATCCAAACTACAAATGATAATATTTTTCTAAATTGGCCATATATTGAGTGCTGGATAGGTCTAAAATAGTGGTCTTTATGTTTTTAGGTTTTTTATTTATTTTTAACTCTGGTATTTTTTTATCTGGCAGGTAAAATTGTAGTTACAGGCTATTTTAAATGCCAGGGCTTCAGTTTGAACACTAAAGACAGGAAACTGAGACTAAAGGGGGAAGCCTCTATTAATAACTGGAATAACATATTACTTTGCACACAGAATGTACACTTCTCCTAAGGACTCCTAAAGAGAGATCTGGTGTAGAAGTAGCTGTACCATACACTTACTTCTACGGATCCTTATAGTTGTGATTTTCCTATATTTGCCAGGATAGCATAATGAAAATAAAGACTAGCCCAACTTGTAGGAACTCTGTTCATCTCATGGTTCATGAGTTTGGAGAACATGCAATATCTAATCTGACTCAAGAAAGTAAGATTTTTATAAAGTTGATATAGATTAAACCTATTTCAAAGTCCCAATCTGAATCAATACACTTGGCACAAGGAATATTGCTGAGATCCATATACCTACAAATCCAAATTTATAAAACAAGGTGCACACAGAATCCAACATAACAAATACACACAGGTAGAATTAGGTTAAGTTGAAACTATTCAACAATTGAAAATGAAAATTATAAAATATTCTCAGATGGAAAGAAGTATATAATGTGACTAAAAGATAAAAACTGTGAAGAATTTTCATGTTTTAGAGTAGTTTGACCTTAAACTTTCATGCTATTCTTAACTCTAAAACTTTCCAAGACATAGAAATCCCACCCTACTGATTATTTTTTGAATTACATTATTTTGTGATGTATTATCTTGTTAGAATCATGTAGGCTATATTAAGGCAATAAGACATGACTCTAAGAACATAATGAAAACAGAAGATATTGTTCATAGTTAGGAATAAATAAGACATAGACCCAGAGGTTACTGCAAACCACAGCTCATAACCATGCAGGTAGGTTCCAAGAACAGTTCTTAATAATGAGGTGTACACCAGAAATAATGCCTGTCTCCTTGATGGTGAGGCAGGACTTAGGGGGAAATTGTGCCAGTCTATAGACTGATGCAGGGAGTTTGGAAGCAAAGGAAGCAATTCATGAACAAAAGTAGTTATTGGGCTCACAAAGAAGTAATGGGAAAATCTAAAAAGAAAGGTAGAAAGACAAGCATAGAAGCAAATTCTGAGACATTTCACCTGTTCTTGTGCTCATATGATATGCTCACTATTAGGGCATAAACACAGCTCATGACCTAAACAGCTGAGTATTAACAAATAAGTAAAAGAGGCCATAGCTGCAGTTTACATACATTATTGTCTTCAGACATTCAGACAGCCTCAAGAGTTTATGCAAAATTGGTGAAATCATCTTTGATGCTCTCACATCTTAGAAATTCATAAATTTTTCCATCCTTGAGGATGGGTAGCATATTGAGGTATTTCTTTATGTGTATTTTGAATGAATATTGTAACCACTTTTTTCTCCTGTCTGTACTACACTATAAAACTAGTTTAAACTATTGAATGTGTGTGTGTGTGTGTGTGTGTGTGTGTGTGTGTGTGTGTGTGTGTGTGTGTGTGTGAGAGAGAGAGAGAGAGAGAGAGACTTAAATGGCTCATTGAGCAACTAAAGATAGAAACTGCCTCTCAAACAGGATTGAGCATTTTTATGACAAGAGCGCAGTTTTCATTTTCACAACATACTCAGATTTCTGGGATGATGATGGGGACCCAGTACTGACTATTGAGGGTGAAGTCCCTGCAAAGTGCAGGTGGAGGTCCCAAAGATATCAAGGGCTGCCACTGCCATCTGAGTGATCCACCAGGTTGAGTATCCTAGAAAATCTTAGTTGTTCACAGTAGAAACGAGGAAAAGGAATTGGTAATGGGTGGATTATGGTGGCAACAATCAGTTCTGAAACCTCTAAGTAAAGCTTCAAGGCCTGCAGATTAATACTGATACATCAGTTAGTGGATTCAATTAAGGCTTTCAATGTGCATTAATTTCATCTCCCAAAGAGAAGAAATATCTGTTGTTTAATAGTGCCATTTTTATATCCAGGACACTGATTATGATACTATTTTTGTGCCAGGATTTTCTTTCTAAACACAGTTAACTCGACCAGCCACCTGCACTTGTTTATTATTCTATTATACTAATGCATAAATAAGGAATGGAAACAGACTACACAAACCCAAATTGTGTGATGTGTGTATGCTCCAGCTACTAAAATTATCAAATACATTATTAATATATTTTTTTTAAGTTTATACTATTTTCCTTGGTCTTTTTTCAAGCCTCTTAAGTCCCTCTGTATTCTGCTATAATTTTGTAACTGAAAAGAAAAGAGTAAATTAATCATATCTCTTACTTCAGGCTGTCAAGTTTGAATGGAACCTTGAAAGTCCTCTGGTGCAGCTCCTATTACACCGCTCATTGCAAAGCATCCAGATTGCCCATCGTCTTTACTGGTAAGACTAGCCAAAACAGGATAGGAAACCTCTTTTGTTGTCATCTTCTCTCTGTGGGGAAGCTTTAGAAGAAATTAAAGATTCTTTTAACTGGTAATTGATACAAACTTCCACTTAAAATTCAGCCGAGCTTGAATCTTTGTCAAAGTTATTTTTATTTATGAATACAATATAACTGTCACCATCTTCAAAGTCTTCCTATTGTACAGTTGCTGCTGTTTAAATCAATCATAACTTTACATTGGAATGATACCTTTCCTATAGCTTGAAATCACAAGTTCTATTTGTGGTCATATCTACTTGTTGCAAATTTCAGTACAAGATCTAGTTGTAGGACAGTTTTGGATGTTTTGGAAAAACATGTAAAGTGATTTCTGTACATCTATGTATAGAGTAGAGGCCAACATATACTCTTTCTTTTGAAAATTCCCAGGGCACTAACTTTACACAAAGCATAAATTTGAAATATTATTAGTGGAGAAATGAGACTTGAGAGATATCAGAATTTCTCCCATCATTACCTTTACCTACTCTTGATCCTATTGAATATGATGTTCTTCGGATGCTGTACTTTCAATTTTATTACTAACCTTGTAGTTTCAATTTCATAGAAAAATTTTAACATTTAAAAGTGTCAATGACCTATAGATAAAATTGGATCTATCTTTTGTCCTCATATATTTATGGCAGAAATTATTAATGGCTTTAATTGCTAGGGAAGAATTTTAATTAGTAGGGGAAAAAAGGAAGTCCTTCTCATTTTTCAGTATCATATTTTTCTGCTTCAGTAAATGATACTTATGTTGACATTACTTGTCCCATGTGAATGACTTGAACATTTCATTGCAAAGGAGAGATACATGGAATTGTCAGGTACCAATGTTTGTTTTGATGCTCATTTTCATTTTTAAGGCCTATAAAAAGCAGAACACTTCCTGCTGATAACACTGGGTCCTTCACTGAATAGACTCTCTTGCCAAGCTCTAAATGAAGTCGTATTAGGGTTTTCCATCAGCTATTGCAGTGCAAGGGAAGTTAAGTGGATACACTAAGTGATATTCTACTGTCATATTAAAACTTATTTTAATTCATGTGTATATGCTTTCTCTGTTAAGTTCATGTTTACATCCCTTATAATTTCACTTTTGTTTCTTTTTTTTACCTGTGTGCATTAAATGAAAGCAAATTAAAAAGTAATATGACTAGATAACAATCTTGATTTAAATATCTGAACCATAATACAAAAGTATATCAGGTATAAAAAGTATATAAAAAGATAATTTGTAAAAAGACTTCTTTAAAACTAGAACAAAATATTAAAGACATATCCTAATAGATTAACGATTGTTTAAATACATGTGCTACCTTTGTAAGTTCCTCACCTGCTAAAGCAGCATGAAAATTGGAGTCATTTGAAAGGCGACAATGAATGCAAGCAAAGTTGTAAATCAATGTCATACTTGCAAGTTCATAATAAATAAAATTATGTCACTGTTACCAAAGAGGTTGGGAGAAAAGCCTTTCTATGTATAATTCTCACCTTTATGAAGAAGACAAGGAGCAACAAAAAAGCCTACCTCTCCTCTCACTGATTCAGAAAGAAAATAAGATAGAAGGAAGAGAAAAGAATATCAATTACAAATGGACTGCTTGTTTTTGATTACTTAATTTATGAGACTATGGAAAAAAGGAAAACTAAAATAAGGAGGGAGATTTTTAAATGCATACACCCTTTTAAAATGTAAATAAAAATTAAGAATCAGGCAAAATATACTAAGCATGAAATAACATTTATATTTAAGGCATGTCTTGAAGTTTAAAAGACAGCTGGCACTAGTATCATGGTTGGGGAATATTTATGTGTAGAATGTTTGAGTTAAAACTCTAAGGACGAATTTGAGACCATTCATGATGCACGCAAACAAAGAAACAAATAAACCCTCAGTGTATCTTTCCTGAAAAACAAACAAAAAGTACTACCCTGTAATTATAAACAAGACAAACAAACAAAAAACACAAAACTAAAGGTAGGGATCCATCAGCCATCAGTTTAATGATTTTTTTTTTTAACTTGGATGACTACCACCTCCTCAAATTCAGCATATCTAGGACTGAACCCAACATCTTGTCCTACACATCCAGGGCTTGGAATCTTTTCTGGATCTTCCCTGTTCCTTACTAACATGCTTAATTGTTTACCAAACCCTGTAACTCCTTACTTCCTAAGTAGCTCTCCTCCAATCTGCTGATTCCACCTGTCACTGCCACTAACCAGAAGGTGGTTGCCCCAGACATTGAACCATGAATAAGCATGCTGGGACAGAAAACCACCTTGACTTCTTGGCATCATTGTGGGTAGCTTTCCTGAAAGCCAAAATTGCCCTGGTATTAACACAAGTCTTCTCCATTGGAAGGGTGAATGCACTATCGGTAGCCCCTATTTTTCATGGAAAGAGAGTTAACAATAACCTTTGGATTTGGAAGGTTTAAAAAGCTTTCCATCCCAATTTGCACCTTAAAAAATGGGAAGGCTGTAAATAGGAACTTTAATTTTTATTTTCTGTTCATACATAGGTCCCTCTTCCTATTCTATAGGAATTAATTATAGAAGCTTAAATTCAGTGCCTTTTTCTGTTTTAAGAAACCATTAACCGATAGATACTGAGTTGAATGGGGGTCTCCTAAAAGATATACCCACATCCTGACCCCAGGAACCTGTGAATATGACCTTATTTAGAAAAAAAGCCTTTGAAGATGTAATTAACTTGAGATCTTGAAATTAGACCAACCTGGATTTTTAAAGTGGATCTTAAATCTAATTATATATGTCTTTCTAAAAGACGGAAGGGAGCATCCACACAGAGCAGGATGTGACGATGGAAGCACTGCTCAGAGTGATGGAGCCCAAAGCCAGGGAATGCCAGATCACAAGACGCTGGAGGAGGCAAGGAAGGATTCTCCTGTAGAACCTTAAAGATAAATACTTCAAATATGTTTTTAAAATTTGGAGAATATGCCATAAATGGAAAGCAATATTGCTGTCTTTCATGCTCCTAAGCTGGTTGAAAGAGCTCCAAGGAAGATTCAATTTAAATCAAAATCAGTATGGTAGGGAGCCATTTTATAACATGGCTCCTTTATAAATTGTTACTTAAGCCCTGTGCTGCAAAACTCTGAAAATGTTTCCTTCAAAGTATGGACTCAGGCTGAGATGAAACTCCCATTTGGAAACTTTGTAAGTGCAGTCATTTTCCTTCTGTTTTATTCACTGATATATCACAGGCACCTAGTCCAGTACTGGTGCTTGGCAACTATTCCGTAAGTTACTGGTGAATAAATAAATGACTAGGACTAAGTTGCCTGGACCCAGCTGTGCACATGGAGGCTTGTGACAGAAGGGGGCAGAAGAGGGCTGTTTGAGCAGTCAATGGGGCCGGATGCCAAAGCAGAGATGGCAAGGCTAGAGCAATTTGGAGAGATTGGCCCAAGCAGGACAAGACAACGGAAATCACCAGTGAAGTCAAAACTGGACTGGAGGCAGAATGTGAGCAGAAGTCAGGAATTAGGGCTTGAAGACCAAGCTGATGCAGCAGCGTGTGCCGGTCCTCTTGGAAGAACCACAGAATGAATGAGGCAGTGGCGTTTCAGGTATGCGGCCTTTCCAAGGTGGCACATGGTATTGAAGAACTATATCCTATAAGCTTTAATATGTTACCCATAAAATTGAGAGAATGCGAAATCTGCCCATTCATTTTTTTAAACAATCTACTCTGAACTTTTCTTATCTAGAATTTTGGGGCAATTCTCAAACTGGAAACTACTCTAAATAAAACAAAATAATGTGGAAATTTTGTATCATGTAATTCGAAATCACACATGTCCCACTTATGCTCTATCCTCAATATTTCTCCCTTGATGCCTGAAATTCTCTCATTAGTGGGTCACTTCTTTAGGTTAAATATTGTTTCCCCAGAAGTTCTCATCTAATATGAAAAAGATACATGTCAGAATGTAATACTTATGATGAATTAGTTTGTCCTTTGTGGATTTATGTGACAAATATTGAGGTGCTAGATGCTGTTGAACCTGTGTGGATAAAACAGAATGGTACTTGCCTAGAGAAGCCCCTAGACTAACAATACATTAGCATCCTGGCAACAGGAAGGAGCTCATTGGCTATGCGGCAGGGGCAAAGGAGAAGGAGAGAATGGACAACAAAATGTCCTTTGACAGTTTTGCCTATGACCCTTCCAAATACAACTACAAGGCAGAGAGGCGAGGCAAGCCATCAAGTCAATATGAAAGCCTAAACGTGTGCTTCCATTCTGTCAGAGTTAAATACTGATAAGGCACACAAATGAACGCACAAAGGAAGTAAGTGCTCTCTCTGCTTTGATGTCCAAAACACTCCCCGAAGTAAGAGTAAGGGAGCTGTACTTCGCGGAGTTATCATGCTGTGACAGAGAACTTACGATACAGAACAATAGGAGGTTTCAAAGCCTCAATCCTTTACCTTCTCGAATCATTATATTTCTACTAATTCACCTTTTTACCTTTACAATGTAATAAATAATAAAATACTGCTTCACTTTTTTGTAAGGAAAAGATATGTATTGCTGTCATTTAATATTGATCTCTTATAATCATCTTTTGCTGTCATTCTCAGAAAAGTACACACCAGATAAAATACTTACAGGAAGCAATTCACTAACCTAACAATTGTTGTTCTCTACCTCAATCAACCTGAAAAAAAATGTGACAGATAGTTGTAAGGAAGTTTACCTTTTATATATTAATCTGTAAAATCCTTTAGCACAGTTTCCTAGTGAAGGTGTATTATAAGAATGGTTGTTTTTGTCTGTTTTCTTTCTATTTTATATGATAGAAGTTTTATGTAGTTCCTTTAATAAAAGATTTTTTTTAAACTTAATATAATTTTTAAATTAATTTTCTAATATCATTATGTCTTCTTACTCCTGTTAAATATATATGAAAACAGAATCTCATAAAAAGTTCTACCACATCAATGCAAAAGCCAGGAACAGAGCTCCACCTCAACTATATCCTTAGTTTAAATTAATATCCCTTCAAATTCTTTTATAATTTTTTAAAAAGTGAAGATTTATAAAAATAAACTATATATACACACACACATATACATGTATATGTATATATACATGTACTAACTTCATTATATACCACCAGCATTATACTGCCTATTTTTCACTGTTTCTTAATCAGACTGTAGCTTTGCTCTAACCAACAAAATATATTATCTACAAAAAGGCAACCTGTTCAGAAAGTATCTTTGTCTTCTAATAATATTTGAATTTGTCTTCCAAAATGAGTGGTATAACTAACATATTCATAGAGTTACATGAAGTGAAATCAAATGGAACCTTAGGAATCATCTGTTATAATACTTTTTTCCCCCAGAAAGGGATTTCAACAAGTTAAGTGATTCATCCAATGAAATCATCTAGGTGGCTAAAGAATTGAGATTAAAACCTTTTTTAAGTGACATCTCAGGCCCAGTTCAGGTCTCTTTCTAATTCAATAACTACTTACAAAAAAAGTGCAACTTGAAGAATTAAAAATGTTTGTTTTTCTGTCAATAATTAGGAACTCATTCAAATACTGAAGGGCATTTTTCCTTAACTTGAAGCAAAACTGAAGAGAAAACAGTATCCCAAATTGAGATATCTGTATCTAATAGTTCAAAATTTTTGCCAAAAATATTGTATCCTCAAAGAAGTTTTGAAGGAAAGAATAAGCTTTTCCCAGCATCTCTTTTGTAGTTCCTGATTCTTACTTAAAACACTAAATATGCTCTTTCAGTTTTCCTATTAAACCATGAGTGTTAAGAAAACTGAGTAATTTACTTAATAGACTCAGTTTGTACTTATTTTTTAATACATATTATATAAAACCAAGACTTTCTCAGTTCTCTCAAAAAAAATATTTAAGAAATTAGAAATATGCCAATGAAATTCAAGTTAGTCCATTCAAGTTAAATGAGTAAGAAAATAAATTCCTGTAGTTCAGAACAGAACTTGGCAGTAATAAAATGTAAGCAAATCAATCTTTGGTTTCCTTTTAAATAATAATAGTCAGGAAGCAATTGGATCTATAGAAGCCTAAAGACCAGGAGAAAGATCTGGATTGATGACAGAGAATCAGGACATATCAGTACATTGATATACTTACCAGGCTCCCATTTGGGCTCAGTCATCCCCTAAATTTGGAGTCCCCATCTGGAGTCCCTGATTCTGGACCCAGATAAAGAAAGAGAGAGGTTTAGCGCACTATGTTGACCATATATTTAGGTATCATGTTTAGAAGTAGCACACACCACTGTTGCCTGTATTCCATAGGCCAGAAATCAGTAACAAGGCCCCACCTAGGTGCAAGGGAGTGTAGGAAAGTGGACCAGGTGTATATCTACATATAAAAACAAATGCTGTTTATCTGTTAAACCTAGACCTGCATCTGTCAAAGGTAAAGCAATAGAGATGATTCAAGAAATTTGGCTGTCAAGTGGTAGAAAAAATAGACATGAGAAGAAAACTAGTATTTATATTAATCAGCTTTCTTTTCAAAAGATAAAATTGATCTCAACAAATAAAAAGGACTCCTGCCTAGCTACTTCATTAAGAATCACTATTTTGATAAACAGCCTCTAAAAATGTGTTTTATCCAACCATTCTATAAATATTTCTAAGACATTACCTATGGGTATATTTTATAGCCATTTTACCTGGAGAGCTCATTATTTGTTTATGTAACTATGGTGAATGACTGTCACCCCTCATGGGGTCCAAAATTGAAGTAAGTATCCCTACCTTCTACTCTTTTAAATTATACCCTCACCATTCCCAAATCTTTTTTATATGCCATGTCATGGTTTACAGATATTATCAAGATACCCAACACAGAAAATCTGGCAGCCATTATTCTTACCTAATAACCTTCCTCAGTTCATCAGTCCTTAAATTCTGACTATTGTTTCTCATAAATATGTCTTGAATTTGTCCCTTCTTCTCTATTAACTTGGCCAGCATCTTAGCTCAAGCATTCAGTATCACCTACTTGTACTATTAAAACAACCTCCTAATTGTTTTACTTTGTTTCCATTCTTACCTGTCCATCCTCCACACCACTCTCAGAATAATCTTTATGTAATAAATACAGTTTGATTCCTAATTCATAAAGTAAACTCTAGAGTCTGAGTAACACACAGGTTGGTAGCATAATTCCATAATTCCAATCAGTTGTTTCTTACTGCCACGGTTTAGAATGATTAGACTATGAGATAAAAATCTATTCTCCCTTAATAAGAGCTCGCAATAGATTTTTATGATCTTAACTCTGCCTACTTCCCACCCCCATCTTGTCTAGCTTTCTACATTCATAGTCTTTCCTATTCTCAGGTAGTTAATCAAATTTTTAGGGGTCTTTCATGCCCTGATGACTTTGTACATGACATTTCCCTCTGCTTGAAATGCAGTTGTTCCATTATTTTCACAGATTCTTTTAGGACTTAGCTCAAGTTTTTATGCTCTTTGGAGATGTCTCTGAACCTGATCCTTGTACGCACTACCAGTACAGTTCTTAGCATATTGCATACTTTGCCCTTTTCTTTAAGACACTCTGGGCTACAGGTAACAGAAAATCGTGAATCAATTGGCTCAAAAGATATGAAACATTCATTTCTCACATAGCAAGATGTTCTTTAGTAGAGTGGTTCCAGAATTTATCATTGCAGCAACTCACTGATTTTGTTATAAACCCAGTTTCTTCATATCTTTCTGTCTGTCTGTCAGTATGTTAACTTGTCCTTAGGCCAGTTCACTTCATAGTTATAAGAAGACTGCCACAGTTGGTGTCATACATGATACATGTAGCAAAAGAAAAGGGGCTGATTCTTATCCAGGCAGAAAAATTTTCTTATAAAACTCATAGCAGAGTTAATTTCCTATATCATTTGCCAGAATTGGGTGATTATGTCATCCTGAACTACTCACCTGATCAGATGCCAATTAGATAATTGATTTACACAATTGGTTTAGAATATTCAGAGTTATTTCTAAGCTGGTCTTCTTCCCTGAAGATTTTGATATCTGAAAAAATCAATTTTTTTATTCAAGTGTGAAGTGGAGAATAGATTTTGATATAGATAAAACCCTATTTTTCCTTTCTGGATTGTGAGTCCCCATCTTAACCATCCATCCTTAATACAGAATATTGCACATAGTACATATAATTGGTACTCAATAAATACCTCTTGTGTGAATTAACAAAAATCATCACACCATATAGACATTTGTACTGCCTACAGGTTAACTTATCTTAACTGCTGTACTTAAAATAGCAGGCAATCAGAACAAATTACAGATGCTACATGTACAGAATTGGCTGTTGGTATTGTAATTACTTTTTTTGCTGTTGTTATTGAAAGAAAGTCTTATATTAGTTTCAGGTATACAATACAGTGGTTCAGCAGTTACCCATATTATTAGATCCTCACCCCCACTGGTGCAGTTATTATCTGTCAACATAGGAAGATGTTACAGAATTATTGGCTATGTTCTTCTTTCTGTATCACTATCTCCATGACCAACCTACATTATGATTGAGAATGGTATTCTAATTACTTTTGCTCTTTAAAATATAGCAAGAAACTCCCCTAGCTCTCTGGAACTGGGTAAAGTTGAGTTAAATGACTGAGGGAAAAATATGATGCTCTGGAATAAAAGTTTTTTAAGAGATATGAGGTGTTAACACTGATTGAATCCACAGTGTGAGGTGCTTTATACTGATTTAACTATTCTGTTTCTTAAAACTCTGATTGAAAATGCAAGGCTACATCTAGTGATTTGGCAAGAAGTGTTTTATGGTGAGACCTTTCCAAGCAGCCACTAACTATGTTATAAAATAAAATTTTTTGTATTGAGTCTCTATGAACTTTGGGGAATTACTGAACAGTCTGTTTTTTGCTGCCTCCTATGTTCTCCAGTTTGTTTATTTGGACTCTGAAGATTCATGATTCTTTTTGTTTTATATCAGTTAATGAGTAAGTTCTTTATTTTCAGGCCTTATTTTACTTTCTATCTTTACTCATCAAAAGATCACTCTTTGAAAAGGCTGAATGGAGATTTTTCTTGCTTTTCTCCTAACTCAATTTCCTATTTCACTTGTGTTATTGTATTTACAAGAGAAAGACAGTTACTTTATTGTTCCTTGTCTAAAGGACTTCATATGCGTTGCTTTTATTGCAACAAAATCCAGACTTGAATATTTCAATCTAACACTTGTCATGTTTAATAAATTAGAATTCTTGTTTTCGTTTTGGCATGTATGATTCATTTTTGACCAATAACGAGTGAACAGCTTGCACAAATAGTGCTTGTCTTCAGAGTTGACAGTCTGCCTGATACACTAACCACACTTGACAGGATGTCCAATAATTGGTGTATCTTGCTTGAGTTTAGTCATCTAAAATTGTTAAAAGGAAGAATCCTAATGTACATTGTCACTTTCCTTTTTAAATTGGGCACTGTTTACCTATGTTTTCTAAGGTGCTATAAATGTCATTGATTTATCAAAATGGTAGAACTTTTTTCTTCCAAGTAAAACTTATGATCACTTTCAGAGAGGCTGCTGCTCAATAAACTGTTGGCATAAATTGATTGATGACTCTGAAAATAGCACAGGACTTAATCCAGAGCTTCATTCAGTTACTAGATGTTGTGGGGGCAGCTGCATCAGTAGACCAGTGGTGTTCAGTGAATAGAGGCAGAAAAGTGCTTAAGAAATATATTGCAGAAAAAGCCTATTATGTTAGTAATTCATTCTTTCATTCATCTATCTGTTCTCCATGTTTTATTAAGTGCCTATTATGTACATAATTTATAGCTCTTTTGTGAAATGGATAGAAATTATAAAGAAGCAATAACAAATACATTTTAAATAATGTGGTTTTATTTTAAACCTTCTAGCTATTTCAGGCAGTTACCACAGATGCTAAAGTCTATTTTTCAACTCTGTTGTCTCAACAGTTGATTTAAACACTTCATTCAGTGATTTTCAAGTCCTCTTTGATTAGATTATGTTCATTCACAGTTATTTATTCTTGGAAATCATTGTGTCAAGTGCCAGAGAAGCCCTTTCCATGATCAAGGAACTTCAGGAACTGATTTGGTGATCAGATGGCAACTTGGATAATCTACTGCAATGTTTGGATAATACTGCAATCTACTGAAAAGAATTCAGATCTTGGATTCTTGACATTTGACTCCTCCTCCTACCATTGTTCTTTGTTTTATTCCAATTAAAATTTGCAATTAAATTTAATAATAGAATTTGAAATGGGTAGAAGTGCGAGCAGAAAAGTTACTGTATGAACAAACTAGTTTGCAGACCTATTGAGAAAAGTATCTTGAAACATCTAAGGGTCAGAAAAAGTTGAAATATGTGCATCATTTAATTTCAGAGAAATTTACCAGACAAAGCAATCCAGCAACATTCACAGACTGCCTGTTGATACATGTTTCTACATTTCAACAGCCAACATCCATATCCCTCACATCACTCATCTGTCTGCTAGCCCAGTTCAGAAGAAAATATGATACAAACTTGTATCAATCCTTTGGTTATTTTAAAGGGTTATGACTCAGCCCTGCAAATGAAAGATTGTACTCACTCAAGAATTTGGGAACATAAAGAGCCCCTTAAAATAGCAAGAGGATGGACCACCAGAGTATTGCTAAACTGACCACACTAGGGCAGCATTACAGACTGAGAAAAGAAAGATAATCCGTGAAATATCTCGTGAAATGGAGAAGAAAATGTGATTGGTGATTACCTTGGATTTTTCCATTATTTAGTCAGATTTTAAAATCGTGAATGATTTATTCATTTGGTATAAAATGTTTATAATAAACTTTGTTATTGAGCATGTGACTACAGTGAAATAATTTGTTCTTGAAGTATAATAACACCTTTTACTCAGGTTTCACTTTCAGGGTCATAGTTGGAAATTCCTTCCAATCTGACAATTGGTTAATGTCAAGTACTGACTGGATATTTCTCTTTTCTCTTTTGTCTACCTGGGATCACTAGCAATGTCTATGGTGAAGAAGTCATTTGTTATTTCTGTACATAAAAGTTAGGTCTCGTTGGTGCTCTAACCTCTGGATGACATTGTGCCCACCGTTTTTGGTATTTTATGTTAAAGCAGCTGATGATCCCAGCTATGATACTTGAAGCTTTTTTGATCCTGGGCAATTAACTTAAAATTTCTGAGCCTCTGTTTCCTCATTTGTGCAATAAGAATAAAGTAACCCACCAAAAATACCTAGCATAGGACCTGACACCTATACTTAATACATGTATGTTGAATAAATCCATAATTGAAAGCATTGAGATTTTTTTAGGGTGCAATGACTTAAAATGATACAGTATGTTTTGTACAGCTCCTAGCCTTAACAAATATTTCTTCTGCTTTCCCTCTTTCCTTTTTTCCTTTTTGTTTTTAATCAAGTGATGAAGTTGATTTGCTGGAAGGTAGTTTGGGACTATTTTAATTGGCACTCCCCAACCAAAGTATATTATCAGATAAGTAGGTATATATCTGTAACTCTGTGATCTCACTCATGCACATTTCATCTAAGTGTAAATGGGAAAACTCCTAGGACCCCATTCCTAATATTTCTCACCATTCCACATCTTGCCACCATTCTGGACAGTTTAGTTTCTAAATGGGTGATTCAGCTAAAATCCTGAGTCTCAAGAGCTTTTCACATTCTTTTCCACCAATTTTAGTTCCCACTTAAGCAACTCCTTTCAATGGTTGCATATTAAATCTTGTCATCACTATGAATGGCTCCTCATCTAGTGTTTGAAACTCAGAAATCTAATATGTTAGCCTTTCACATTTTGACTTTACTGTACATACTAAACATGGAGTTCAGTGACAACAGAAAACTTCACTCCTGATTTCTGCCTGTTCTTCAGGTTCCTCCAACAACTCACACTTTGATTTACTATCCTAGCAATTTTCCTAACCATCAATTTACACACCTGGACTAATTTACTCCATCACCCTCTGTATCTACCAAGTCACTTATAAAGTGTCTCATGAATCAGTACCCTCCTCTCCATCTCCACTAAACCCTTAGCTCAGGACATCATCATTTCCTGATTAATACTGCTATTGTTTATTATTTCATCTACCCTATTCAGTGATTCTGCAATGCCTATAAAATAAAGATCAAATTCATTAATCTTATTCTGTATATAATATCCAACAGGATGAATTTATCACTATCAGAAAAAGTTATCCAAAGCAATGCAACCAGTTTGTTTTTAACATATGAAAATGTCAGCTCTCTTAAGTCTGTGTATAGTATATATAGTCATATATGTAGTTATATATATATATAGTACATAGAGTTGAGGGAGCATACGTGTGTGTGTGTGTATGAAACCATAGAGTAATAGTTAATAGTTTAGGATCAACTGACTGTACCTAGGTACAAAATATGGTTCTATTATTTGATATTAAGTGTTTGACTTTCAGTAGGGTACTTAACTTTCATAAGACTCATTTTTCTCAGGTATTAAAAATAATGATAATAATACCGTTTATTTTCAGAGGCTGTTATGAGAACTAATATGATATGATCCAATTCAGGACCCTAGAGTTGGACAGTCACGTGACACAGAAAATCCAACCAGGCATCAGGCTTGTATCTGTAAGAGCTGTGATCCTATCTCATAGGAAGAACTTACTCATTAATCAAATATCATTAAACATTTTCTATGAGTTAGATAATGTCATATTCTTCAGGGATACAGCAGTGGATAAAAGAGACAAAAATCCCAGCCCCTCTTTATGTAGCTTTTGAGAGAAATAAGTTATATATTTGTAAGTTGTTGGTAAGGGTTAAGGAGAAGAAAATGAAGCAATTAGGAGATAAGGAGGAGAAGGGTTGGGACATGGCAATTTTAAAATAGAGTAGCAAATAAAGGCCTTACTGAGTTACAGAGGTGGCATTGAAAAAAGACCTCAGTGAAGTGAAAAAATGTATGGTGTAGGTATCTGAAGGAAGAGAGTACCAGGAAAAGGAAATAGTATCTGCAAAGGCATTGACACATGCTTTTGGGGTGAGAAGAAGCAGCGAGGCCGGTCGGGCTGGATTAACCTGAGCAATAGGAAGAGTGATAGTAAATGATGTCAGAGGGGAAAAGAGGGAGCGCGTGGACAGCTATGTAAACATTTCGATGCCATTATTAGAATATTGTCTGTAAGTGAAACAGAAAAGCATTAGAGGGTTCTGAGAAGATAAAAGATACGATTCGGCCTTTATTTTAATAGAATCACTCTGGTTGTTGTGTTGATGATCAACTGAAGAAGAACAATAGTAGAAAGATGAAAAGCAGGAGGCTGATGTGATATTCCTGATAAGAGGCTCTGATCAGGGTTATAGTAGTGGAAATAATGAGAAACAGTTTAATTCTGTATGTATTTTTTTAAATAAAGTCTTCATAATTTTCTGATGGACTGGATAAGGGGCATAGAGAAACAGTTAAATGATACCAAGGTTATGGCCTTGAACAACCGAAAGAATAAAGTTTCAGGAGTGCATATTTCTAGGAATAGGAAAAAGATACCAAGAGAGTAAATTGGACCTATTAAAATCTGAAATAACTACTGAACATTTTTATCTGGATTACAGAAACAAATGAGGGAATTTTCAAACCAAAGATGAGTTTTAAAGCCCTAAGAATGGATACTGTCAGAGGAGAATGAGAACAGATAGAAAGGGAAAGAAGTCCAAATATTTAGTGGTCAAGCTAACATTTAAAAGTCAAAGAGATAAGGCAGAGGCAGAAAAGAAGACTAAAAAGCAATCAGATGTGAAAGATAAAAAACAAGATGAGCATGGCACCCTGCAAGACTAAATCAAGTATAAAAGTAAAGGCAAAATGATCAACTTTGTCAACTACTGCTAGTAGGTCAGGTAACACTGAGATCCTCGTAGCACCATGGAAGTCACTGGAAGTCATTGAAAAAGCAGTTTCAGTGGGGTGAGGGTAAAAGCCTAATATGAATAGATTCAAGAGATAATGGAAAGAGATGTCAAAGATGATTATTTCAGGAGGTTTACTGGGAACGGAAGGAAAGAGATGAGGTAGTAGCTGAAGAGAGAAATGGAATCATGAGAGGAATTTTACTTGTTTTTAGTATGGGAGAAACAATAGCTTTTTTGTATACTGGTGGAAAACTCAAATAGAGCCATGTGGATGAGACAAGTGAAAGCAGAATTTCTGGTGCAAAGCTGTAATGATAGGGTGGGACTTACGGCACAAGAGGCTTGTATGCAGAGTCAATACATAGTAATAGGGAGAAATGAAGAGTAGATGAGAACAGGTAGGTGAATAGGTGTAGTGATAGTTTCTTGTGAAGTGAAGGAAACAAGATCATCTTTTGAATCAGGCATAAGGTGTTGAGGGTTTGAGGACAATGGGCTCTCTTGAAATTACTACTTATAAATTTAAAGTAGGGCCAGCCAGAAGAATGTGTGTTGTACTCCTTGCCCAAGAAATAGGTGGAAATCTGGATTTAACCAGAAATGTTGTTCGCCATAGCATATCATGATGCAAGGTAGGCCATGGAATTAGAGGTATGTACAAGGGATAGGTAACGATGATAAACCATGAAATTTACCTTGTATAAGAGAAGTGAGAACATGAACTGGGTTAAGGAAAGTAAAAGAATTGACAAATTATAGAGGCCCCATGGACAGAAGATTGTAAGCGTTGGGATGCTAGCAGCAGTGAAGTAGGAAAATAGGAGGCAGCAGGTGGCAACTGAGGTGCTGAAATTGAAATTAAGGAGAGTTTGCAAACACTGATGTCAGCAAGGGCAAGTATATGACATGGTCTTGACTGATATTAAAGATAAAATCATCAAAGAAAAGGAGGTTATGGAATCAAGATGCTGAAAGGATCATCTACATGGGTAGTAAAGACAGAAAGACAGAAGTACATCAGAGAGACAAAGTGCCAAGGGCAGCAGTACAGATTGTTCTACTTAAACCCCTGACTTAACTGTTCTTTAAGCTTTGTTTTCTTTTCATTTCCTTCTTCTATGTATGCATTTTATTATTCAAATGAAGCTATAAAAACCATTCTATAACCATTGGAGAATTATTCTTTATGTATCAGTAGAAATGCTATTGTCAAAAGTTGACATTTTTGGTTAAAAACAAAAATAAAAGGAGCAGAGGCAGAATGAACAGAAAGTTTTTTCATGACAATAGTGATATTATGATTATAATAAAAAATTGGATTACTAAATTGAAATGTATAACTACTAAAGTCTATTCCTGATCTATTACCTTCAATAATTCTAATAATTATAGATGTCATCCCTAATCATTTAGACATATAAAAGTTCCAAGAATTCCCTTGCTATGGGATGGTGAAGTTTTACAGAAAACACTTTAGAGTGTAATGACCTTGTCCTTGTCACCCAAGAGTTGTTTATTTATGCAGTTGCCACTTCAGCATTCCCAATTCATGAAGCATTATGTAACTATGCAAATATCCACAGGCCTGACTTCTAGTCACATTTCTCATGTGTACCAAATATATTTCATTTGACAAAAAATAAATACTGGCTCTCTTCTTATACATCAGAGAATTCCAAAACACTCCTCTTACAAAGTGAATACCTAGATGAAACAATTAGCATAAAAGCTCCTATTCTGATAAAATCTACACAGTTATTCTTCAAACACACTATTTGCAATCTCCCCTCTATAACATCATGTTTGACTTTCAGTCCCCCTTCCTGAAATGACCTCCTCAGTCATAGTGTTTACCTCAAGTCATAATCTTAGCCATTTAGATTGTGGTTCTCATATATTCTAGCTGCATAATCTTAAATTCTCTGAACCTCAGTTTCCACAGTGTAGAATGGGTATATTGATGACCAGGTCTTGCATTTAATAGTCAATAAACGGTGGTGGTGCTAGTTATTACTGAGGACAGTGACAAATAAGGCAATATCAACAATAATGACTATTTGTTTCATTATTTTCCTTCTGTGTCTTGAACTGATTTAATCTTTTATTCAACACAATCCAAGTATTTTTATTTTTTGTTTTTGTTAAAAATATTTCCCTGAGTCGACTTGTTTCAGCCAAAACTCAACTCATTCAAGTTGTGTTGTAAGTTTGAAATGTTCATGAACACTTTCCATCACAGTGAATACTTTTTTATCATTTTAGTGCACTTATGATCAAAATGAAACATTTCCATAATTAAAATATGATAGTTCCAAAAACAAAGACTGCCAATAAAAATTAATGAAACAGAATAGGAAGTCCAGAAACACACCAAATTATCTCTGAAAATTTAGTTGACATATACAAAGAAGGAATTTCAAATCCGTGGAAGAAAGATTATTTAATAAATCGTGTTTCAGTAACCAACTGGGGGGGGAAAGCTGGATACATAGCTCACATAATACATTAAAATAAATCCCAAATGTATTACAAATTTAACAGGAGAGAGAAACAGAGCTAAAGAGAGAGACCATAAAAACACCAGAGGAACAAAAGATGTTTCTTTATAAACAGAGAAAAACTTTAATAAATCAAATATGTATTATATATAGTCTTTTCAGTAGCAAAGAACTAATTTCTTTAATGAATATGTAACCCCTATAAATTCATAAAAATGGTTAAAGCATGTTAAGAAGTAATTCTTTAAAAAGTAAATATATTTGGTCCTTAATCACATGATTCGGTGCTTAACCTAAGTTGTAATAATAGAAATTAAAATACAATCGTGTACCACTTTAACCTGTCAGATTGGCAACAAGAAAAAATTTAGTCACAGTCTACTGGTGAAATTGTGGAGAAACATACTTTCAAACTGCAGATGGAAGTTTAATTGTTATGACCTTTATGGAATTTACATTTTTAAATAAAGCAATTTTGCTTTTAATACTGATTAGAAATATAATAAAACATGAAAAATGATGCATGCTTGATAATATTCACTGTAGCTTTGTTTGTAGAAAAAATTGGAAATAAATGCTCATCATTAGACAGCTGGTCAAGGAGGTTTTATTTTTTCCATGCATACAAATAAATTTCTATATATCTTAGAAGGCCCTCTATATGCTGATTTAAATCTCAAGATGTATATTACATTTCAATAGGAATATGCAGTCTGTGTAATATGCTGCTATTCCTATAAAAAAAAGAAATACATACTTATTTACTTGCCTTTTTATTGCAACTGCATGATACATCTCTATAAGGATGCAAAAGAAATGAGTAGCGATGGTTTTATATAGGGAGGGAAAATGGGCACAGGGAAAGGAGAATGAGACTCTTAATTTTCACTATAACCCCATTTACGTCTTTTGGACATTGTAGTGTAGATGCCTTTCCTATCCAAAAATGTAAAAAAAGAAAGTAAAACTTCTCAAAAAAAAACAACCCTATAATTTGTCATATTTTAAGGCAACAGAAGTAGCCTGTATAATCATCTCCTTCAATCTTTTTTACATAAACACACAATTTAGATTCTGCTAATCTGCCACTGAGTCATTCTGTCATACAAAGGGAGTGTTCTTGAAGATGTCTTCTGTGTGCCTCTCTGGACCCACTCTCCACCCTTCACCGTGCTCCCTCCCCTGGGAGACTGATGCATGACGGTGTCCAAAGTCTGGCCTGAGGTTGGATACAGCCGACGAATGGGGAGCCCCACCAAGAGATTCCAAGGGTGTCTGTTCCCTGCAGCCGCTGTCTCTGTGAGGCTCTCCTTTAGTTGGCTGTATCTTCAAGCCGCCTCCCTTCATGGCCACTGACTCCTGAGGTCCCATGACTCGCACACTCCAGGCCCAGTGTTACCTCAGCTTACTGCCTGTTCATGGTGGTTCCCCTCCAAACCACCCCAATCTTTTTTAAGTCTAACGAGACTTCCCTCAGGTTACTTAACAGGCACCACTTCCCGTTTGGATTCCAGCTGTAACAATGAAGGAAGTAGGCAATATCGTTGCCAGTTGTTGTTTTACTGCAACTAATATAGGAATGAGCAAAAGTGTATATTTAAGCATTAGCATGAACAATATACAAGAACATCATGGTTGGAGAGTTTTCTAGTAACTTCAAGAGAATATATATGTTAGAGTCTTTATTCAAAACAAAGTGCACTCTTTATTCTACTGCTTTTCAAAGGGCTGGTTTACTTTCTTTTTTGCTTCTTTTTTTATTTAATTGCTAGATGTTTTACTGTTTAATAGTACACCTACTATAGAATAGAGCACAGGAGGAATTCAGTGAAACTTTTTTATTTAGAAGGGATGGAAAACATTAATATCTCATTGTAGATAGAGACATTAAATCTTTTCAGTTTCTTTCCACTGCTCCATGGTGCTTCACCTTGGTTTGGTTCAATTGTTAAATACAGACATTGAACTACATATTGTAGTAACTACTGCATTATAATCATAACGGTAGTCATTGGCACCCTCACTTGATTCATGTACCAGGTGATCATTTTTCTTTTATAATCATATGACATCATGAAGGAAGAGTGAGTTCCACAGCATATAGCAATTGATAGTGGCACTTTTTGCTTGTGCTGAGTTAAGTGACTTTGTGTTATTTTGAATGGAGGAATTGTTGCAATACTTCGTAATAATGCAGGAAGTACCCATGAGGAATTTTTGTACAGACAGGTGTTTAGTGGTTATCTAAGTGACAGAACATTTTAAAAAGTTGTCAACTATAAAAATGAGTTGCGCATTTTCATTTACAAAATATGAGTTCTAAATTTGCAGCCTTTCCTATAGTGTCTAGTAGTATCTACTTGACATTCTCTTAAAACATACACACAGGTACACACACACCCACACACACACACACACACACACACACACACACACACAAATCCTCATTTCATGTTGCCCCTTCAAGAAAAGGCAATTTTTCACAGGAATGGAAAAGCAAAGTGTTATTTTTTTTTAATGTATTACAGAGGGAGTATTTTTGAAGCTGTTGTGTTTGGATACGTTTTTATAACTAAGTGGATTTCTTGACAAAAATTATATAAAATCATTACTTGTAAAATCTTGCACATCTGAATACTTATAAAACTTGAAAACAGATTTCTAACCTGTTATAAAATCTTCCAAATAAAGAATTTAAAAGTATAAAAGTGCAACAATTCCCAGTAGTTTGAAAGAACAACTAATTGTCAGATAGTATTAAAAATTTAAAGCATAACTTGAACAATGTTTGCTTAGCTGTTAGATAGTATCATTAAAAATTATTATTATTATTATTAAAAATACATCCATGACAGTGAAGACTCTGATACATTTCCCTCAGTTGGATTTCTGTATCTCTGTGACAAATCTTTCCTAGCAATAAAGCCAGGGAAACCAGATACGGAAAGCAGACCTCAGTACCATAAAATGTTAAACTAAGATCTTAAAATATAATGCATAATGTTAAATAATATAATTCTTACTAAGTAGTATTAATAATGCTGAGAGCAAAAAGCACATTTTGGTTAATATGTATATAACAATGAAATTAAAATTATTTTAAAATGCAATTTTCTCTATCTCATTCTTTTAAATGTTTCTTTTGTGTGTTTTATCATGTAATGTATTAGAATGAAAGGATATGCATATAATTCTTGAATGAACGTATATGTGTGAGAGTTGTTCCATAAGTTTTTCTTGTGAGAAATCTATGATGACAAATTTTGGTGACTTTTGCTTTTAATAACGGACTTGTAGGTACTGAGTGTCAGGTTGGCCTCAGGTTCAACATAAAAGTTCAAGGAAAATTTTTATCTTGGCATTAATGGCAATACTAAACACACTGGAAAGTGCCAGGAGGAATTTTCTTACAGGTTTTAATTCTGAACAGTAATTTGAAGCAACAAAGAGAGACCCTCTGTCAAGCTTTGTTTTATTCTTTTTAATTAAACAAAGAGAACAAGTAATTTGCTATTGAAATACTTTTGTGCGAGTGAACACAGCTCAATTAGCTTTCAAATGTAAATTTTAATTAGTGTTTTGACTCAGTGCCTAATTTGAATGTTGTCAGTTATCTGTGGTTTAGAGTATTCCATGCCAAGGTCACACTTGTTTGTTAGGAAGAGCCAAGAGTTGATCTAATTCTACCACACTCCTTATCTGTTATTATTAATGTAAAGCTCCTGTGACTTTTAGGGACATAAAAATGCTATTACGTACTTATCATCTTTCAAGACAGAATTTTTCTACTAATTTCTACTATCAAGTGCAAATTAGTAGTATTCATTCATTCATTCGTTTAACTAATTCAGCAAATTTTGAATAAATGCTTACTGTGAATTGAGCACTGTCTAGAGTGATGGAGATTCAGCAATAAGCATACAAAAAAACCCATGCCCTCATGGAGCTTACATGCTAGTGGAGGAGACAGAAATTAAGCAAGAAAATTAAATAAAGTGTGTAAAACATTATGTTGTGATAAATACTAAAAGGAAAGTAAAATAGGGAACTATAATGGGAGAAGAAGCTACAATTTTAGGTGGGGCATCCAGGGAAGACCTCTTTGATGAAAAGTCATTGAGTAAAAATATATATTTGAGGGAGCCAGCCATGGAAGTATGTAATGAAGAGCATTCTATTCGGAGAAAACAGAGTGTAAATTAGTAGTATTCATTCATTCAAGGTATCAAAGTGTGACGGCATGTTAGAGAAGTGGGAGAAGCCGATGTGCTCATGCTAGGTATACAAAGGGAGAGGAAACAGATCATACAAGGCCTTATAGGTTTTTGTGAAGTGGCTGAATGTCTGAATGAAAACAGAATCCGTTAACTTGGCCTACTGTTTTGGGAATAGAATCAGAATTAAAAGGACAAGGCAAAAGCAGAAAAGTCATATTCTTGGGAAGCTAGCAATAATCAAATGAGAAATTATATTTCATTAGATGAAGGTGGCAGCCATGAGATGGTAAAGTTACATTCTAATTTTGAATTTTAAGATTCAGAAAAATTTAGAATTTTCTATTCTGAATATAGAGTTGACAGAATTCACTGATGAATTGGATGTTAGATGTATTCATTGTCTAATGCTGTGTAACAAATTACCCAAAATTTTAGTAGCTTAAAAAACACATTTATTATCTCACTGATTCTGAAGGTTAAGAATTCAGGCACAGCTTAGTAGGGTCCTCTGCTTCAGGGTTTGTCTCTCAAGACACTATAATAAAGGTGTCAGCCTGGGGTCCACAGTCAGCTCAAGATTCAGCTGGAACAGGATTTATTTCCAAGTTCACACAAAGTGATTGTTGACAGGATTCTGCACCTTGCCAGGAGGCCTTCTTAATCAGAGCAAGCCTGCAAGAATAGCCAGGGAAAATAACAGCAAGACAAAACTCAGAGTCTTTCATAGCATAATCACAGAAGTGACTTCCCATCACCTTTGTCGTATTGTATTGATTAGGAGCAAGTCACTAGGTCCAGCCCACCCTCAAGAGCAGGGATTCCATAGGGCATGAACACCAGGAGGTGGTGATCACTGGGAGTCATATCAGAAGATGCTTCCAACCTGAGTTAGGATGGGAAAAAGACTGAAGAATAGTTATAATGTAAATGACAGTGACTAAGATCATCTTACTTGATAATGTCTCTTTTGATGTTTAAAATTTGATTGTTCTTTAAACACAGACTTTAAATTGCAGTCAATTTTAAGTTCCAAATTTTCATGATATCTTTATTTTAATTTGCTTTCATTTGTCATCTGCCAATGACATTTGCCTTATGCCATCTCTTCTTGTTTCCTTCACCATTCCGGAGTTGCCAGAAATGACCCAGACATACTTGTTTAGGTTTTAAATGTGTCCATTACGGAGTTACTAGGCAATAACACAGAGTCCTTGCCCTCAGGAAGAACTCAGCAAAATCGATTGTTTACTAATCAGTTCAATAAGAGATTTGGTAAATCTAGACAAGGTTTAGGAAGAAATTAAGTTTTTAAAAGTTTAAATAATTTGTCCATGTCATAGTGCAACTGAGTTTCAAAATTGTTTGAGCCTGAACCAGTCTTATTTTACAATCCATTCTCTTTACACAACAATTTTTACTTTATAAGAATTAAGTATTACTGAGAGGCAAAAACCAACATTCTTGAAGCCATCAAAAGTGTTTACTTGCAAAGAATTTTAATGTGAAATGAGAATACAATCGAAACCTAGAAAAAGCACCAAGCAGGGAGTACTGGACTAGATAAATTGGCTGGAAGGAGACAAGACCCAGATGGAGCTGTGAAGAATGGGTAGATGAAGATGTGCATGTTATACTGTACTTCGTAGTTTGTGCATAGGAAATTATTAGATATATGAATAAGACTGATATCAACAGAGTGGTTAAATGTTTTTGTTTGATTCTGCAGTTACATATTACTGCTTTTTTTCTGAATTTCCCTTTATTTATGATGGCAACTGAGAAAGTAGGAAAAATGAATATACATAGAGGGTATTCCTGTATCATCCCTTCAATACAGAAAAATAATTTAATACTTATTCTTTAATAGTTACCTTGAAATTATATTGTTGATGGCTTTTGGCCATCAGGAAATTATACTGTTATGTAGATTACCATAATAAGGCCCATTCTTCAGTGCCACTAGCACTGGCCCCAGTTCTGGGTGAGCCTGTTTTAACCTGTCTAAACCACATTAATTTTAGAAGATGGAGGTATGTCCATTCTGTTCCAGGAAACTCCCCTGGGGCTTTCTGTTGCAATTCTCCAGCAATTACATGTTCCCCAGCTCTCCTTCTTCATAATGTAACCATGTGTGCTGATTCCAAAACTTTTCAATCTCTATAAAATAAGAATAAGGTACACTGATTTTTTTTTTAATGAAAGGTCACGTCTTTTATTCCAGACTGTCTTTCTATCAGAGTGAGCCTAGTAATACTCATGGCAAAGTTAGCTTCTAATTCCTGGACTTTTTATGGGTAGTGAGCATGAAGAATGATAAAGTAGACTCTATGCATGGATCTAGAGTTGGATTAATCATTTTTGTAGTAAATTAAAGTTATTCAGAGACTTAAGATTATTTAAGTAGAATCTAAGTGATACAGAGGTTTTTTTTTAACCAAGATTTAAAAAAGCTATTCCATCCACTTCATTTACAATCTTTTTGTTTTTTAATGATACAAATTTACTTACATCAGTGTTCAAAATACAAGATTTAAACATCTTAAATTTTATGGACTAGCACCTCCTGTTATTATTTACTACCTTCATCTTACCCACCTTAACCTAGGTTAGGTTATGGACATAAAAGGTTGGGAAAATTTTAGGGATAGATCTTACAGTTGCTTTTAATTTCCAGGAGTACATTGAACCTTTTAATATAGTACATCTTTTAAGGAATGAAAGAAATCAATAGCTGTCCAGGAATACTGTGTTATTTAGAACAAAATATATTTCCACACTACAAATGACTTGCCATGGAGTAAATCAAGTATATAATGAGCCATGGAGTAAATCAAGAAGAATAAGTAGATTGTGTGGTTAGTCTTGCTACTTCAAATGCTTTGCACTGCACCCAGTACCTTGTAGATTCTCATTATATATGTAATATAAATGGTGAATGAATTTTTTCAAATAGATCTCTGACAGAAGTGCTTTCCAAATAGATGAGTAACATTAGTGCTTGCTTAGCAGGTATACTAGGCAGAATTCTGAGATGATCATCATCCTGATGAAATCCCCTGCCCTTCAGTGGGAAGAACCTGTGAATATGATGAAATACCATTCCTGCAGTTACAGCTTGTTACACTATATGACAAAAGAGAGATTATCCTGAGTGGGCCTGACTAATCTGTTGAGTCCTTATAAGCAGAGAGTTGCCTCCAGTTGGCAGAAGAGGAAGAAGCTACAACAACCCAAAGTGTGAGAAGGAAGCAATGTGAGAAGATGTTCTGTGGCTAACATTGCAAATGGAGAGGACCAGGTGTCAAGAAATGAAAATGACCTGTAGTTGCTAAGAGTGGTCCTTGGCTGATAGCCAACAAGAACTTGGAGACTTTTGTTCTACAATCATAAGAAAATGAATTCTGCCAACAATCTGAATGATCTTGGAAACATTTTTTGTTTTGTTTTTTTGTTTTCCCAGTACCTCCAGGTAAATACCCAGGCTGGCTAATACATTGATTTTAGCTTTACGATACCCTGAGCAAACTACCCAGCCATGCTATGCGTGGACTGCTGACCTACAGAACTGTGAGCTCCTAAGTGGCCATTGTTTTAAGCCCCTAGTTTTATATCTGATCACATTCTCATTAAAAAAGAATTCCTGGGGGAGAGTTTTAAGTTTATTACCTGGAAACCCTCAGCTAATTTTTTTAAATGTTTAACCACTCCTCAGATAATCCCCATTTATTATATTTTACCATAATAATTGCTTATGGAAGAGCAGATGTTTGGCACAAATCTGTCTAATATGAGTTGTTTTAGCTACTACTCACCTAACTCCAAAGCATTAGAAAAAGGAAAAGAGACTAGCTTATATGAGGAAACAATTAATAGAACAGCCTATATTAGGAAGCAGTTATTTTGACTGAAACTTCTTTTTTGCTACAACAGAATCCTCAAGAAAATGTTCACTGGACAGAGTGAAAGATTCATTTCTACTGTTTAGATTATTGAGCCCTATGAACATATAGACTGCTTTATTCTTTTACGTTATGTAGTCAGTATCTTTCCTATTAGGAATAATTAAATTCCAAATTTGCTACTTGGATTTTATGTTGGAAATGCATTAGTTATGTTGAGACTCTTACCTAGTCTGTTTGAGTGCCTAACCTGTGGCTAAATCGTTTAATGAAATATACTCAATATAACCAAGACTGTGGTATATAATCACTGTCATTATGGTACATCAAATATTGTACTAAAGCTCTCTGAATTTAAGGCTGGAAAGGGAGTGTTTTTCTTCTTTTAGTGAATTTTTCTACAGTGACATCTTTATTCATGCAGCATGACATAGTGGTTAAGAACAATGACTATACATTCAGGTACATGTGAATTTGAATCTGACACTGAGTAGGTGTGTGATTGTGAAAATGCTTTTAAGCTCTCTGAGATTCAGTTATTTAATATGAAAAACAGGATGATTAAAAATATTGCCTCGTAAGATGTTAATTAGGATTAATTGAGATCATGCATATAAAGCATTTAGCCCAATGCCAAGAATAATTGAAGCACTCAGTGTATCTTAGTCTTAGATATTATTTTTACTGTTTTATATCAAAATTAGAAAATACAGATTAGCAAAAACTTTTTTTTTAATGTTACTAATCCCAAAGCTGGCCCCTATTGTGGAGAGGCAGAATCATCCAGTGGTTAGGCATTCAGATCCTGCACACTGATTAACAAGGTAGAATCCCAGATCTCCTGCTCACTATGTATACTACTTTGAACAAGTTAAACTTTCTGGGACTTGATTCCCTCAGCTATAAAATAAGAGTTTTATAATAGTACTTACTCTATAGGTTTGGCATGAGGATCAATTGAGTTAATAGATATAAATGCTTAGAATAGATCCTGCAATTCAGTTGTGCTATATACATGTTAGCCATTAGTATACCTTTCTGGCAAATATTTTTCTAAATTGTGTATTTATGTGTATAATATATGTTGTTTTATACATACATATAATGCAAAAGTAATACTATATTGTAGATACAGTCTTTGGACTACTTTCTAAGAGTAGAATTGCTGGAATAGAGAATGTAAATGCTTATGCTTCTTTTGATCTACATTGTCGAAATGCCCTTTATTAAGGTTGTAGAGATATACATTCTCAAAGCAATGCATGAGAGTAGCTGTTTCCCAAACAGTCACCCACATGGGCACTCTAAAACAACTTGATAATAATGCCTAATAGTTGGGGTAATTGAATTACAAATGAGGTGAGTATGGTTTTCTTTTATTTTTTCTTAATTTTTTGTATTTCTTTATTTTTGAATGTTGTATTTATTTTAAGAGCATTATTGTGAAAATTGCATTACAAAGAATTGCATTTCTCAATAAGAGCCAGCAGTAAGTGTTTAGTTTACTATTGCTACTGTAACAAATTACCAACTTAGTTCTGGGGATCAAAAGTCAGAAAACAGGTCTTACTGGGCTAAAATCAAGGTATATTTAGCTACTTTCCTTCTGTAGACTCTAGGGGGAGACTCTACTTTCTGCCTATTCCAGCTCCTAGAGGCTGCCCACATCCTTGGCTTATGGCCTTCTTCCCATAATGGCGTCACTCTGTCCTCTGCTTCCATCATATCTTCTCTTAGGTCTGACTCTTCAGCCTCCTCTTATGAGGACCCTCTGATTACACTGGGCAAACCCAGGTAATCTAGGATAATCTTTCCATCTCAAAATCTTTACTTAATCATATCTGCCAGGTAACATACTCACAGGTTCTGGGAATTAGGACACAAACAAAAAGGGGGAGGGAGTACGTTATTCCACTTACCACAGTAAATTAATTACTTTCATTTCTTCCCTGTGTAGCCTTAAGTTTAACCCACAATATATTAGCTAATCCTTAGAAAATGCTAAAGAGATTTAATTCTAATACTAAACTTCATAAATATTGTACAGAATATTGAACACTCAGAGACACCACTCAAAATTAAAACACAACTCTTTAGTAAAAGATAGGTAATACACTTAGCACTGCAGGGAAAACAGTGTGACTTTTTGTTAAGGATATTCCATGAGTATTGTACCTGATATTGGATAAACTACAGTGAAATCAAGAAAGCAATCCTTTTGCCTCTCATTCCTTTCTGTTTGCATTATCTTACCTTAGCTGAACCCTATTTTTATAGTGACAGAGGATAAGCCAAAAGGCATTGATAATTCTGAAATCTGGACCAGTGCCCATGGGAGAGTTGAATGAGACAACTGCATTTCTTTAACCTATGAAAGAAACCTAAAAACTTAAGGCCAAGTCTACAGGTTTTATATGTGAACACTCTAGTTTTATTCAAGTAATGTCAAGTTTTTTGCAAGCTTAATTTCTGGATCAGGAATTTCTTTTCATTGATTAAATCGGGCTCATTTCAATATGTAATATTCAATATGTCTGCTTTCTAAAGACCAACTTGCTTACCAAAAATATAATCTATTATCTTCATTATTGATAAACTAATTACCAATATCACAGTTTCCAGTGGTTTGGAAACAGCTTATAAACACTTGTTGTCTTAGCAGAGAAAAAGATGGCAGAGTAGAAAAACAAGGCAGAAATCTCCTCCCAAAAGCACATCAAACACAAAAACACAACAAATGCAAGGAAACCTGAAAATGACCTGAAGACTGCAGAACTGACTACCTACATATGAGGAAGAAGAGAAGACCTCATAGAAAAGCGTAAAGTGGCAAAGCTGATACCCAATGGGACCCAAGCTCTCCTGCAACCACAGCCCACAGATGGGAGACAGAAGAATGGAGCATGGAGGGGATAAGAGCCCAGAATTACTGAACACCTGGCTCTGGAGATCTGCTCCAGGAGCATGAGCCCACATTATATGGTGCTCTGGTGATTAGTAGGGCTGGACAACAAAGGTGGACCACTTGGGGAGGCTGAGATTCCAGCCATTTGTGGAGAACAGACATGCTCTACTGGTCTCCCTGAGAAAAAAAACAAAGCAGGGAGTTTGAAAGACTTCCCAGCAGTGGGAGGGACATCAGAGGGGTGAGAGTTAGACAGAGCTCTCATTTCAGGAGAAAGAGCAGGTGGACAATACCTCCCCAGCCTGCCCTCAGCCCAGCAGTTCAGAAACTCTCATGTGCCCAGATAATCCATTCCCCTTGCTGACAACACAGCCCCAAGGCTCCTCCTTATGCTCACAGCCAGCAAACAACCCACTTGGCCTGGCAGTAGCAGATGACTTCACTCTCTGGTAGGCAGAGGGAGACCCTCCCAGCTTTCTCAGCTCTGTTTCTGTTTCAGCCCAACTGGGGAGGTGCCTGCAGGAGCCAGCCCTGAGAGCTCCTTCCTCCCTGCAGGCACATCAGATCCTGCATGCCTGGAGCCCCCACCATTGCTGCAGTCCCACCTACAGCAACTTCAGCAGAGACTTCTGTGATCACACAAAGGTATGGCTGAATCAAACTGCCAACCTCGAATCAGACCATTACAAACCAGAAAAAAGGCAGTCCCATCCACTGTGCACCAAAGTCTGGGGATCCCATAATAGAAAGTAAAAAGGTTTGAAGAAACCCTGGCAAAATGAGGAGGCAGAGGAATATGCTCCAAGCAAAACTACAAGACAAAACACCAGAAAGAGGGCTGACTGAAACAGAAATCCTCAATCTTCTTGATAAAGATTTCAAAGTAAAAGTAAAAAACATGCTCACAGATCTACAGAAAAATATTTAAGATTCCAGGGAGGACCTCAACAAAAAGATAGAACTACAGAAAGCCACTCAGAGCTAAAGAATACAATGTCTAAAATGAAACATACAATGGAGCAATTTAATAGCAGATTATCACAGGTTGAAGAAGCTTTAAATGAACTGGAAATTAGGAAACAGGAAAATGATGAAGCCAAAAACAAAGAAAAAAAAAGGATCTCTAGGAATGAAAAAATAATAAGGGAACTGTGTGACCAATCCAAATGGAACAATATTCCCATGATGGGTTACCAGAAGTCAAACAAGGAGACAAAGGGATAGACAGTCCCTTTGAGGAAATAATTGTTGGGAACTTCCCCAATCTGAGGAAGGAAATAGACACTAAGGTCATGGAAGCACAGAGAGCCCTTAACAAAAGGAACCCCAGAAAGACAACATCAAGACATATAATAATTAAAATGGCAAAGATTTAGGATAAGGAGTGATATTGAAAGCAACCAGACAGAGAAAAATGATTACTTATAAAGGAAACTCCATCAGGCTATAAGCAAACTTCTCAGCAGAAACTTTATAGGCCAGAAGTGAGTGGCATGATATATTTAATGTAATGAAACAGAAGGACCTCCAACCAAGAATCCTCTACCTGACAGGATTTTCATTTAAATTTTAAGCAGAGATTATACAATATTCAGATAAACAAAAGTTGAAGGAATTCATCACCACTAAGCCAGCCATACAGGATATATAAAAGGGGTTGCAGTATATAGAAATACTCTTAAGGCTAAATAGCTTTCATCAGTGAAAATAAACCCACAATAAAGGTAGTAGACCAATTAATTCCCAAGCAAGTCTGAAATTAAAACAAAAGAAACAAAATCAACTACTCACAAAATCAGTCAAGGGATACACAAAAAGTGCAGGTTATGATCTCTAATACATAAAGTGTGGAGGAAAAAGAAGAAGAAAAATGTACCTTTAGATTGTGTTTGAAACGGAGTAATCAGCAGTTTAACATTGACTGATAGTCAATGTATCAAGTAAGGAAGCTATCCTTGAACCTTTGGTAACCACAAAACTAAAGTCTACAATAGATACACAAAAGAAGGAAGGAAGGGAGGGAGAGAGGGAGGGAAAGTAAAATCCAATCACAACACGAAAGCAATCTATCAAATAACAAGAGAAGAATTTAAGAGAGGAAAAAAAGTAACAGAGAGGAGCTATAAAAACAACTAGAAAATAATCAACAAAATGGAAATAAGTATATATCTATCAATAATCACCTTAAATGTAAATGGACTGCACCAATCAAAAGACATAAAGTGGCATAATGGATAAAAAACAAAACCCCTCCGAATGCTGCCTACAAGAGACTCACTTCAGACCCAAAGACATACACAGACTAAAAGTGAAGGGATGGAAAAAGATATTTCATGCAAATAGTAGGGAGAAAAAAGCAGGAGTAGTAGGACTTATATCAGAAAAAATAGATTTCAAAACAAAGTAACAAGAGACAAAGGGGATATAACCATTATTCATATAACGAGAGGATATAACCATTATATGTATCTATGCACCCAATATATGAGCACCAAAATATGTAGAGGGGGAAATAGACTGCAACACATTCATTTTAGGAGACTTTAACACACCACTCACTCCAAAGGACAGATCAACCAGACAGAAAATATGTAAGGAACACAGACACTGAACAATATATTGGAACAGATTGACCTAACTTACATCTACAGAACATTTCACCCCAAAGCAGTAGGATACACATTCTTCTCAAGTGCACATGGAACGTTTTCCAGAATATATCATATACTGGGCCACAAAAAAGAGCCTCAGTAAATTCAAGAATATTGAAATTGTATCAAACATCTTCTCAGACAACAGTGGTATGCAACTAGAAATAAATTACAGAAAGAAAACAAAAAAGCCTACAAACACATGGAGGCTAAATAACATACTTCTAAATAATCAGTAGATGAATGGCCAAATTAAAATAGAAATAAAAAAATATTTGGAGACAAATGAAAACAACAACTCAACAGCCCAAAACCTGTGGGATATTGTGAAGGCCTTCGTAAGAGGACCGTGCATAGTAATACAGGCTTACATCAAAAAAAACAAGAACAATCCCAAATAAACACCCTAAACTTGCAACTAAACAAACTAGAAAAAAAAGATCAAATGAACCTAAAAGTCAGTAGAGGTGTGACATAATAGAGATCAGAGCAGAAATAAATAAAATAGAGAGGAATAAAACAATAGAAAAAATCAGTGAAACCAGGAGCAGGTTCTTTGAGAAAAATAAACAAAACAGATAAACCCCTAGCCAGACTTATCAAGAAAAAAGAGAATATACACACATAAATAAAATTCAGAAACAAAAAAGGAATAATCACAATGGGTACCACAGAAATACAAATTATTAGAGAACACTATGAAAAATTATATGACAATAAATTGGACAACTTAGAAGAAATGACAACTTCATAGAAAAACACAACCTTCCAAGACTGACCCAGGAAAGACCCGAAAATCTAAACAGACCAATTACCAGTGATGAAATCAAATTAGTAATCTAAAATTACCTGAAAACAATACTCCAGACCCTGATGACTTTACAACTGAATTTTATTAAACATTCAAAGAGCTAATATCCTCCTTAAAGTTTTCCAATAAGTAGAAGGGGAGGGAATAATTGCAAACTCATTCTATAAGGCCAACATCACTCTAATACCAAAACCAAAAACACCACAAAAATAGAAAATTACAGACCAATATACCTGATGACCATAGGCACAAAAATCCTAAACAAAATATTAACAAACCAAATTCAAAAGTACATCAAAAAGATCATCCATCATGACAAATGGGATTTATTCCAAGGATTTAAGAATGGTCCAATATTTGTAAATCAATCAATATTGTGAATCATCAATAAAAAGGACAAAAATCACATGGTAATCTCAAAATAATATTTAATAACTAAAAATCTGAAAATTTTTCCTCTAATATTAACGAAAAGGACAAAAATGACATGCTTATCTGAATAGATGCTGAAACAGCATTTGACAAAATTCAACATTCATTCATGATAAAAACTCTTAACAAAATGGGTATAGAGGGCATGTACCTCAACATAATAAAGGACAAACCCACAGCCAACATAATATTTAATAGCGAAAAGCTAAAAGCTTTTTCTCTAAGATCGGGAACAATACAGGATGTCCACTCTCACCACTTTTATACAACATAGTACTGGAGGTTCTAGCCATGGCAATCAGATAACACAAAGAGATAAAAGACATACAAATTGGTATGGAAGAAATTAAACTGTCACTATTTGCAGATGACATGATGTTATACATAGAAAATCCTAAAGACTCCACCAAAAAACTACTAGAACTAATAACTGAATTCAGCAAAGTTGCAGGATACAAAATTAATACACAGAAATCTGTTGCATTCCTATATACTAACAATGAACTAGCAGAAAGAGAAATCAGGAAAATAACTTCATTTACAATTGCATCAAAAAGAATAAAATACCTAGGAATAAACCTAACCAAGGAGGTGAAAAACCTTTATACTGAAAGCTGTAGGACACTCATGAGAAAAAATTATAGAAGACACCAGTAAATGAAAAGGCAGAGGACCTGAATAGACACTTATCCAAAAAAGAAACACAAATGGCCAACAGGCACATGAAAAGATGCTCCACGTTGCTAACCATCAGGGAAATGTAAATTAAAACCACAACGAGATATCACCTCACACCAGTTAGGATGGCCACTACCCAAAAGACAGGAAATAACAATGCTGGAGAAGATGTAGAGAAATGGGAACCCTCCTACACTCTTGGTGGGAATGTAAATTGGTGCAGCTGCTATGGAAAGCAGTGTGGAGGTTCCTGAAAAAACTAAAAATAGAAATACCATTTGACCCAGTAATTGCACTCCTAGGAACTAACCCGAAGAAAGCAAAATCCTTGATTCGAAAGACATATGGTCCCGTATGTTTATCACTGCACTATTCGCAATAGCCAAGCTATGGAAGCAATCTAAGTGGCCATCAGTAGATAAATGGATAAAGAAGATGTGGTACATAAACACAATGGGATATTACTCAGCCATAAAAAGGACAAAATCCTGCCATTTTCAATAACATGGATAAATCCAGAGGGTATTATGCTCAGTGAAATAGGCCAGGCCGAAAAAGACAAATACCAAATGATTTCACTTATTTGTGGAGTATAAAAACAAAGCAAAACAGAAGGAACAAAATAGCAGTACACCAGAGACAGTAGAAGGGACTAATGGTTACCAAGTGGGAGGTATTGGGGAGTTTGGGGGAGAGCAGAAAGGGGATAAAGGGGCACAATAATTCACAGTCGCAATTTAAGTTGATCATGGGAATGGTAGTACAGCACAGAGAATACAGTTAATTATTCTATAACATCTTACCATGTTGACAGTGGCCAAACTTGAGGGGGTGAGGTTTTAATAATATGGGTAATTGTTGAACCACTGTCTTGTATATTTTTAAAACCAATATAAGATTGTATATCGATGATACTTTAATTAAAATTTTTGTAAAAGATGTCATTTATAAATTGTAGTGTTCATTTGGCATAGTAATATTACTTATACAGGAATACCACAGCCCTTATTAGCTGAGTTTACATATATAGTTTTTGAATAAAGCATAGGAAAATTCAATAATTGAAAAGGATATTTGATTTTAACTCAATTTAATTATTGTTAATAATCATCAGCAGCATTGATTGCTGTGATCTGATTTTTATCATTCTTTTAGAGTCATAAGATTTGCTTTAGCTATTCATTGTGATGGTATGCCTCACATAACAAAATTGTATAACATGCAGAATAGTTTCTTTCACTGTGTCATTTTCAATCATACTTATAATAGAGATTACAATTTTTAGTAATATTCCTAAGGGAAATAAAATATAAGGCAGCAAGAAACCAAAACATTATCTCCCTTTGACATTGATAGCTCAGCAGTTGAATAAAATTCTGCAAATAGAAATTGTTAACCACTCCTTAATGATATCTTTCCTCCTTAATGCCCAATTCTGGTTTCTCCTCTCACAGGTAAACTTGGCATTGATACTCTGGAGGATTCCTATTAAATGTTTGCATGATGGGAAAAATGTTCCCTAATTAATCATCAGTGGGCTGCACTCGTAATTTTTTGTTGGTTGGTTTTCTGGTGCAGGTGCACATAATTTGAATGGAATTTAATTATGGCGCAGGTAATTTAGCAGCTTTTATTCTCTAGTGAAAACCAAGGTAATTAAGATGGTGTTTGTGTTCAAGGAATTTCAGAAGCATAGAATGTGAGAAATGGAAGAGCCCTGATATGTTTTCATGACCTAGTCTCTTATTTTACAAATGAGGAAACTGAAACCCAGAGACTCAGTGCCTCCCTCCCCTAAACCCCTTAGACTTAGCCCCAAATGAGCTTGTTGATCTCCAGCTGGCTGTAGGCAAATCTACGAAGATCATAAAGTCTCTACTTCCTCACTCTGCCCTTCACTCGGTCTTTCTTACTCTCTCCCTCCTCATTTTCAGGTATTCTGTTCTTTCCTCTCTTCTCCATATCAAAGTCAGCCACAGCTCTGTACTCAGACTTACACACTTAGCTATGTATTTCATTCCATTATTATCTTCCCCAGAATTCTTTGCATTAACAAATCATAAACTGTGGAATTGTGGAATGAAGAATTACCTGGCATTAGTGGATGAATGAGGCAAAACTTGAAAATTGGATGCCTTTTAGGCATAAAGTTGGCCCTCTATAACCTTAAGTAGTGTTATTTTGTTCAAGTTGCCCCAGAAACCTAGAATACATCAGCTCTGTTTAGATGTCCCACAAAAATTTTGTATAGGTTTGTTTTTTTATTAACTACATACAAAGAGGGATTATAATAACAATATAACAAACAACCACACACTACCATCAAATTTAAGATATATCAAAATATGAACTTTGACATCCTTGTGAAACCTATCCCAGTCACATCCATTAAATTTTTCCTGTCAGATGAACAAAAGACTTTAAAGTTAATTATTGAAATTCACTTACACTTCTCTATAATCTTACCAGTTACTTTTATACCCTTTCAAAAATATATTTGTTTTAATATAGAGCTTTTAAAGGGTTAAAAATGAAATGTGTAAATGAGATTATTAGGTCTTTTGCAAATAGCTTTTTCTGCTTCAATATTATGATCTTAAAATTCATGCATGTTTGTAGTTCTAGTTTATTTAATTTCGCTACTGTGTAGTACTCTATTGTACAAATGTATCTATCACAACTTATTTATCTGTTCTATATATGCCATGAATATATATTGTAAATACTGATACATTTGGATTTACTTTTGTCATTTTGTGTTTTCTAGGTACCTTCATCTTCTGCCTATTTTTATCTCCTTTTTTGCCTTCTTTTGAATGATTTATTTATTCTACTATCCCTCCTTTACTAGTCTGGCATTTTGTCTTTTAAATTCTTTTCACTGAAATATAATTGGCATACAATATTATGTTTCTTTCAGATGTGTAACATAGTGGCTTGACAATTGTATGTACATTATGTAATGTTCACCACAGTAGTTTCTATCTTCCACAATACATTATTCCAATATTGATAACTATATTCCCTATGTTGTACTTTTTATCCCTGTGACTTGTTTGTATTTATAACTGGAAGTTTATACCTATTAATCCCCTTCCCCTATTTTTCCTATCCCTTCACTTCCTTTCCCCCTGACAATCACCTGTTTGTTCTGTGTATTTATGAGTCTCTAAACATTTTTAAACTCTGTCTAATTTTGTAAGAGCCACATTAGAAATTATGCTATCCATACTTACCAGAATCTAAGATTGAAAAAATGGAGAATTTCATTCATTTATTTCATCCATTCAAAGCACCAATACAGCTCTTGGAATATCTCAGACAAAAGCCCTGTCCTGTTAAAACTACATTCTACTTCTGTGAAAACTTGTATCTTAATGACTTCAACACACTCTGTCTCCAAACAACTTGCCTCCTGACTTATATGCTGTTGCTGTTATATACAGAATTCTAATTTGTTTTATATTTAACTCTATAATATTTTGTTATTATTTGCTATTTAGTGAATATTTAAGTATATCTCCTACTTTGTTTATTCATCATTCCCACTTGCATTGTACAGTTTCATTTGGAATCACTTCCTTCTACCAAAAGAGGATTCTTTGTGGAGATATGTTGATACAAACTTTGGCTATTTTTTTCTAAAATAACTTTAGTTCACCCTCATTTTTGAAAGATATGTTGCTGAATATACAACTCTAGGTTGACAATTGTTTTCTTTTAGCAGTTTGAAAATATTCTGCTGTCTTCTGACTTTAACTGCTGCTGTTAAGAAATCATACATTATTCTAGTTAATTCTTTGTAGGAATTTTTTTCCTTCTTTCTGACCAATTTTAAGTATTTCTGTTTGTCTTTAGATATAGTATGATGTGTCTAGATGTTGACTTGTTTTTATTTATTCTGATGAGAATTTGGGCCTCTTGACTCATGATTGATGTTTTCCATCAGTTTTGGAAATTTCTTAATTTTCATTTCTTTGAATATTCTCTTTTCCTTGTTCTTTCTCAACTCTCCTCCTGAAATAATATATTATAGCTCCTCATTCTATTTTTTAAATTTTTTTTATTGCTCTTACATGTTTTTCATTTCTGTATGACCCTATACTGGATCCTAGATGATTATTTTCAAATCTATCCTCCTGGTCATAAATTCTCTCTTCAGCTATTTCTCATGTCTTTCAGTGTATGTATGTGAATTGATAGTTTTAAATTTATTTTAATCACTTTTATTTCCAAAAGTTATTTTTATTATTTGTACTATTAGCACAGTGTCTTGCTCCTGTTCTGGTTTTTATTCTTTCTTTTAGCCTTTTAAACATGTGAGATATAAATATTTTCTACAGTATGTCTGATGATCCTCCCAATAAGGAGGAGTTAGGGACATTAAGTAACTTCCCCAAGGTTATTCAGCTTGTAAGCACTGCACCTGAGATCTGAACAGTGGATTCCAAACACTCCTCACTACTATGTGTCTGTCTCTTTTGTATAATAGATCCAAAGAAATGAAGGTCCAGCTGAGGCAAGATAAAGTATGCTAAAGACTGTGGCTGCACTTGTCTCACTATAGACTGTACTTCAAGAATTAAAAGATTTCAAAATGATCAAAGAATTAGACTGCAAATTATCTTGGATCAACTTTTGTAAAATTGTGTTTTCTAATTGCTTTCACTTTGGGTTAACATCTCAAGGAAATCAGCATGTCAGAGTTGTAAAGATATTCCAGGATTAAAAGATGTAAAATAGTAAGCAATATTTCGGTGGCTTACTGTTGGTCCAGTCAGCAAGATAAAAGAAAGGGCACACATACTCATTTGGTTGAGTATTCATTCACCTTATCTTTAGTGAGTACTTCCTAGTTGCTCAGATGCATCAGTGAACAAAACAAAGTTTGTGCTTTTAGGAGCTTATATTCTAGAAAGAATAAAGAAAATACACAAATAAATGTTTGATGTCAAGTGGTAATAAGTATTATTAGGACAAATAAAGCAGTATTCAAGATGTTTCTGGTAGGAGTAGTAAGATATTCTGCAAGTATCTGAATGAAGTGAAGGGAAGATCCATTTGGATATCTAGGAAATCTTTCCAGATTGATGATGGAGATTATATGTGGTGCACTAAAGAAGGCCACTGTCAACCAGGGGCTTGGAAGTGAGGCCATGGCAATAAGTAGGGGTTAGCTCATCGTAGGCCCTAGGAAGAATTTGGGATTTTATTATGAATGAGCTAGAAATCCACTGATGGAATTTGAACAGGGAAAGATATGAACTGATTTATAATTTAAAAGCCTCATAGCTCTTGTGTGATGAATAGATTTTGTATGTGTCTATGTGCATGTTTAGGTATGTAAGGATAAAAATAGACAAAGCAGTTCAAATAATACAAACTTGGAATTAGGTAATAGTGATGAAAGTGGGTCAAAGGAGCCAGATTCAGGACATACATTGAGGTAGGAACAACACAATGATTTATGTGGATTCCTCATGTGAACATGAAGCCATGAAAAATGCCCATAAACAGTGGAAGAAGAGAAAGAAATAGTAAGCTTAATTAACTTCTTTTAAAAAAGCAAAAATGTCATAAAAAATGGGAGTAATGTCCTTATGCATTATCACAGTCCATCTTGAAATATTCAGATTTCTGTTTTCAACACCAAACATTATTAGTGTTGGTACCAAAGTATTGGTTTCAAACTTCTTTATTTGTAGAACCCTTTTTAAAACTGAAATCTTATACCACATCAGAATATAAAAATGTGTAGTTTTATTTTATTCATAGATATTTTATATAAATCCAAGCTTGTAATATTTATAATAAATTCAATCAGTTAAATAGTAAGACTAAAGAATATTAAACAGTTAGTGCCTTCATAAAGCTTAACATTTGTTGGATGGCATGATAACCGGCTGTATGGGTGAGTTTATTTAGAGAAGCCTGAAAGTTTCAAGAACTAGGACACGGGAAAAAGTCAATAGCAAACCACTTTACTTCAGCATAGAAAGGAAAAAGCTCTGTTAAGATGACTTCAGGGTCAGATAATCACCATTACCCTTCCCTAACCTTCATCTGTTGCAAACTTTTAATTCAATCACACATGAGCAAAGTATTAACATTTGACACCAATAGAATTAATAACCTCTTTTTTTCACTTTGTATGTTCCTAATTTAATAGAACTAATATGATAATACAAGAGCAAAGTTCTTAAAAAAGAACACAATCAATAGGGTGCTTGATTTTCACCTTTCCCTGTTACTTTTACTGAGCTCACTTTTGGAGTTTGCCATGTTTTAGAAGAATAAATATTCAATGACCTTACTTTCGTCATTCATAGTGTACTATTTTTGAAATGCTGAAAGATAGGAAGCCGTGTACAAAGGACTTGATATTGTTAACTGAACTGTCCAGTTACTCACTGATTACAATTCACCAACTCAAACATGTTATGACCATGTCAGTTTGCTCAAAGCTAAGAAACAGATTTGAAATATATTGACACTGCTTGAGAGAATAGATTCTATTCCCCCTCCTGTCAGAATCATTCCATATATATTTGTATTTCTCTAGTAGCCCAACACACAAAATGCTGACTTCTAAAACCAAGAAGCAAAAAAGCAAGGAAGTAGTATTCCTCATTTCAAAATTTTACCTTGACCAGCTTCCTTGATTCTTGAATGGTTTCTCCAGCCAGAGCCTTTAATTAAAGTATTGTTGGTTTATAAAATTTGAGAAACTTTTCAACTATGTCAAGCAAAGTAGACCTGAATCAGGAACCAGTGTAAGACAAGATTTACCTAACAAGAATCCTGATAAACATTTCATTTTTGATAAATCAGATTCTTCCCTGGGAATTTATAGGAGCAGGTGCCTCACTTTTCATGATCAAATGTGTGGACTGTCCTCTCTCACAAGGATCACTGCTCTTTTTTTGTAAATCTTCCTGCCGGCCTCTACTCAGTACCTCGGAACTGCCAACTGTTCTTCTTTCTTGCTTTTAGAAATGTCTCATCTTTGAATTCATGGACCTATTTAAATGCTTAGAAAGAAATTCTCAGATGCCTTGTTCAATAGATCTAACATAGCTTTCTGAAGTTCAGTTTGAGGTCATGATTTGTGAGACTACAGAGAATAAATAATTATTGTGACATTTGTCCCTCTATTGACTATAAATAATGCATTTTGGTTAATTGTTGCATCTTATGGTCTTTGACCAGTAATATTCTGTGACTGAAAAACAATTTTCAACCATTTATGATTCAAAATTGGTTTTATAAGGATTGAATTTAGTAAAAAATAATGAATGTAAATGCTGCAGAGGATTACTTTGTAAAAAATACTTTAATCTTACCCTTGTTGCTGTGAACAAAAAAGGCATATGCTTAACGACCAGAAATTGAGTCAATGTATTGTGAAATTTCCTTGGTTGAAGGTGAATAATGCACAAGATAAACCAATGACTGAAATATATCTTAGGGGGATGAAAAAAATGTCAGCATGGTTTTACTTCTCTGAATTATAACATCATAAAAACCTTGTAATCCATCTTTGTAGCAAAAGTGTCTCTAGAAACTGTGGAATATGTTCTTTGATCACACACACATTGTTTCAATTAGCTTTTCAGAAGAAGCCTTTGTATTGTATTTTCAAGCTTTCTTTCCAAGTAAGAGTTAAATGTGCTTCATATGCAAATGAAAGTCCTCAGTCCCCTTCAGTCCCTAAACTATTGTTCCTAATTTGGAGCCACCTGAGCATTCAGTTCTGAGAAGGAGAATCTTACCTGCATAGTTTATAGCTTCTTCGATATCAATGTATTGAAGTTGTTGACTATGCATAAAATGGAAATGATAATTTCTTATTGGAAATAAAGGAGCAACCCCCATGGTGGGGAAAGGGAAATGTTTTCTTACAAATACTTTTATAAACTTGGTGATTAATAGCACTAAATTGCTTATTTTAACTATCACCTTCCTTTTCAAAAACATGCCGAATATGCTCAAATTATACTGTATTTTTAATCGTATTTCAGATTTTAGATGAAGTTTAAACTAGCTGTTAAATATATTACTTTGATTTTATCCTCTAACTGCTTATTTCTTTTAATATCTTTTCCCCCTTTAAATATTTCCTAATAACCTATCTTCCCAATTTCTTCCACTCTCCAAATTCTTTTCTTTCTCTCCCCTCCATTCCTCCATCCCCTCCATATTTGGTTTCTTATATTATCTTCAGGTATTTCATTTTATTTCTCTCTTTAAAAGATGCATGCATGCTTACTTCACATATGTAGTTTCTGTTTTAAAAGCTTACTAAGCGAACTGGTTATTACAGTATTAGATATCAGCACTTCTTACACCCTAGCTATTTTCCCTATGTATTTAAAATTTATAAAATGAGGGAAAACAAAAGCAGCCACCTGCTTTTTTTTTTTCCATTTAGGCTTTATGAGACCTGGCACTTCCAACTTTGTTAGATTTGGAGCCATATATAAAGTTGACTTGACATCTATAGCCTGATGTGCTTTCTGATTTTATCGCATTCTTCTTGCACATTTCATCTTTTACTACACCCGCCTTTCTGTCTCTGACCATAATGGGAAGTGGACTTTCAGTTTAGGCATAATAGGGTAGAAATCAATTTAGAGGATTATTAGCAATATGGTATTTATAATAACATTATAACTCAGGAGATTTTTAATTATAATAATAAAGACATAAGTGAAGGTAAGTGACTGGCACAAGAGCAGTTAAGATCATAACACACATAAATCCAGACCAGCATTTGGGTCTGGAGTCAGTCAAAGCCAGGATATTTGACAAAGTTACTATTTGGTAGAAGAATATTAAAATCAAGACACAAAGTCAAGATAGGAAGAGACAGAGTCCAGAGTCTCTGCCACTTGTTGAGAGAGCCTTAGATAGAGACCTTCTGATAATTTGTGGTATCTATCCCAAAAATATTTACAAGGAACCACAGTTCCATGTAGTTAAGGCTCAGTAGTTAAAAGTGATTTTGCAAAGGACCAAATGCTCTGTTCTAATCATGGAGAGTCACAGTCACTTCAGGATGTTTAAGACTGAAAATCAATTTTGTTTATGTAGTTTTTCCCCAAACTATTTGACCTGTTGACATCCTTGAATGAACTCATTTTGGAAACTAAAGTCTTGGATGCATCCTTACCGCCCTCTCTGTTGGCTCTATATTCAATCACCAAGTTCTAAACGTCTCAGGGATTCTTTCCTCAACGAATTCCTTGCAGTAATTCCCTCCTTCCTGCTATCACCTGTGTTCAGGTTAGTGGTTCTCAGTATGAACAGGAGTGAGGAGAGATAGACATAGTTCACATCAGTAGTAGTACATGTAGTTTCCAAAATCAAATACATGGTCAACAGGCACATGAAAAGATGCTCCACATCGCTAATCATAAGGGAAATGCAAATTAAAACCACAGTGAGATATCACCTCACACCAGCTAGGATGGCCAACATCCAAAAGACAAGGAACAGCAAATGCCAGTGAGGATGCAGAGAAAGGAGAGCCCTCTTACACTGTTGGTGGGAATGTAAATTAGTTCAACCATTACGGAAAGCAACATGGAGGTTCTTAAAAAAACTAAAAATAGAAATACCATTTGACCCAGGGATTACACTCTTAGGAATTTACCCAAAGAAAACAAGATCACAGATTCAAAAAGATATATGCACCCCTATGTTTATTGCAGCACTATTTACAATACCCAATACATGGAAGCAACCTAAGTGTCCATCAGTACATGAATGGATAAAGAATATGTGGTACATATTCACAATGGAATATTATTCAGCCATAAGAAGAAAACAAAACCTACCATTTGCAACAACATGGATGGAGCTAGAGGGTATAATGCTCAGTGAAATAAGCCAGGGAGAGAACGATGAGTACCAAACAAAAACTGAAGGAGCAAAACAGCAGCAGATTCACAAAACCCAAGAATGGACTAGTGGTTATCAAAGGGAAAGGGGTTGGGGAAAGTAGCTGGGAAGGGAGGGGAAAGGGGATTAAGAAATATTATGATTAGCACACATAAGATAGGGGCCACAGGGAAGGCAGTATAGCTCAGAGAAGACAAGTAGTGACTCTATAGTATCTAACTATGCTGATGGACAGTTACTATTATGGGGTATGTGGTGGGAACTTGATAATAGGGGTGGATGTAGTAACCACAATGTTGCTCATATGAAACCTGAGCAAAAGATTGTATATCAATGATACCTTAATTAAAAAAATCAAATACAACATTGTAATTTTTTCCATTGGTCTCCACCATAAACTCTTCTCTTGTCAGATTTTTCAGGTCATTATTGCATGAATAATCCTTGCTTATTCTTGCAACAGTCTTCCCTTATGAAAGGATCATCTCTGGAAACTCCCTGCTACTTCTTTTCCAACTCATATCCATCCATATCTTACTTATTTCTTAGGATTTAATTCTCATCTGACCGTTCTCCAATTATTCTGAGCAACAGCAATCTTTTCTTAATCAACTTTCTGTACCAAAAATATCTGTCATTATTTGATCCTGATAATGTAGGACGTGTATTTAAGCATATCTTAATTCCCCCAATTATGTTTTATGTGTCCCTTGGGCTAGAAGTTCCTATACTTCAGTGGCTTATTCAAAGTGACAAATAAAATCTATTGCAATTGTCAATAATTAATGTTTATGAATATTTGGATATTAATTAGTCATGGAAGAGCTACAAATCCATAAGAGAGTCTATTTATATAAAATCTAATCCTGCATCAAAATAATAAAAGTGGTCTATCCTTAGAAAGCTGTGAGAAATGTGATTCTCTTTTAAACTGCTACAGGGAACTTGCTCAGTCACCAATTTATTTAAAATAGAAACTAATGAAACTTTCTCCTTATTTTAAAATTTGAAAGATCACCCTGCATTTCTTGATTCAAAAATATATGCTCAAATGTATAAAAACTCAAAAAGGAGAAACAGATTAAGCAGTCATTAATTTAGTTCAAGAAGTGAATATAATTATACATTTGTAATCCTTTTGTGTAAAGTATCGCTCTTTTAAAATGCATCCACATCTTGGAAATTAACCATCTGTATATATTTTCATTGTATTTTTTGAACTCTGGATTTGTGCTAAAGGTGTTGTTTTCACGGCTGTACTTACCAGCTATCTAAAGGTCCCCATTCTAGTCACTTCGTATGGCATCTTAAAATGATCAGACTCATTTGGGTTACTCTTTGAGCATCTCTCTCTCCCCACCATCAGGAAAGCTCTGTGACCACCAGGCCTTGGTCACCACGGTCCCTGCTGCCAGGTTGTGGTTGCCACTGTGTTATCCTGGTCTGTGTAGGTGCTTGGTATCGACCTTTTGTATAAATAAATAAAATACTTGCATAGACTAGAACAAGTCACAGCTTAAATAATACTAAATTTTACGGTCTGACTTTTCTTTGCACCAATGTTATTGGTAGTCTGAATATCTTAACAACAAGCTTTTGGAAATTCTTTGAAAATAAATGCCTGATTACTTACCTAAATAGACCCATTCTCCCACACATACACACTCATAAACTGGAAGAAAATGATTCTAAATAAGATTTTGTCTCAAAATTTGTACTGCTTTTAGAATTTAAAAAAATGTTGATAAGATTATTTTCATGAAATCTTTCTGTAGTCCAACACCTATTTTACTGCTTGTGTTTCTGATATATTTTTTTTCTTGGGAAAACACTGAAAGACATACTGTGTAAACTTTAACCTAGAAGGGCTGGCTCACGGTCTTATGAAAAGACAAAATTCCCTTGTGTATCTGAGCCAATCTGACGATTGCTATGGTATTGATGTTTTCAGTGTCGATTTCCATTTTATGCTCATGACTGTTACCCCTTTTCCTGCTCAACCAGTTCAGATGAAATATTGAAAACAACAAGCCCAGCTCTATGGGTCAAATAGTAATGATACATGTAGAGCAACTATCCAGTATATATTGAGAATCTAAAATACTCAGATATATTCAGTCTTATTGGTAATAATAATGATCACTTTAGAGAGTCTTCTGAATCAGGTACATTTTTCTTACATTAGTGCCTTGACTTCAGTTATTACTGTTGTTATTATTATATGTTTGCTTTGTTTGTTACTGTGGTGTTCATTTTGCAAATGCTTTCAACAATGACATAAAAAACAAACTGACACGATGCTGAACTCAAATACCTTTGAAAACAGACTTCTTTCTTTAACAGTGGAGAAAGCTCTCCACCATTATTCTTAATTCTTTTTATTAAACTGAGCATATGGGCTAAATAACATTCAAGTAAGAATGACTTTAACTTAGTAGTTATTCTGATTGAGAAAAACTTAAGTTTTCCATTAGGTCATGTTTGGAAAAACACTCTTTGTAAAATAAGCCACACTGTAACTAAAAATATTTACAAAATCTAGAGAAATATGAGCTAGAATTCAAACTAGGAATAGCAAAAACAATTATTATTACAGAGCTTTTATTAATTTCAGACTTTCACTAGATACTTTCCTAAATTATATCCTTTTATCCTCATGGTAATCATGACATGATACTACTGAGGCTCAAATATGGGTTAAGTAAGAGGCCAAAATTCATCACCAGTTAAACTTTTCACACCCTGTTTTCCTCACTTGTGAGAATAAAAATCATTACATTGTAATCAGAAAAGGTGTTAAATCACCTGTTTTTTTCTGTTGCTAATTGAAATGAAGGGGGACAGAAAAAAGTTAAGTACAAAAATAAGAAAAAAGGGAGTTAAGCATTATTGCATTTGTCTAATGGCCCTTCCAAAGACAGAATATATAAACATTTGATTCATAATTCAAATGAATACTTTTCTAATTCTAAGAATAAATGCCATTTTCTAAGAAATATGTACAGTCATACAGTAAAATACTTGTTCTTTTTTTAATGTGTGTGAAAGAAAAAAAGAAAAATTGCAAACCAGTTAATTCCAAAGCAATTTCAGTTACCTGCCCTTTAAGCACTCTCATCCAACTTCCACTGATAATTTTAGAGACAAAGAAAGCATCTCAGTAAGGTAAGGCTCCTGAAACTCTTCTTACAGGATAATTATGAAGGGAGAGTCCCATAAGGACTAAATGATTTGGGGATTGAAAGTGGAAAAGACTTAATTCCAAAGAGAACCAAAGCCAAAAATAACAAAAAGAATAAGTGCCACCCATGGGTTGTTAAAGGCTCTTTTAATTTTGATAGATACAACTTTTGTATTATTAGTATAACTGCTCACATCTTAAATAATACTAAATTTTAAGGTCTGACGTTTTTTTTTGCAGCAACATTATTGGTAGTCTGAATATCTTAACAACAAGTTTGATGAAATTTTTGAGAATAAATGCTATGATTACTCACCTAAATAGACCCACTCTCCCACACATACACACTGCCTTTCATAAACACACGTCTCTTTTTCTTACATTTGTAATAATTTATCTCTGAGATGCAAGGAAAATCCAATTCCAAAATGAAATGCAAAATGCTTTGTGGGATAGCTTCTCTTCAAATTATGTAATACTTAGCTCATATAACTTTCCTCAATTGAGTTAATTTAATTAAGCAATTATTTTTGCTTAGTAAAAATGTCCCCAATATTTCTTCCTCGTGATCTGAGTCCTCAAATCACAATATGATGGAGCATCTCTAGTAGTTTCTTGGAATGTTTCAAATTTTTCAAATATACATGAATGTGAAAGTTAACAATATTTATTTAAAATAAATAAATGCATATTAAGCTTAATGGAGATTAGAGGAAATAGCATATAAAAATATAATTTAAGAGGATTATGTAATTCCCAGGGTTAACAAATTAGTTTGGGTTCATATCCTAAAATTTGTATCAAGAAAATAGAGGAAACCAATTTTAGAAAGACTGGGTTTATTTATTTAGTAGTCATTGCATTTATTCAACAATTGTTAATTGCCTATGCTGTCACAATCAGAAACTCAATTAGACAATAAGTATAAAGTCATAGACCTGCCCTCAAATAATTTTATGGCAAGTAGGGGAGAGGTTAAAAAAAAATTAAAACAGAATTTTTAAAAACACAGTGGTAATTGTTATAATAACAGGAACAGGGAATTACTTCCCCCTTAAGAGGGGATGCTGTACATATGCCCAAGAAAGACTTTTTGGAAAAGTTGACAATTAAGTTGAGCATTAAAGGATAACATGGTGTTGGCATAGTGACATATCATTTCAGACACAGAGCATCGATGGGGCATTCTGAAAGTATTGTAGCCTGAGAAAGAAGAAATGACTCAAGTTACTGTAATTGGTGCTTTATGTTTGGAATGGCAGAATATGAATGGGAATAAGAGACAAACTTCAAGATGTGAAGAAGCTAGTTATACTAAGAGTTAAAGTTATACCGAGAAGTTATGTTAAGTATTTTATATTTTATCCTGAAAGCTACTTGGTTTTAAATCCTGAGAATACACTGGATTGAGGACTAATTTAAGAGAGAAAAAGATCACAATGCAAGTGGTAGGAAAATCAAGTACTAGAAGACTCCAGTAATACCTTCAAGAAATTAAGACCTCAATTAACTCCTGTCAGTGAGGGAAGAGAGAGAAAATGAGATTTGAGGTCTCTTTACATGATAACATGGTAACAAATCTGATGTTGGGGATGAAGGTGAGAGAAGAATCATGGATGACTTCCTCAGTTTTAGTTAGACTGATGGAAAGCTGGTGATTGTATTCATGGTGATAAGGAATTCAGGTGGAGAAGAGGTATTGGGGGGAATTATTATTAAATTGGTCCTGTTAGGGTTCAGTTGCCTTAGTAGAATCCAAGAGTGATATTTTATAGATAGATAACACATAGGTCTTGAATTTTAGGACGTAAGAGTTCTAGGTTGGAAACTATGTCAGCCAGGGCTGCTATAACAGAATGCCACAAAATGAGTGGCTGAACAATAAGAATTTATTTCTCACAGCTCTGGAGCGTGGAAGTCAAAATCGAAGTTGCCAGCAGGGTTGGTTTCTAGTAAGACCTCACTTCCTGGCCTGCAGACAGCTGCCTTCTCTCTGGGTCCTCACATGACCTTTCTTTGTGTGCACAGATTCTCCTAGTCTCTCTTAAAAGCCTCCTCTCTTTAAATGGGCACTGGTCCTATTGGAGTAGCTTCCCACACTTATGACCTCATTTTATCTTAATTACTTCCTTAAAGGCTTCTCTCCAAGTATAGTCACATTGGGGGCTAGGGCTTCAGCATATGAATTTGGGGAACACAATTCAGTCCATAACAGAAATAAATATTTGATGACAGGAAAAAGATTATCATCATTTTACAAATGGAGTGACTGAAGTTGGAATTTCTAACCTACTTGTGTGTCATACAGAGGGGATTAGAACCAGAATGCGCCTAGTCCTCTACATTCATATGATGCAGTAGACAGGAAAATTGCCCTGCCTGGCAAGTACAACCTGAACAACAATAACAAAATAACAATAACATCACACAAGTCAACAGAAAATTAGCCAGGGAGGTTATGGAGGCCTCATAGAGACACTAAGTCTTCATTGAATTTCCAAAAGTAGTAGAATTAAATGGTGCTAGCTGACTTCAGGAGACATGCATTTCATGACAGCAAATAATAATCATAATAATGCCCCAGAAATTTTCTCAGGACATCAAACACAGTTCCAAATCTTATGGATAACATCCCAGGGAACCTTCAATATCCTTACACAATAAACCGTGCTATTTGTGACTCTGAAGAATGATGAGTAAAGCAGTCTCCCCAACTGTGATTTGAAGCTGAGGTTCCAGGGAAACTAGGTATTTCAAAGCCAAGTTTGCCTTACACCTAAAAACCTGCCCCTCCGGCTGTGTTCAAACATATGAATTCTTCACTACACAATATGATGATTATCTAGCTTTCACCAGATGGCTGGGCAAGAACAAAAGGCTGGGATGGGTAAAGAGGATTTTTATTATTAGGTTGCTATTCTTATGAAACATTCATACAGTAAAGGAATTGCCTTGCCATTAAAAGACATTTTGTTAGGGAAACTTATGGAAAAGATGCTTGCACTGCCTTTAAAGTAACTGTACAGGTATTCAGGAAAAAAAAGAAAACACGAAAGAAAAGGCTGAGTTAGAAGCTCAGTTCAGAACCATATTTTCAGAGTAATGGAAAATGTAGACTTCTATTGGACTAATTTAAAATTCTGGGAGCATAAATTTGAGCATTAATTATATGCCAAGCAGAATTTATTTTATTACTGTACCGGTGCTGATGTAGAAATAGTGATACCCTATTTTTCTTCTGTCACAACTTGAAATCACTTTGAACTACAGGCCCAATTAAAGTGGGTAGTTCAACACACATCTGTTGTGTGTGCAGAGTTCATCAGGATTCTTAGTTTCCCAAATGTAATCGGGGGTTTACTTTGAATTCAGCATCTTCTCCCTTCATTCTCCTTGCCCCATCCAGCACTACCACTTGTCTAAATGAACTACAGGAGATCAGATCCTTCAAAACATGGTGTTGATCTCACTTTCGAAAGTGAGGAATGATGGAGAAGAGGTGAGTCAGGTGTGTGATTTGCATTATTAAAGTATAGGCACATCTTGGGGTTATCACAGGTTCGGTGCTAGACCACTGCAATAAAGTGAACACCTCAATAAAGCAAATCAAATGAATTTTTGGTTTCCCAGTGCATGTTTTCACTATACTGTAGTCTAGTAAGTGTGTGATATAGCATTATGTCTAAAAAAGAATGTACATAGCTTCACTGAAAAAAACTTTCATTGCCAAAGATTACTGTCATTGCTAAAAAATGCCATCCATCATCTGAGCTTTCAAATAGGAATCAGTGATCACAGGTCACCATAACAAATATGATAATAATGAAAAAGTTTCACATATTGAGAGAGACATGAACTGAGCAAATGCTGTTGGAAAAATGGCACTGGTAGACTTGCTTAATGCAGGGTTGCCACAAACTTTCAATTTGTAAAAAACACAGAATATGCAAAGCAAAATCAAGCTAGGTGTGCCTGCAGATCCTACATCTATTCTTTTGTAGGCTAAGCCAGGGAGAAAAAGTATTCCTGTTAATAAATATTTGACACAAGAATATATTTAGGTTAAGAAGCTCTTATTTAAAAGATCAAAATATGTTAAAAGAAGAAAGGAGAATATTATTGGCATTTTTTGGTGGCTTTGGCAGGGAATTTGTAGGAAGCAGGACAAAATGAAATGAGGGACTTTGGAAGAAAGAAAGCAAACAAGAGTGTAAGACTTCTGACTGTTAGAAAACAAGAAACAAGAGGAGATTAAAGAGAAACACAGTTGGAAAGTAGGCAAAAGGATTCCTAGATTGTATTAGTCTCAGGCTAAATCTAGAGCTGTTACCTGTGTTGGGGTATCAGGAGGTGGTGCAGGGTGATAGTGAAGAGTAAGGGCTTTGGAGTCAGGGAGTGGAGAAGATCAGAATGGGTAGAAAGAGGTGGTACAAGTAGAAAATTGTCTCCCAAGTTGTGTTTTGGGGGTTTTTTAGGACACTGTTAATCAGCTCAGTCTGCATTAAAAAGAATAAATGGATCCTGTGCCTTAAGCAACAGAAATTTATTCCTCACATTTCTGGAGCTGGAAAGTCCAAGATCAAGTGCTGGCCGATTCCATTTCCCCATGAGGGCCCTCTTCCTGGCTTGTAGATGGATGCTAGATGCCTTTTTGCCATTTTCTCACATGGCAGAGAGAGCAGAGAGCTCCAATATCTGCCTCTTCTTATAGACTCCTCAAGTCTAATCCCTTTATGGGGACCTCACTCTCATGACCCTATCACCTAGTCACCTAATCATCTCCCAAAAGTCCAACCTCCAAATACCATCATAGGGAGCATTAGGACTTCAACATATAAATTTGGGGAAACATACATATTTAGTCCATAATAGACACAATATGGTGCCATGAAAGGAGACTGGAGTAGTTAGGAACTCTGGGTTCTACTGGTAGAACCTTAAACAAGTCGTTTAATCTTTCGGTTTTCTCATCTAATACATGTGAGGGGTGAGAGAGATTATCTCAAAGTGTTCAGCTCCATGCTCAGGTAATACTATTCTCTGAGAATATGAGTGTAATTTACAGTAACAAAGACATGTTTGGAGTAGGAAGGAAAGGACGAACTGGGAATCCAGGACACGACAGGAGAGAGCATAGCTAGGTGGAGTTTTTGGCAAAGGAAGGGCAGCAGGAGCAGAGATTCTTGGGGATTTTTCGGAATCAGGGAATGAAGAAAACCAGAATGGGTGGAAAGAGAGATGCAATGCAGGAAGTTCTCATAGATAGCTATCTCTTTCAAGGTGTGCCCAGAGCTAAAATTCTACCTGTTCTGTTTTAGGATTAATAAGCACATACAGAGTATAACAGTGGTGCCTGAGAGGATCACTAACAGCTATTCACAGCTTGGTGCTTAATTTAGGGAAACGATCTGAATAAAATAAGTTACACTAAAGCAGTAAGTGTGCAATGGAATGAGAGGAGGAGGACAATTTCTGCTCTTAAATCACATTATTCAGTATATTTAATATGTAAACAAAAGAATACATGTGAACGGATTGGAAGGAATTTTACTAATTTACCTGGAGCAAGATAGGTGAGAGGGAGGGGCTCTGATTCCTTATTATAGATTCAGGAGTCCATTCAGGGGAGCTTACCTGCTCAGCATAATTGGTTTCTTTCATAGGTCCCACCTGATGCTAAGAGAGCATCGTTGCTGTGTAACAGTAATCATTACAAGTATTTATGCAAACTGGGTACCATCTATTCATCTATGGCTAAATTTCTTTTAAAAAATACCATTTAGGCTTATAATTAAATATGTATCTGCTCGTATCTTTAAAGATTTTATTTAAATATGATAAACTTAATTTTTATAGTAAGTACATGCCTATATATACAGACAAATGCGGTGATTATGTTTTCTTTTTGAAGAAATAAGTGATTTCTTAAACATAATTCTATGCTTAGCAATGACCACCAACAGAGGAAGCCAAAATGGGCTCTGCTATGTAAGAGCAATGAGTGGTGGCAAAGACAGAAAGAAAGGCAGTGAGAAAAATCTCAGCTGACTCTCTTAAGAGTTGTGAGGCAATATCCCACAGTCCTCATTCTGCAGTCCGAGGCTTTTTCTCTCATGCAGTTCAATCAGTGCATTTCCTGAAGCTATATTTGTTCCTGCACTGACGCAGATTTTTAACTGGCTTGCCTAGTTTTCTTTTAACTGGCTGAGCTTAATAAGCCTCCAACAAGAGTTTTTATTATTTTTATGATACTACCTTTGCCCTTTCACATACCCTAATTAAAACCAGGTACATTCTGTAGTTTCCTGGTCATTTTTAGGTATCAAAATCTCCTACAAATTTTGTCCAATTTGGAATTTAATTTTCATCTCCAATCTGATACGTACCGCCTTCCCAGTCTTCAGTACCAGCCAAGCCTTAGCTCGGAAGACTTGCAGTGAGTAGAGGGTATGGCCTGCTGTTTCATTCCTCTTCTTTTCTTTCTCTTCTGGTTCTAACTTCCCTTGACTTTGGACTAGGGAGGAGATAGAGAAAGGCAGTGCTCACACTGGGCGGGGCAAACAGTTGCACCTGCCTGTGATGGTCTCTGATTTCCATCAAGGACCGTGTGGGTTCACTGTCACAGCTGTCACCTCAGGTGGGTGAGCTCTTTGGGCAGCCTTATAGGACCTTTGCACCAGGAAATCTGGCTTTGGCTCCACCCCTTCCTACACAGGGAGTAGCTCACATATAATTAATTACCTTCCATGTGTTTATTTGAACCTTGAGAAGCTCACACATCTTTTCTTTGCCAAACAGTTGGGGTGCAGAAATGCAGGCTGCTTCCTCACCATGCCCTTGCATTTTCTTCCTGTTCACATAAACTCAGGGAAAATAAGTAAACCCTCTTCAGAGCAGAAATCTAACCCAGGAATGAGGTGGCAGTCTCCCCTCCTGGCCCACACCCAAATAAACGGCTTCGAGCTTCCTTCCTTACTGTACTTTGCAGGGGAAACGGGCACACTGGAACCATGCTGTTCCACTAGGCTGATGACTCATGACTCTCACACATCCCTTTTTTTCACCACCACCTGCAAATATATAGTAAGGTCTAGCAGGGGAAATAATGCTTGGTGTACCATAGCCATTTAGGCCATTCCCCAATAAGCTTTGAAGAATTGTCTGACCAGCAGGGGTTTCTTGGACCATGTTTAAAATATAACTGATACCTCTTTTCTTTAATCTTAGGGTTTAGAGGCTAACTCCAGGGCAGCAAGGGAAGTTCCACTCAACAATCTGATATAGATGCCTCCTTGTTCAAAGCCACTGATCCCCTCTGTTCAGCCACTTCAGTCTCCCAGCTGTTACCATGAGAGCAGCGCTTTGTTTGCCCAAGCAGCTACCCGTACTGTCTCCCTCGCTGCCCTCGACCATCAGGCCCTTGTCTAGTCCTGTGTTATGTGAGCCCTAAAAAATCTCGCTTTGCCCTACTGCACTCATTAGCACAACAGTTTTACTCAGAGGCAGTCTCTTATTAGACCCTCAAACATTTGGCTGGACAAAGCAACAGATGGCATATAGGTCTATTTCCACTTTTAAATGAATCAAAAAGTATGTTAGTAGTAATAAAATAAAATTTCAGCAATATAACTGAATATGCATGTCCAAATAAGCAGATCAAATCATTTTTTAAATACCCTTTGGGGCTTTTTTATAATCTATAAAAGAAAGCCATTTTTATTACTTTTAGAGTTGTTTTATCAGAAAGAGTATACTCAAACTGATCACTCATTTAATTCACCAGACTTGGCTCCAGATGACTTTTGTTTATTTTCAGTAATGAGGTTTGCCCCTAAATATCCTCAGGGCTAACACTGGGTATGTTTTAAAAATATGCTTCATGTTCTAAAGGCAATCCAAACAAACAATGAAAACAAAAACAAAGAAAAGGAAAAAAGAATATGAAACTTGGCATATTCATTAGTTTTTAACATAGCAACAAATAACCCCATAGCTTCAGTGGCTTACAACAGCAGAGATTTATTTCTCACTCATGCAGCCCATAGGCTGCAAACATCTTGTAATTCTGCTTGGTTCCAGTGGACTCCACATCAGTGCTCAGCCATGCTCAGCTGTGTTCCTCATTGTCATCTCATCCTAGGAGAAGACATTGTCCAGTGACATTCCATTCCCATTCCCTAAGATTTTTTTAGGGCATACATAATACAGTTGACACATGTTATTCTCATGGCTGAAAGCAGAAGAGGCCAAACCAATCCCCGACATGACATGTAAAACATCTGCATGGACATGGGCATACATTTCATTCAGCCACATCCTACCGATCAAAGTGAGTTACATGGTCAGACTTGACAAGGGGGTGCAGAGAAGTAGACTGCCTATGAGAAGGCCATGAAGTCATAGAGCAGAGAGTATAGACATATAATTTCAGAGGAGAAAACAGAGAGTTGGGAACAATCATCAAATCTAACACACAGTGTAAGCACACTGGGTACATCATAAAATGAACATATAGTATTCCAAAGAGACTACTTTTGAGGGGGTAATTAATGTTATTATATAAATTATGGTCTGAGGATGAAATTAAGTCAGTTACAAACCTTCATTCAAGGGCCTCTCTCATGTATTTGAGTGTTCTAAAAATGTATACAATCTCTAAGGTATGAATTTCATTATTTTCTGAATGTATTCCCTTTTAATAATTTTATATTTGAAAGTGGTTACTAAATGGTTTATTGACAAGTATATACTGCAAAATAACTATTGACTGGAAATTACATTTCTACAGTCTTGGCCCATATAATACTCCTCACGTACCAAATTTAACCGAAGTTTAGTGCTATATTTCTGAAAGAACAAATCAGTATTCTAAGAATGAACTTATCATAAGAAACAGTTTTCTTTGCAAGGACTAAAAAAAAATGTATCAAATTCCTCAGTTTATGGAAATATTAAATAAATCTTTTACCCACTGAGAAATAAAAGTTGTAAAGGTTAAAGAGATAAATGCTTTTTATTTCTTAATCGTGCTATTGAAATCTTTAAAATAATAATTCCATATCAAATATTGGATTTTAACCTTTCTCTAAATACTGATCTACTGAGCCACATATTTTACCCTACATAAAGTGGCCACAAACACAGGAGGAAATGGGTAGTGGACGTCTTGGAGTCACCTAAAATCACTTATTTTTACTGGGCAGCTCAACTTCCTTCCATGTCTGGATATTGTTTCCTCTCTTCATTCATAGGAAATGCACAAGTAAGCAAAAATAAAGGCAGCCCCTAAGATGTGGGATATCGAGCTGTTGAGAACTAAGCTTACGCCCTACACACTGAAGGGTTTGTGAGGGAAGGAGGGCTGGGATGGTGTGGCTGTTCTGTCCTGCTGGCTGACTGATAAAATGAGACCTAACTATACTTTTCCTGTGGCTAGCAAGTCATTTACCATGAGACCAGAAGCAGCTATGTACATTAAGAAATGGAGCAAAGCTCTAATTTCTGAGGAAAATCTCCATTTCATGCTAGCTGGAGTTTGTGACTATCTTAGGTCTCTCTGAGCCCACCACGATCCACATAATTGATGCAAATATTTTCATGACATCCTGTAACAAATGTGCTCAGTCAACCTGGGCTGTTTTCCTTCTCTTCTTGCTTTCTGCCTCTCATGCTTAACACTGTCAAAACCTTTAATCAGCTAGATGTTAAGCATTTATCCTCATTTTAATGTCATTATTTATAGTTTATCAGACATGTGTACAAAACAATATCAAATTGAATCATTGCTGGATCTCACAAACCTTAAGATAAACAGGTCTGTGGAATTTTGAGATTTGTACACATTGGCTGCATCCTTAAAAACCCTATCTTTCAATACCAAATCTTACTTAATACTTATCAGTCCCTTGACTTTAACTTAAAAAAAAAAACTCAAAACATTTTATTTGGCTTAAGCAATAGTGCTTTTCCCAGGTGACAATGTCTTTTGAAAAGAGTTTCTATAATGCTCAAGGGAGAGTAGGTAGCTGTTTTCTGCAGTCTACAAACAGGCAGTGGGTGAAGCCTGTGGCATAAGGGGCTTACCACTTCCTTATGGTGAAGGTCATTGACACAGAGCTAAGTAACCCTCCATCCAAAATTGTGCAGTCCAACTTTCTCTGCAGTTGTTTAAAATGAAAGGACATATTAATTTCTCTCATTAGTTAAAGTGACTGTGCCTACAGACACAGGGATAGACTATTTTGACCTTACACGTTCATCTCCTCCACTCTACCGCTCTACCAATCATTTCTGCAATTTGTAAAAACAAACTCTTTAGAAATTGAATAAAAGCCATAAAGCTTGAACAAGATCTCACCAGTAGAACTTAGCAGGGACATCATCTTAGCAGAGACACAGGGTTTGAATGAGGCATATCCTACAAGGAAAGTAATCATAACAGAAGACACTGAGTTTTCTTTGCTTTCTTTATTTTTAGAGTACAGTCACATTCTGCAAATCTCCCCTGTTCTGCTTTTTTTTTTTTTGAACAAGGAAACAAACTGAGTGTTTCCTCTTTGAATCAACTGCTCATGAGAGAAGCAAATACATTTCTAATAGAATAAGAATTAGGACTATAAGGAATACAAATGACATAATTCTGACAGGTCCTATGACTCCTCACCCATAAATATATCTTTTATTTAATTGTTTTAATAAAAAGCTGACTTCATCTGCACAGAATAACTTGTCCTTTTATCATGTATATTGCACTCAGGTGATTATAGAGTTAAAATATTCTTAGAATAAGTTAAAATATTTTTTAAAACAAGTAATTTAATATTCAAAATGCTGGCAAGAATTGATATGGGGTATAGAAATACTCTACCCATTAACTCTCTACCTCACTGAAACTCAAGTACACTATAAAATAATACATTACTAAAGTCCTCAGAACACTGAGAGAATCCAAGACATATGTAATTCTACATAAAGTGTCTTGGAGTTTTACATGTACAAGCTTGCATTTATGGCTTTCCAATTCACACTCATACTACACTTATTTTCTTAGAGCCTCCAAACAATGACATGATTCGTTTATTTTATGTCTGACATTGCAAAATTTCACAATAGGGGTGGGTAGGAAAACATTTTGTTGTTTACTATTCTTCCTACATTGAAAATAACCAAGTAGCAATGGATTATATTTTTAGCTTCTTGAGTTGTTTTTTTTAATGCTTTCCAGAAGTAAATAAGAACTACTATTCCACTCAGAGTTTATATTTCCTTTAGGAAAGTAAAAGAGGTGTTAGAAAATAGGTTGGCCTCATAACAATGACGAATGCATACTCATCAACTAATTGTTTTAACTTAAATGTGTAGGAACAGAGGACATAAAACAAATGACAGTAATGTGTTTCTTAGACTCTCTGCAACATAATACATATTGGTCAGAGATGCAAAATTAGGAATGCAGAATGAAACTCATCTATGTATGTTTGGCTGCTATGCATTTAATCATTTTTTTCTTTGTATTCCATTCTCACAATAACTTTCTTCTAGTTCCTTGAATGTTAACCATTTTCCAAAAGAGGAGAAAACTGGAGACCAGTTAAAATTAAAATAATCAGTCCAAGAAAGGCTAACATTAAAAGGACTTAGTCTTTTTTTATTCCATTTCAGTGTTTTACAGCATAATAGTAAAGTTTTAGCATATTGGAATTAGTTTCAAGAGAAAAGAAATTGTCACATGGCATAGAGAGTAACAAATATTAACAAATATTTGTCACTCTTCCATTATCTAGCAAAGTATTCTTGGTTTTTTATGTTCTCTACCTCCCATGTTTGTAACATGAGCACACTGCCAGGTAGTGACAGAAGCTGGCTTAAGGAGGCTGCGAGATACAAACTAATATTTTTTGACTGAGTAGTATTGTACATTGTGCCAAGCTCTTCCAAATGCATCAGTTCATTCTGTATTCTATACAGCTCTACAGAGTCAGAGTTATTTCTTTATTTACAGATAAATAAATAAAATCTTAGCCTGGTTAAGTAACTGGCCTAAATTAATTGTAGGTTGTAGGACTGGGATTTGAATCCAGAAATCTTCCTCCAGATAATCAAGGCTGATGGGGTGAGGGGGTGGAATGTGGCGGGTTTGGGGGGTGCTGGAACAAAGAGCAACATACAGGTATGTTACAGTGTGGGGACAATATATTTTGAAGAAAAGCAGAAAAATGTGGAGGTGATGGTTGAGTTGCAATATATGTAGTCACTTATAAATAAATACTGTATCTAAAATTCTTGTATATACTTTAATAAGAAGTCAAAAACATGTTCATCAGGTAACTATGTTATAGAATTAAGAAGCCTGAAAGAAGGAAAAGTGTCTTGTGAATTGAAATGAGAAAAGTCAGGCCTCTTATTGATTCTTTACTCTTGGAATCTCATTAGCTATCAGATGGAACTTGTTAACTGCCAACAAATAAACATTTTCACCCATTCTAGGCTGTAAACTGCCCAAAGCCACCAAATACAGATTAGTCTGAAATGCACTTATTGTTCCTGCTGGAGGTGGTTAAAAAAAATCAGCTTTAGATACAAGAATTCTTTTCCCCTCTTTCCTTCAGGCTGCTAAAGGATGCACAGAATGAAGCTTATTTTAAAAGCTGGTATCAGAAGCTATTGGCTGCTCTCCAATTCTGTACAGGAAAAGCCTTGAGTGATGAGTTTTCCAAGGAGAAGAAGCTTATCAAAATTCTGGAAGACATTGGGGAAAAAGTCAAGTCTGCCAGTGACCCTCAAAGACAGGTTTGTTGAGAAATCAATCTTGATGTAGTGAGGGTTTTTAAAAAAATCTTTCATTCAATTAAGCCTTAATTTCATAGCTTAGAAAGCAAATTCTTTAACTATACTTAGTTATAAGACACTTAATTATTTGCCTTTTTTATTGAAGTATAGTTGATATACAATCTTTTATTAGTTTTAAGTATACAACACAGTGGTTCAGCAATTATTAAACCCTTATCCCAACTAGTACAATTACTGTCTGTCAAAATAGGAAGATTCTACAGAACCATTGGCTATATTCTTCATGCTGTATTACCATCCCTGTGACCAAACTATATTATGTTAAGTCAATCAATTCCTTTAATCAAGTCTTTTTACATTTACAATCCTAAAATAAATGATAATGTCTATCACTGGGTCATGTTTTTTTGATCTATGTCACCATGTAGCATACAGAGATTACTTGACAAGAAGAGACCAACTTCAAGGCAGTTAGACTAAAAAGACCAGAGGAAGTGATTTCCTCAAAATGGCAGTACCACTCAGACTTGTAGAAGTTCACAAGGGGACTTTGTAGGGCACCCTTGTCTAAGATACCTCTAGGTCTAGATCTTTCTAACATTGCAGTAATCAATCTCACACTTTTAAGATGTTATTTTGCCACAACAAATAAAATGAATTAAATGAAACGAATCAATAGTGGTGTGGATATGAATACTTTTATACTAAGATCCACAGATGATAGTCAAAATATTCTGCCTCTTTCATTGCTGATTATAATAATGGACCTGGCTATCCCTCTGTTTAATTACCTGCATCGCTGCTTTCCTTCACTGATATAGACCATTACGTAAGTTCTCTTAACTTTCTAGACACAGGAAGATAGTGGACATTTATTCACTATATTAAGAACATCATTCAATAAAAATAAGTATTTACTACAGACTAAGAGTTAAGGATAGAAATATAACTAAAATATGAATCTTGTCCTCGAGGGAGCACAAAATTTCTGTCTCCCCAATCTCTCCAATAAACAAGTTTTCAACAAAATAATATGAAAATTGCAATAGGCATAGAGTCCCAGAATTCTTTAAAAGCCCCAAATTTTTCTTGCTGGAATTCACTTTACCTAGTAGAAAGGCCAGAAGCTATGCTACTTCATTACCTAGGAGGAAATGGAAAATAAAAAGCATAAACATGGAATTTATTTTTAAATGGGAGATATGTAGACTCTGGATACACAGAAGAGCTTTGAGGCATATAACATGATGGGCAATTCAAAGAAGAAAAATTTTATAATTTCTCCATATTACAGAAAACCTATTATTTTCTAGGGGTGGACTAAAACTTAAAAACAAGCAAAATATTTTGGTTTAAAATGTATACAATTTGTGTACTGGTTTGGTCTTTATTTCTTATGTTGTAAAGGACATCACATATTTAAGATACATACTACAGTTAAATAATTCTGGTGCCTTTTTGACCATTTGCATCAGTTTCCGGAGTGATAATGACTTTATTCTTTCAAATAAGTGTTATTTGTCTCACCTTGACTGGCTGCTTTTGTGATAACACTTTTTCACCTGAAAATAGGAAGGGGAAAGGAATGAAGTGGGAGAAGCACTTATAATTTCTTTCAGTTTGAGTTATTTTCTATTTTTTTTTTAAAAAAAAGACTAATTAAACCTGACTACATGAAATGAAGAGATTTTAATTAAGAAGAGCAGATTCCCTTTCAGGTTATTCCTCGAGCAAATCCAGGCACAGACAAGGCAAAAGGACCACAGACAGAAAGACGGCCATAGTAGAATTCTGCCTCATCTCTCCAACTTGTTCTGGATTCTTGGGGCCGTGATTCTGCTATTTGCCAAAGAGCCATGAGTGAGAACTAATTAAGCATTATAAATCCTACATTCTCATTTTTAGAATTGGGCTTAACAAATTTTCAAAAACGGTCTAAAAAGAGCTTTTAAATTTTTGAATTCTTATTATCATTATTCTGCTTTGAATTATTATTGTCCCCCCAACCCCTTTTGTCAGGGAATACACAATTCTAAAGGTGGTGTTTGTGGTCTCAGATCTTCCACAGGTACAGAGGACTATGGAAGGGAGTGAGTCAAGTATAAGAAATACATTCACTGGCATTTACTAAACAATCTGCTCATATATTACTACTTCTAACAATTATTAGTTGTCTGCAATTACTGTTTTTTTGTCATTGTTGATCCTAATATATGTGATTGTTTTTCTAAAATTTACTATTATTATTAAGTGTAAATCTTAAGAGTTACAAACTAACATTTCAGGAAATTATCAGAAGTGGATCATGTTAGTAACTTAAAGCAGGGATTGCAAGAGTCCAACCCTTCCCCCCACCATAGTGTTTTACTTGAGCAGAACAGTGCTGTTTTGGTATTCTGTTAAATTGAATTTAAAGTCCCTTAGAAATGGCATGCACTCTTTAGTTCCCCATTTCCTCCAACTCTCCCTATTGTCTTTAGCTTGTTGCCTACTCATATGTGGCTACATCACCTCTCTGACCTCAAAGCATCTAAGAGGGCAACCCCTGAATTAAAAGTGTTTATGTAATCAGTAGAAGAAAATTATAGCTTACAGGAAAAATCAATTTCTTTACAATTTCTAAGAAGCTTTACCTAATGATTTTTCACAGGAGGTACTGATGAAAGAGATTGGAAGACTGGAAGAATTCTTTCAGCATATAAATACCTGTCACCTTCCTGTGAACCCTGCCCTATGCATAAAGGGGATTGATCGCAAGGTATATCAGTTTATTCTGTAGATAAGTTGAGAAATTTTGTTTTGTATTGTTTAGTTCATTGTATGCTTATGAAATGGCAAAAACAATTTATAAATTGTCATTGCAATTATTTTAAGAAAAAAGTAATTGAATCCATCCAAACCACGTGCTGCATTTGATGCATCGTGATCAGTTGGCACCACGTTGCCTCATCACATGATTTGCTGATTTAGAGACAATTCATCAGTTCAGAGAAATAAATAAATAAAGATACTTCTCATGGAATTCATTTCTCAATTTATTCAAGAGGGTTGATTCAGTGAACCCATGCAGGCTGAGTTTAATTTCATGCTTATTTAGATTATGCCCATACCCATACCTTGTACACTATTATATTATTAGCTACAACTAGCATATCATTAACTACAACATCTCAGTTTTTATTCAACTTAAAATTCATTGAAATTCATGTGTCAGTGGGCCATACAATATGTTTTGTGATTTTACTTATGCCTGAAATGTCCTTCCTTGAGTCAGACTCCTAACTGCTTTCTCTTCCTATGCCTCTGTCAGAACCCTTCTGTGACTTAGGATCATTCTTTCTCCTCTGTTCTCCATGAGCTTTATTATCCTCCTTCTCAAAAGTCCATGAGTAGAAACACTAATAAAGAGAAGGATTGATGCGAGATTTGGAAGTGAAGGAGTTAAAACTATCATGCATGCATTATACTTGTTACTTAACTGAAGTCATAAGATAATCAAGAGAACAAATCCAATAATTAGAGATATAATGGAGAAAAATTAGACCATTTTTTGTATGATTATAAAACGTTTCAGTAAAAGCTTGATACTATGACCTTTTCAACTTTGCTGCTACAAAGACATCCTACCAACTTTCTTAATATACTGCATAGAAAGATTTTGAAAAATAACAAAAATAAGGCATCATATTCCATAAACTGACATATGTGTATCTGACCTAAAATCCAAATTATCACTAATTTTAAACAATTGTGTAACTTTTTAGTCATTAGAAATATTCACCAATTAAAGCTGAAGATATGTGGAAATACAACATTTCAAAGACATTGGCATCTTAAAGTAGAAAAAACAATATGGATCATTAAGTCCAGATGGTTTTTGTTTCTGCTCTCTTGGTGTGTTGTTGTTGAAGGAGTAGAACTATTTGTTCAATTAAATTACATGCGAGTTTTGGCTTTTGCAGGCTTTGGGAATATGGGGTTTCAGCTCTAACAGGCAACTGCTGTGGTGTCCAAGCACCTAGCCAAGCCGGGGGTCACCACCTAGAGTGCTGTGTCTGGGACTACACTCCTTCCCTGCAGCTACCTGCAGTTGGTGGTACTTTCCCTGACACTAGGAAATGCCCCAAGTAGAGTCACATTTTTGCCTCACTTGTCTGACCAACTGCTCCTGGGACAGGGCTGGGCAGTCATGTGTACAACTATAAACAGGCCCGACGTGGCAAGATGACATTCTCTCCTGGAAACATCTTAGTCCGTCCTTCAACAACAAAAGGATCTGAAGGGACACACATCACACTGGAGTGTGTGGTGAATGTGGCAAAGTTCTAATCAATAAAGCCCACATCTGCTTGGCCATCAGAGGGTCCATCTGAAAAGAACCTGTATGAGTGTAATGCACATTATAGGACCTTCCGACAGACCTCCCAGCCAGTGGTTCATTTAAGAATCTACTGAGGGAAGAAGACATGAATGCAGTGAGTTTGGGAAAATCTGTCATTGCGGCTCCCATCTCCTTCAGTACCAAGGATGCCATGATTAAGAGGAACCTCGTGAATGTGATTAATGTGTAAAACCTTCACTCAGAGTTTCCCGCTCATTGACCATCAGAGAAATACTGGGAGAAGCCTTATGAGTGTAATGAACATAGTAAGGCCTTCAGTCAGAGTAAATGTTCTGTTTGACATCAGAGTCTCCACACCAGGTAACAAGTACATATATATAGGTAGGGTGGAAAAGTCTTCAGTCAGAAATCTCAGCTTGTTTACTGAACACATTCATACTGGAGAACAACCTTTTGAATACAGTATGTCAAGGCATTCAGTCTGAGTAAAAGTCTTATTTTATGTCACAGATTTGACACAAGGAAAGAGCTCTATAAATGTGGAAAGTATGCAATCCAGTCGAGATACACACCTCATTATATATCATAGAATTCAAACTTATGAGAAACCCTATGAATGTAATGAATGTAGGAAGGTCTTTGGTTATAATGCCAATCTTATGGTATATCAGAGAACCCATCTGGGGAGAAGCCTTATAAATGCAATGATTGTGAGAAAGGGGTTAGTGTCAGTTCACACTAGAGAGAAGCCCCTATGAATGTAGCAAGTGTAGGAAAGCCTACAGTCAGCATTCTATGTTACTCACTATCACTGAACTACACTGGGGAGAAGCACTGAGGACTGGATCAGTCCATTTCTTAAAGCATGGCTCCCCAAGAAGGAAAGCAAATGTCTTAGGTCTGAAATAAACTTCCTTTTTGGAAGAATTTTAACCCTTGTCTCGCCTTGAAACCACTAATCACAATGGACCATTTCCTTTTTCCTTTTGGTTCACTAAGTAATGGACTATTTGAGAGAGTGAGAATAACTTAATGTAGTCTTTCTCCTTTCCTAAGAAAGAAAGGACCAGACCTTTCATTTACCACTGGATTTCTTTTCCTTTCTATTTAAAACTATTTTAAATCTATTTCATTAGTGTGTGCTTCTCAAGAGCAGAGGTCATATCTTCCTTTCTCTATTCCAATTTTTATCTTCTTTTCTCTATTCCAGCCCTTCTTACCATGTACATAAAATCATTCTATAAGACTCTAATTCTCTTTCCTGTGTCTTGGTTGTGGCTTTCCTAATACACTTGTAACTTCTACCCTAATCTAAGATCTCATTGTTTGCCTTCTCCTGTCAAGAATATCTTTCCTTCAATCTGTTTGCTAATCTGTATCTCTCCCAATTTTCAAATCTATCTTATCTATAGAAGACTTTTTTCTTCAACTGCTTCTTCATTCAACTCTGATAAATGCCTTGTAAATTATTTTCAACTTAATGTGTACATGTATACGTTCATACCGCCTTTTTGTAGGCTCTTTGAGTAGACGGTGTCTCTGTCAGCATATAGATAATGGCTTATTGTATACTAGTTGTCAAATATATATCTTTGACATTAATCCCCAAAAATAAACTGCGTGTGAAAAACAAAGTATAAACAATGAAAGCAAAAGAGCTTTGAGTGATGTGATTAAGAAGAAGAGGTAAGCCTTGCCTTCGTCTTCCCTTTGTCCTTTGTCTCTCCTGGATTTGGGAAGCCTCAAGGAGATTTCCAAGAACTGGATGAATAAAGTTTGATAACCATTAATCTAGACTCATTTCTGAACTAAGGCAGGATTTCCCAATTCAATATAATGGCAGAAGGTCATTTGTTTCTTGATTGACTGATTCTTAAAGCAAGAATTCATTATTTAGCAAGCAGCCTCACCCATTTACTATAAAACTCAAATTGATTCAGTAAACAAGAGTTTCTGTTTGCTTAGGGATTAGGTTAGATTTATGTTGATAGGTTAAATTAAGAAACAGATCCTTTCCTCTCAATTTCTACCGATTTCAGACTTCTCAGAAATCATGATATTCAAACTGATCCTTCAACATGTATTGATGTCATATTTTACTAACTTCATAAATTGTAACTATCAAGTCCTTTTCCTTTCTTTAATATTGATTTAACTCTTCACTGTCAATGTGACCTCTCTAATAGCCCAAAGACACACAGCCTTTTACCATTCAAACCATTGTCAGCACATAACAGGAGAACAAGCAACAAGGAAAGTATGATGGGAAGTAGTCAATATCATAAAGCTGGAAAAGGAAATGCAATCTAATTGAAAGAACTGAGAAGAGAAAAGTCCAAATTTAAACTCAGGTCTTTCTCACCTTTGTATCCGTTTCCTTAAAGTATGCTGCCGGGCATAAATAATTCAAAAGGGAAGAACTTAAATAGCAATTTATCTCTTAGCATAAGCACAATCCCTACATACTACTTAGTAAGCTTAAACGCCCAACACATCATCACGGCTCAGTGAGAAGAAATGTAGCTGAAGATTCACAACCTGCCAAAAAGCTGGCTTTTTAGTTTCCAAGGCTTTGGTTGGTAAACTAAAGGGTTTTTTTGTTTTGTTTTGTTTTTTAAATAAATACATTTCTTTGTTACAAGCGTAAAAAATATTCATGTGTTTTATTTGCTCACATAACAAATTCTGCATGGGGCCATGATTTCATGGAAAGTGCTCCTTTTGATTTATTTTGCTCATCATTATTCACTTCTCTTTCTATAGGCATGTTCATATTTCACATCGAATGCTTTGCCATTGAAGATCACTTTCATCAATGCCAATCCAATGGGCAAAAACATTAGTGTCATTTTCAAGGTACAGTAGCCCTCCTAAAACATCCAGTTGATTTCATAAGTAGACTTACTGATTTATTACTCACAAAAATATATATTATAGCTATCTTCCTCTGGCAGAAGCATAGAGGATTCCAGTTATTTTTTGATTCTGCATTTTTACAGAATCATCGCACATGCCAAACTATAATTGGCAATGGATCAAACATTACTGGCTTAAAGGCAGTAAACCTCTAGTGCAAAACTTAAGAAGATGTATTTTAATAAACGAAGTTATATAATCAGTTCTGAGGAGCACAGAAAGCGAATGTATGGTGAAACCTTAGTGGGGAAGTTTTCTTTTGGCCTAGATACTAAATTGGAATCAAAATTAGCCGAAACTAAAATGATAATTTAACATAAAATTCTTATCTACAAGTACTTGCTTCTTTTAGTGATTTGGGGTTTTTTTTCTATCTTTAAATGAAAGATAAATATGTGCCATATTAGTTTTTGTCATGAGTCCCATGGGAAAATAGAGTAAAAGATAAGGTATAAGGCTGTAGACAAGTAAGAAAAAGGGACTAAAGAAGGAGCTGTCAGTAAAAAGTAAGGATTTGACAGTCATTCCATTAACTTAATCAATTTTTCAACCAAATTAGACAACCAAGTCTCAGAGTGTAGTTTTGTGGTGGATTCTGTTTTTGAGGATAATAATTAGCACACCCATGCTTTTGCTTTGACCTGTGTTACTTCAGGCATTAGTAGTCCCATGACACTGCAATTCTGGAGAAGAAAGAAAAACAACAGAAAAGCTCATCCTGGAATAATTTTCTGCATGTGATTTCAGAAGCATTTTTGAAACCAAGTATCTTATTAGTTTTAAAGCATAGAACTATCCTTCCCCTTTGGATATACTACATTTCCTTCACCTGTGATAGAAAATCACCCCTTATCATTTCTTATTATTATCAAAAACCATTCACTCTGAAAACTTTTAACTGCCTTCATAATAAGAGAAGTTAGTGATTCAAAGTCTGATGAATCATAATTCATCTGCTGTTTATACTCCTAGTCAAGAAGCTCTTGTATAACTATATATCAGTGCATACATTTATGGAAGACCAAATAATATTTCACTCAGAAAGAGAGCTCTCTTGTCGAAGTTTGAAATTTGGATAAACATTCATACAGTCTCTCTCACTAGACTTTGAGTTGAAGACCGTACACGTGGATAATAAATCAAAAGATTATTATCAGGGGACAACCTTCTGAGCAGCCTCTACTTTGATGGCTAAAGCTTCTATAATCATTTAAGGGAATTTCTCATTTTCTTTGATCTTCTTTCAGAAACACAAGGTACTCTTAGGATAATAAAACAACTGAAACCACTCTAAGGGGCTAGGAATTTATTCAGAGAAAGAAATGACATATACCATATTTAAGATCTCTTAATGGAATTCAAGGAGAAACTCATAGTCTATAATTTTGTTCTCAATAGGCCGGAGATGATCTTCGTCAGGATATGTTTGTTCTGCAGATTATTCAAGTGATGGACAATATTTGGCTGCAGGAGGGCCTGGATATGCAAATGATCATTTACGCATGTCTATCCACAGGAAAAGACCAAGGTCAGTATAGATTAAAAAGTTGGTTGGCCTACATTATTTATCTCATACATTCTCTGATAATATGCCACCAATCTTTCCACAGCTTTCATTCTAGACTACACAATTTAAAATCAAAAGAATTATGCATCATTGTTCTTCTTTTTAAAAAAGAATTGTTTTCAAAAATGATAAGCCAAAATAATTCACATGAGTATGTTGTCCTTGTGGATACTAATGAGGACTTTGACAATCCAAATGTTAGCTATGCTATCTTATTGGGTGTTTAAGGGTTGGTTATATTAATAGCCAACTCACAGTATTGTCTCTTTTTCTAAGTAGAAAAACTACTACTTCAAAAAATACAATTGTTGCCTATTAACAAAAAATTTACAAAGTTACAAGTGCTCAAAGGAGTTCTGAAAATTTTAAATACATTGTAAACTTGAACTTAATTTCTGAAAGACCTTTGATTGAAGTGTAAGTTCAGTAGCCAAAGATGACTATGCTTGCAAACTTTGAACATTAGCATTTCTTTTCCTTCATGAAAGCCAAGACATTAATATGGAAATATAATTACTCTAATACACATTATCAATGAAAGTAATGTCAGTGGCTCACCTACTAATACTAAAACATCAGCAGTAAAAGTTGTAATTAGTTACAATCATGCAGAATTTGAAAAAACTAATTCTTAAACTGCCTTATCTTTTTACATATGTCACTGCCCCTAAGAATTTCATTAAATTAATTAGTGTGAATTATAGCAGATGCACCTGATAAATAAAGAAATAAGAATCTGAAAAAGTGACCTACAACCATGTAGTCTTTTTTTTTTTTTTTTTTATTTCAGGCAGAGCCACAATTGAAACCCAACATTACAAATGAAAAGCTGTCACTGTCTGGCCTCCCAGTTCCTGATCTTACCACTAGGCTCAGGACCCCAGCCAATTGTGACTTGAGATTTTAGAATAAGCATGGAAGCACTTCCTACTCAGCTTAATTTGCAGCTTGATACTTCAGGATGACTCTGTTACAAGTCATACTACCCAATTATTTTTATTCCAATAATAGGGCTCTTGCTGCCATTCCCTGAGCTCTTTCTAAAACTCTAGCTCTGAAGAGTCTTTAATCATGGGTACTCTAAGATTTTTATTCCTTGAGTCTTACTTTCCCTATTCTCCCACAAGCAGCCTAATGCTTTCTTATCTTTATATGGTGGAAGAGCAAGAATAAAGCTAGATGAGCCGCAGTGATCTTTTTGATGTCACATGGATCACCTTTTCTTCAGAAATTGAATCAATCATTGACCTCAGTGGAATTCTTTAATTTCATCTACTCATTTCTCATTTATAATCACAGAATGTAACAGAGGCTGTCTTTTGAAATTAATGAAATGATTCAGCAAAAATTATTGTAGACTTGCCCAAAGTTAGGGATGTCATAAGACAAACAAGTTATTCTTCCCCTCTATCTACCAACAAACCTATAGCTGTTCAGAGGGCATTATATCAGCAAAATAATTCTTCAAGAAGAATAGAGGTCATTAAAGCAAGTGTCATTTTTAGAGATCAAGTTCAATTTTTAATCGGGTTCCAAAGCTTACTGAATGCCTGCTGTTCTAAAGAAATGTTAGAAAGTATGGTAGGGAATACTAGAATGAGCTAAAGAGAGCTGCTGCCCTTAAGGAGCATATACTCAAGGCCAGAAGTTTACATGACTTGATCAGCATTATTGTTGATTATAATTCTCGTGACTACTTTGTATATGATGTCCTAGGAGCTTTGAGAGAGACTATCAGGTCATATAAAGATTCTTTAGGATTTATTTCATTGTTGGCTCTCCAAATATGATGGGCATAAAAATTACCTAGGGGAAGGAGAAGAGTACATACAATTACATACCCAGACAGGGCACTAAATCAGGCTCTCACCTGTGGTCTCAGTGATTACAAAAAGGGTGTTTCTTATGCACCCCATTTTGAAAGCCACTGCCTTCTGTGATTACACCTTGAAAAGTTGTGTACCTTCGAACCGTGTTATTTAAAGTGTGACTCATGGACCAGAAGCACTAAAATCACCTAGGAGCTTATTAGAAATGAAGAATCTGAGCCCCCACACCCACCTACTGAATCAGAAACTACATTTTAACAATATCCCTATGTGATACAGATGTGCACTAAAATTGGAGGAATACTGCATTAGAAGACTGTAAGAATGGAACCACACATATTGCTCAGTGCAAACAGAATTATAGTAGAAGTATTTAAAAGACATCCACTTCTTTCTAGAGTAATAACCTTACTGCTAAATGTAATGCATCACACTTACCATCTCATTTTATACACATAAGAAACCCTGCACAAGAACTGAACTCCACTGGGGAGGAGGAAGAAGTGTTGTGCTGTTAAGGATATGCCCAGGATTTACCTCTGGGTGCTGTTTCTTTTCTTTTTTTTTTTTTAACAAAGAGGTTTCATAGGTTATTTTTGCAGCATTCTATATTCAATTCCCACTTCCCATATTTAAGTTTATTTCTGGTACAGCAAGGTAGATTCCTAAGGTCACAAGTGGACTATTGGATATTAAGACAAAGACTAAGGCTGCAACTACCTGCTATTGGCCAAAGCCAGCAGAGAAATGTTTCATTTACCATCACTGTGATTTGCTTGTTTGCTGTTTAACTTGGTTGTTTTTAAGGTAGATTATGAAATAGTCAACTTAAAAAATTTAGCCCTCTCTCTTTTCTAATAGTTACATGTTTGTCCCTGATCTCTTTGGGCATTTGAGTTTGCAAGTCTTGCAATTATCAAGATTGTGGAAATTAGAAATTCTAAACTTTAATTTCTTTCAATTACCTTATTTATAGAACTGTACATTACAAATTGATCTGTGGACATTAGTCCTGGGAGAGTTTTAAATACTGTGTTTAAATTGCTATTCTATACAGAATAAAAATCAGAAGATTTGAGATTTACATTCCAATAACCTTAGGAACACAATGAAAAGAAGCCTTGATAGATACATGGCCAATGGGGAAAGGTCCTATTGAAGTTAAATCAGTGTATGTTCCCTTTTAAGAAATTATTATCATAGTTTCTCTTTAATGTTGACTCAACAGGAAGGAGCAGGTGGTTTTCTACATGTTTACTGCAGAATTGTTCTATTCACTCCTAGAAATGGAACATTTAACAGTGAAACTTTAATTAACCTGAACATTGATTTCCATAATATATTTGAAATATTTGTTATGGAGATTGTATTTAGTTCACTTACATCATAAATATGCCTGATACACAAGTTTGAATTTCCTTCCTTAAAATATAAATTAATTCACAAGACGTATGTTAATTAACCCACTACTTTATTGACTCAGAGGGGTCTGAGTGAGACTGTCTAGATTGGCTCTGTACTCTAGTTTTAGAAGAAATAGTAAAGCTTCTCCTGATAGATCTGATTCTGATTCATGCATAATGAATATTCACTGCTCCCCAGGATTTAGGAAAAATTAGAAAGAAATCCGTCTAGATAAGGCCCCTTCAGAAAAGAAATTCTGGAAAGGAAAATGGCAATCCCAGTAACACTGGCAACTATTGCTGTCAAGATGTATTTCTTAAGAGTCTTTTGTCCTACGAAGAAATAATTATTTCCATAATCTCTTTTTTATCAACCAGGATTGGTACAGATGGTGCCTGATGCTGTCACCCTAGGTAAGGTCCATCGCCACTCTGGACTGATAGGACCGCTGAGAGAAAATACAATCAAAAAGTGGTTCAGTCAGCACAACCATTTGAAGGTGGATTATGAGAAGGTTTGTCCTGCTGGAGCTAATTTTAAATAATGTACTTAGGTAAAAATATGTTCTGGTTCATTACATATTCTGATTTATGAAAAAGTAAATTAAGTACACCTTGACTTCTAATTCACTCAGTCATTAGCCTAGTAATAATGACCCAGTTTAAATGGTACATTAACTAGGTAACAATTTCTGTGTTTGGTTTTTCTTCTGGGTAAAACTCTGGGCTGTCAGTAAAGATTGTCTTTGCTCAGCTGCCCCCCTTACAGCAATCTCACCTGAAACCACCTCCTTCAAGTTAGGTCTGCCTATTTGTACACAATCTCCAACTTCTACAAACCTTCCTCCATCCTTTGCGAGACATTTCTTCTGCCAAGCTCAACTCTTTCATGCCTTATTCTTTATTGTTTGCAGAATGCATTAAAGAGTTTTATTTTTCTATTTTAGATCTCAGAACTTTATAATATACACTGTTTTACTGGGCTTCAAACATTTCTTCCCACCATTCACTTGAACAGCTGGCTGGTAGTGTGCAGTTGTGCAGGTTCTGCACTATACTTGGGCTCCTGGTCAAGGGATGAGTGGATAGAGCCAGGCCTTTTCCACTCCCGAGGCATGAAATGGTACAGTTGGGTCCACCCAGAGGAAGGGGCACCCTTATGCTAATTAACATGTAGAAGTGATGGACCAGTATTAGATATGCTCAGAGTTACCCTGAGAATTAAAATTCCTTTATTCTAGGAAACTCCTCAGTCCTGGGCAAGCTGGGCTGACGGGTCACCCTAGCTAACACAGTCCATGAGAGAGAGACCCAGTAATTCATCTATTCCAGTCTTCTGTGAGACTGGAGTAGAGGAAAAATACAGGCTTTTGGAGGCCAAATAACAAAGAATTAGATGATATTCTCTTGAAATCTATTTTTTAGCTGTTACCAAAATTGTAAATTTACTTTTACACAAATCCCTATAGATATAATTTTGAAGTTTCCACTTACATTTGCTCTTCTCAACCACTGTGTGAAGGACATATTTTATTACCTTCACTTCATAAGTGAAGAAAATCTAGGCAAGCAAAGTGACTTGCTCAGACATTTGGGGTCTGCGGAACTAAGATGTCCTGACATGTAGTCCAGTGGCATAGATGTGCACTCCAGTGGCTCAGCCATACAAGGAGACCCATCACTGAGGCCCACCCAATCACACGTGTGCACACCATGGATACACACATGATTGCATCCCTGAGGAAAATGTTGTATACCCAGGAGACCATTTTGAAAACAAAGAATGATTTTGCAAATGAATATAAGCCATAGTTGACTTAGTGGTAATCTCCTTCCACCCACATAGGCATTCACTAAGATACACTGTAACAAAACACTTTTGTACATCAGCTGGATGACCTATTTGTAAGGGTAAACATAAAGTATTACAGATATCTCAATATAGCTTTTTCTATATTAAAAGAAATCAAATTCTCAGAAGTTGATATTTTTAATTTCTCCTGGGATAGGCAATATAGGGCCACATTGTTTCTTCCTCTTTTACCTTGAAAAAAAAACATTCGATATTGAATATTTGAGACATCAAAAAATAGCAACAGGAATCTTCTCTAATAAACTATGCAAATTACCTCTAGCTGAAGAAAGAGACATTTTCCCCAGTTTCAATGAAAACATTCATCTATTAGGCTAAAGAACAGGCTATTTCATGTTCTTCTGTAGCATATCAAGAACCAACCATTTAAGCATATCCTGCTCTCAACTGAGATGTAGAAGTGGTTCTTGGTTATGTAACTTGGCTTTTTATCATATTTTGTGCCATTAGCTCTGATGCAAATGTGCTCACTGTTATTTTTGTGTTATTGTTTTTCAACCGATTAGGCCTTGAGGAATTTTTTCTATTCCTGTGCTGGCTGGTGTGTGGTAACATTCATCTTGGGAGTCTGTGACCGACATAACGACAATATCATGCTGACAAAGTCAGGCCACATGTTTCATATTGACTACGGAAAATTCTTAGGTCACGCCCAAACGTTTGGAGGGATAAAGAGGTCAGTGCACAAATAATGTTTGTTACATTAATTAAATGCTACAGTGAGTAAACCATGTCCTAGAGTGACAAATAGCATGTAATGGCATAGAAACCCAGCAGATGACTTGCTCCCCATCTCTCAAACCCCCCAAGATAGCACAAACATGGTAATATATCTAATAAGATGGAAGGAAAGTTGCTTTTTTTCCAATAAATTGTCAATGGCACAAATTAGTTTTCCTCAAATTGTTAGTGGACTGAATTGGCCTTCTCCTATAGGATAGTTATCTTATTCCAGTCTGAATTGTCTGAAATATAATATTTTTGTGTTCTTATAAACCTTGAATGGACAATGAGACATGAATTCGTGGTCTCAATACATCTGGGGTATTGTCCATAGCAGTTACTACCCCGGTCTACATATTTTAAAACTAGCACACTTACTGCACTGAATTAGCCTTGAATCATTCCAGAAATATGTAATGAGCACCTACCATTCAATGCTGTGGGGATCCAACAGGAGACAAGGGAGATACAAACCCTGACCTCTTTCTAGTAAGGATGACAGACATTAAACAAGTTAACATGTAAATAAATAACATGAGGAAATTCCTTTTTTATTAAGAAAGTGAAGTAGAGAAATGGAATAGAAAGTGACTGGGACAGGGATGCTATTTTAAAGAGGCCTCTTGGAAAGATGAGACAACTGTGTAATGAGTGATCCCCTTTTGGAGATCCATAGAAAAGTATTCCTGGAAAAGAGAACAGCAAAAATAACAGCTATGAGAATGGAAATAAGCATGGCCCATTCCAGTGTCAACAAGAAGGCCTGGGGACAGGTAGGATAGAAAGGCGCCGGCAATGGGAGTTAATGTGAAGAATCTGGTGGAGGCCAGATCAAGTAGGGCACTGAGGACATGGTTTGGAGATTGGCTTTTATTTTCAGTTCAGGAGCAAACCATTGATGGATTTCAGTGGATTTCAAAGCTCTTTCATGCTGTCCTGTGTAGTGATGAGACCAGTTAGGAGGCCACTGCAATAGTTAAAGCAAGACCTTAATGGTAAAGAAGTGGTGAAAACTCAGAGATTTACAATATGTTTTGAAATCAGGGCTGAGGGCCTGATCATTGATTGGACATTGGCAGTGGTTAGTGGGCTGGGTAAGGGAGCCTAGAAGGTAGGGGACAAAAAGAAAACATTCAAGGACAACTCCTGGTTTTTTGGGTTTAACAAATAATTATATCGTTTACTGAAACAAAAAAGTCTGGTGGATAAATAGGTTGTTGTTGTATTTTATTTGAGCTGGGGCAAGGAAACCAGAACTCTGAAAGTTCCTTGCTTTAAAAAGATACTACAAATTAAAGTAGAAATGGGATTAGATAATTCCAAGACTAATCATTCACTCCTAGCTAAAAACAGCTCCTCAATAAAAGAAATAAGAATGTCTCCAACAATATAGCATTATGAACTTTCACTAAATGGCCATAATCTGGTGTTAAAATGCCAACATAAACTACATAATACAGTTTAATTCTTTAAAAATTATCTCTTATTTTTTAGATGCATTCAAATCAAATTGTTTCACTTTTTATCATTTTCAGTACATTGCTTTTTATAATGATTAACCTCAGAAAGTTTCACCACATATTCATTCATTCCTTAAACATCTTCTGAGGATGGTCTGCATGCTAAGGACTGTGATAAACCTTGGGGAAAACTACATTTGCCACATTAATGGTGCTTACTCTTTCTTTAGAATACTGGGAAGAAAGACAGGTAAATAATTACTATAGAATGTGGTAAGTGCAGAGATAGATGTACAGACCATTAGAACATCATAGAGAAGGGATACCTAGTTTATGAAAGACAAATGTTAATTAACATATATGAGTGTACATGTAAATTACTCACATAACGCTTTTTCCCTAGAATCCACTTTCCTAGAAATTTAAAGATTAGATTACAATTTTGTCAACTTTATTTATTTTGCTGCATTGTCCACTAGGAATTTGGGTTAACCTTTATTCATTTATTTGACCAACATCTGTACTGACTATGGTAGTAGTTAAAAATGAGCAAAAACATTTCAGTTTTGCAGAAAAAGTTCCAAGCTGGAGAGATAGAAAAAGTAAAGAAGAAGTTACTAAGTACTGTGATAGAGATATGTACCAAGGTCTATAGAAAAGGTGGAGTCAAATTTGTTTGCTTTGGCATTACAGTAGCTGCTGTTTCTGCAGTTTGGCAATTTAATATCTTTTTTATGCAACCTCTAAGATACATGAAAATGTACCCAACATAGAACCTCATTAATAGTAGGTTCTTAATATTGTTTACTGAATTAGTCAGCCAATAATCCATCCACAGGTAAGCCCTCAATCGTTCAATAATTATTGATTGGATATATGAAAATGAAATTGGCTCTGTCTTCCCTTAAGATTATTGATTATTTAGCCATCAGCTGGGACTAACTCCAACATCTGAACTATTGTTTGCAGGATTTTATCTCTGGCTATGTGAAGTTCATTGGCAATGTCTCCTTGAATTTCTTTCTTAATATTGATACTTCTGTCCTGAGTTTGTTTAATAAACTAAACTGTGCCTATTCATTATTATTCACTATATCTTTTGAATTGTAGGCAGCATCTAATAATTTTGCTTCAAGTCCATTTCAGCTGTTCAGAAGTTCGCTTGAATATTGTTTCCTTACACAGTTGACTTCTTCCATCCTAGATCCTTTGGTTATTTTTATTAGTTTCTAGGTAGACAAAAGGCCTTTTACAAATTGGACCCCTGTATCCCCTAGGATAAATGAAAATTCTTATTTGTACTCCACTTACTGTATTATAGACCTGGTCTTTAGAGAAAAGCCTAGCTCCACCTATTTCCTTCTATACACATAATAAACATATTAATAAATCCTCCATAATGTACAAAACCAGGTATATAAGTAATGCCCAAGGACTATCCTCATTCCTATTGTCTAGTAAGGCCATATAACACTCCAGCAAAAACCATTGATAACCCAGGAACACTTCTTAACATAAGATGCTGCACCCAGTGGGGGTAGAGAGTATGTGTATCCTAGAGAGTTTCTCCAGTTGTTTACTCTTCAAAAAACATGTAAGAGGAAAGCATTTGTATAACTTTTCATGGTTTATAAAGTGTTACATATATTAACTAATTGCATTTCACAATACGATTGCCTAAATCATAAAGACTAGTTTTCAGTGGTGGACAGATTATGGGTTGGCAAAAATAAATCACATATAGACATAAAACCCCCTCTCTAAATTGCAGATTTACCCCTTAGCCAAGGATACAGATCTTAATAATGGGAATTAACAGTCCAATAGAGCAGAAGCAGATGCAATATATTTGGGGGTAGATTTTCCTTTCATTCTTGGTTTCCTTAAGAGAAAGCAGCAGTGAGGTGACATTCTCCTTACAAGCAGTATCTTGAGAACGAAACTGGTTTCTTGTCAGCTACTGCACGTTCATACTCATGCTTACATCACCATTCCAGAACATCTCACACTAACCATCTGTGTTCTGTTTTGAAAATGTTTGCAAACACTGGACTCTGCTGATTCTGAACTAGATGAGTCAGCCCAGCAACACTCTTCTTTGGAGTCCTTACTCAGGTCCCTGAACGATTGCTTTGAATTTGGTTTGTCAGAAATCTGGAAAATCCATATCCATGCTTAGGCCAAATCTGAGGCTCCTGTAGACTTCTAACTTGGAAGACAGAAAAAAAAACACAGCTCAGTTATAAAAATGAAGGATTTCATATCTTGTATATAAACAAGCAATCCTTTCTTATTGGTTTGAATTATGAGATTAGATAAAGAGGATTTACACCAGCAGATAAAGTCACAGGATAGTTCAGCTGCCACATCACTTAATGATCATGGAGAATTTTAGCTAATCCCTACGATTGGAAACAATGAAGAATTTCACAAACTGTGAAACCAGTTGTTTTTTCTTTTGAAGTATTGCTTAATTATTATCTTCATTTCTTTATTTTCTCTCACGAAGATTCAAATTAAAAAGCACTTAACAAATTATGCATCCACAATTTTCATGCAAAATTTCCCTGAACAATGATTTCTATATAATAATTTTTTTCATTACATAAAAGAAATTACTGTAATAAACTCTAAATTTCAACTCAATAATTTCTTGGTGGTGATTTACTCTTATAGAGGAGGAGAAATTAAGGAAAGCCTTTTTTGGTTATGTTTATTGCTCTCCTAACTTATTGTTATCTTTTCAGACTACATTTTTACAGTCTATATGGTCTTTCACTTTGGTAATGCTAGATTTACATGAAGTCTCTCTTGTAGCATCCTTTCCAGATCATTCTAGGGGCCATATGAGCAGCAGTTAAGGCACACTGATAGACTGTAAATAGGCTATGATTTTTTAAAATCACATACTACCATGTGCTGATGTTATGACTTGAACAAATGGCTTCTCTGTGCCTCAGTTTAATCTTCTATAAAACAGATTTGTTTGGGAGATTAAATTAGTTGGAATACGTGAAGTGCTTAGAATAGTACCCAACACCAAATGAGGGCTCTGTACATGTTTGGTGTAATTAGTTAAAATATAAATATTCCAAATGAAGTGACAAAACATGAGATTACATTCCTAGGCTGTTATTTCTTTTTGCTTAAAATTATCTAAATATATTACTTTGGTACTTTGTAAAGTATGTGCTTAGAAATTCATGAATTGAACTAATGGTCTTTTAAGTTTACTTACTTTAAGGCTTGTTGACTGACATACTGGATTACACTATTTTTCAGGTTTGCTTAGATTGTAAATTATTTCACCAAGTCATCCTTGACTTCTGATATAGTTTTAGCATAAACAGGGGCTTGCAAGAGACTATTGTGTTTATTCCTTTTCAACTATTTATTCAATGACATCACATTGGTAGCCTGAAATCAGCCACAATGGGAGTATATATGCCACAGAAATAGGCAAATATCACAAATCAAAGTGTTGTGGGTTTTTTTCTAAAAAAATGTGAGCTGGTTATTAAATATTTACTACCATACCATAGGACATAAATCCATTTAAAACAGATGAAAAATAATTCCAGAGCTCAACAAAATAAAATTCAAACTCTGTTCTTGTTCTATTAAAATATTTACACCAAGGTAATCAAAATATTATATATCTTTCTTTTTACAACATGGTTTATACCCTTTTAAAATTTTATCCCAACAGAGTACCAATCACCTAATATAATTAATCTCAGAATTTTCATTTCAGTATTAGTCATAAAAATTCTCTATCTATAATCATTTTGACATTAAGTTCAATGTTTAATTTTTACTGACTTAAAAATTTTAGTGATTAATTTCTAATTTGAGTATTATCATATTTATATTCTAAATATCCTCAATTTGAGACTATCTTTGAAAAAAAAACTCCCTTAGCAGATTAAAAGATTAATTTTTGCCTTACCTCTATTATTCAGATTTAGTGCAACATTCCTAGAAATCCAAATGCTATATAGGTCTCCTACTTGTCTTAATTACTATCTTAATGTTTTTTGAAATTTAAGAAACCTTGGTGGTCTGTTACTTACATGATTGTTTACTAAGAAACGCTGTGGTTCTTTTTACTCAAAGCAAGTCTCAGTATCATCTGAGTTTTCTAGAAGAAAAATACACGTTCCAATACTTCTCCAACTTTTGTATCTTAAGCATCTATCTGGTACCTGACACTTAGTGGGGGCTGAATTACGGTAGATTGAAGGAAATGCTATAAAATTTACTGCTCTTGACATGAAAGTTCAATTTTTCTGAAGATAAAATTATTAAGAACTTTCCATATTCTGTTATTCTAACTGGAAATTTACCAAGGGACTTCTTTTTTTTATACCTGATGGTCACTCTATGTGTAGGAGACTAGAGGATGAGACTCAAAATGTAATACATGACACCTTACACCATTAGGATAACTACTATAAAAAAGAAAAGAAAACAAAACAAATATTGGTGAGGATGTAGAGAAACTGAAATCTCTATGCAGTAGTAGTGGGAATATAAAATAGTATAGCTGCTATGGAAATATGGCTGTTTCTTCAAAAATTAAAAATAGAATTATGGTATGATCCAGCAATTCCAATTCTGAGTATATACCCAAAAGAACTGAAAGCAGGATCGCAAAGAGATATTTGTATATCCATACTCATAACAGCATTATTCACAGTAACTAAAATGTGAAAGCACCCCAAGTGTCCATTAACAGAAGAATGGATGAACAAATGTGGTATAGACATAAAACAGAATAGTATTCAGCCTTAAGGGAAACTCTGACACATGACACAGTATGGATAAAACTTGAGGGCGCTATTATGCTGAGTGAAATAAGCTAGTCACAGAAAGACAAATGGCTGTATGATTCCATTTACATGAAATCTGTTAAAGTAGTTAGAATCATAGAGACAGAAAGTAACATGGCAGTGGCCGGGAGCTGGGGGCAGGGGGAAGCAGGGAATTACTGTTTAATGGGTATAGAGTTTCAGGTTTATGAGATGAAAAGAATTATGGAGATGGATGGTGGTGATGGTTGCACAACATTATGAATGTATTTCATACCATTGAATTGTACACTTAAAAATGGTTAAGATGGTACATTTTTTGTGTATTCTACCACAATGAAATAATTGAAAATAAAATTGATAATGCTGCATTTCATAAAGGATTCTGCCAGTCACAGAATCAATGCCATGCAAACCTAGCATTTGAATAGCGCTTTGGATCGTCAAAGCAAGCTCATATAGGCTGTTTCAAGAAATGAGATTTGCTTTGTCATTCCCATCTTCTCAGTATCATTTCTCACTCTTCTACTTCATCTTACCATTCCACTGTATTTTATCACCTGGTTTCTTTTGCGTAACCTCCTTTATATCTACCCACTCCCATTGTAAGTAAAAAACAGTTTCTTTAATTAAAAAAAAAACAAGCATGAATTTTCTTCAAAAGTAGCCTTGTAGTTTTCAGATTAAAGAGTAAGGTATGACTGAGAAAGGAAGAAAAGTTTGTGATAGGGAATAAACGGAAGGAAATGAGAAGGAAGAAAGGAGGGAGAAAGAGAACATTTTAGTGTAAGTGGTCTGCCTTCCTGCAGTCAGTGAGCCTATACCCCGCTGGGAACAAAGCATGCGTGAGATGTTAAAGACGAAGGCTGTCGCCTCAGCTGGTCTGTGCCACAGCGTGTGCTGTTAGTAGTAGAAGCATCTCCTAGCCCTGAGTCTGAATCTAGTTTTTAAAGAAAAACTACAAATATCTCCTAAACATAAGCCTAGTATAAGAACTTCAGCTGAAGAACCAGTACCTGCTCCTGTGCTGGGAGAAATATTCATGGTATGAGAGAGGAAATGTCCATTTCAAGCTTAATACATAAATTTTGATCATGCATATGGTATACATTATGGGTGACTTAAATTTTTTCAGAGAAAACATACTATTCTTGATTTTCACCTTCAACCTGGTTTAAGAGCCTAACCCTATTTAAAATGTGGTACCACAATCCAGTTTCACCCAAGCATTGTAGTATTGATAATCTTTTCCTTATATCCCAACTAACTTCTTTCCCAAGCATATGCTAGAATTCCGTGACAGGAAAATTCCGTGACAGGAAAATGGTTCGCTTTCCTTTAAACTCAAGCTCAAGGGGGAAAAGTTTGGCAACTTGGAGGAGCTGACCAGCCTATTCCTGTCTTCATAAAATCCTTGTCTACTGTAAGCTCACACCCAAAATGTCAGACTTAGGAAAGTAGAACTGATAGTTTTGAAGTGGTAGCTTTTTTCACTACCTTATTCAAATAAGAGAGATAGTATTATCTAAGCCTGAGAGGAATTCCAGAGTCAGTATCTAAAGTTGTTAAGCACTTGAAGATCAGGGGACCTCTCAGAGTCTATGGACCCACAGTGCACTTACGAAAAGGCTAGACTGGAAGGAAAAAACATATTTTACACTTAAGAGATTATTGGTGAGGGCCTTAGTTAATAACTGCTGAGAGCTTACAGATCTCATAAGGCATTAAATGTTCTTTTTGTAATAGTATATGCACCCTATGTTCTCATTATATTGAGTATATGAGGTTTCCTGTGTTGCCTAATTATATAAGGTTCTATCCTATCCAATGGAGACTCCAAATTTGCCTTCTCAATTAACTTGTGGATATTAGACAAGAGACTTGGGTTCCTTCTATTGGGTAGCAAAATATGCTCTCTGAAATGTAGGTCATTTGTGATACCAGGGAAAGTATAGGCTTAAACATTTTCCAATGTACTCTGTAGTCATTTATTTGCACACTAATATCAACAAGCACTATGATGGGAGATTACAACTTTTAGAAATAGTTAAAAGAACAATATATATTTAATGTTACTATGATATTTCCTGGGTGCAGGAACATTTGAAATTTATGAAATTGATAATAATTTTGATGATAAATACAAAATGTGCCTCATTGCTGAGTCCCACATTTCCATTCAGAGTACAAATACATACTCAAACACTCAAGTCTTTCAAACCTGATACTTAAGTTTGTGTATGTCCATTTCCTGACTTTATCAGTTGCTCAGGTAAATACTAGATAAACTATACTATAGAAGGAAGAAATATGTATGTACACAGAGCCCAGCAGGAAAAGTCTACACTAATGAATCTTAGAGTTCTCTGTCTTCCCATTCCACCTTCTATATACCCTGACTGCATTACCAACATTTAAATATGTAGTTTTTCTCAAATTGCTGTGGATTATCACTGGGAAGAGCAGAAAGCAGCTGCCCCTTAGTGTGGTGCTGCAATTATCCAGCACAGGGGACCAAATTCTAAACGAAATAGTCAAAATGACTCTTCAAAGCCTCACAACAGTATCAAGTAAAAAATATTTATTTTCATTAGCTTAATTAATCTTCACGGGAACTCTTTAAGGTTACTACTTCTATTTTCTTTAATTTACAAATGAAGAACTAAGACAGAGAGATATCTTAGTTGTTATAACTTGTCCAGAGTCATAGGCAGTAAGAGGCAGGACCCTTGGCAAGGTGCCATGTAGGAGACTGATGTTCCCACTCCTAAGCCTCCAGCATTAGGACAGATGGCTGTTTCTTTAGTTACTTTAGTTCTTTGGTTTCTTTAGTTCATTTATGTAACAGATGACATACCTGTATTTTTGACCATGATATATATTAAGTTCATATCTTTAACAACTATAATTAAATATGTTGTAAGAGATTTGCACTGTGAGAGGCATTCAAAACTAAGACCCAGTGTTACAGTAGGAGGACTGCTCTCTCATCTATGGGCAAGATGCTCTTTTATGAGTGAAGAGGCAGGCAAAATTGCTCCTCTCTTTAATTTTTTTCTTACATTTAAAGAAACTCTCTAACAGAAATCCATAAGCTAGTAGATGTTAAAAGGCTCATGGCATGTGCTCAGTTTTCAGAGCCCACCAGAGACTGTTTTATTAAACTTCGTAGGGCCAAAGACCACCCTGAACTGTTGGAATGAAGCCCAGTGGTATTATCTAGGCAGCATAATTCATATTTGAGGAAGTTGCTTTTGAAAATTATTGTGCCCTTAAATAGCTTATGTGCTCAAATACTTTACAATTGATAATCACTCATTTTTTAAGTATGCACATACTTGTTTAAAGAATAGTTCAGTAAATGAAAGACTGCTCATTTTAAAGATATAGCACCTCAGCTATTTCACAGTGCATCCATTACAATTAGAATGCTTGCTTCATTCCCTTAATAATTCATTTTAGGACAGGGCAGTCTCCACTGTGAGAGCTAGTGATATTGACAAGATTTCAAGAGGAAATATATAATACGAACAGGACTGTGAAGAAAGGTTAGACTTTAATTAGTGGGAAAAAGAGGAAAAGACAGCCTATAGTAAATTGTAAATAAAAATTGCGAGGCAGAAGATTAACATGTGCCATAACCCCCTCATCTGCCTTCTCTGCCCTACACACAGCAGCCAAGCGCTGCAAGAAAGCATGAACACTATAGGCGAACGTCATCCCCACTTTCGAATGGGCCGTCTCCATCGCCCAGCAATTCCACTGTTTCACACTCCACACGATTTGTACTTTATCCTCACAGATCTCACTGAGCCTTTATTCCCCACTCCCTACATTAGATAAATGACCACACCTCCTGCTTTATTGAGAAGACAGAACGGAGTCAGCTTTGCTACACAATACAAAACACACAAACTTGCTTATATTTGCATGTAAACTTCTTTTTTATTACAATAGAAGATTTGTTTTTCCTTTCTAAAGCCATCCTTCCATCTGTGCTTTGGAGCCACTGCCACCTTTTCACATACATTACACAAGCAATAATTCATTTCTCCATGCATGTTGACCCACTCCTTCTTAAATAATCCTTTTAAATACACCTGTCTCTCCAAAGTTTAAATAACCTTGCAGACCCTCAGTTTCCATGCCACTTTGCTCCCCCTCACAAACTTCCTCAAGGAATTGTCTAAACTCTTGACCTTCTTTTCCTTACCTCCCATTCATAACCACTTCAACCACTTTATTCTTCATTACTTGATAAGATCAACAACGAACTTCATATTGTTTAACACTTCATAGTACTACATCCAACAATATTCATTCCTTATTTTACCCTATTTATCAACAAAATAGTTGACTATTCTTTCCTCAGAATACCCTCTTGGCTTGCCTTCTGTGATGCATCATCACCATCTAGTATTTCTCCCAGTCTCCACATCCAGTGCAGGATGATCTGTCTCCTTTACCAGTGTAGCCACTAAATGGTCGATTCCCCAAAACTCATCTTCTCTTCTCTTCTCACTCCATCGTCTCCCCCAAACTGTATCAGCCACATCTAAGGCTGGTATCAGTGTCTGTACCCAGATGATTCACACAAATTAAGCACTTCATTTTGAGATAATTGGTGATTCACATTAATTTGTAAGAAACAATTCAAAGAGATCTCCTATACCCTTTACCGATTTCCCCCAAGGGTAACATCCTAGGGAATTATGGTACAATATCATCACTTGGATACTGATATTGACACAGTCCAGTTACAGAACAGTTCCATCACCCCCAGGATCAGAGCTGTCCTTTCACAGGCACACCCACTTCCCTTTCACCCCCTGGACCCCTCCATCTTCAGCCCCTGGCAACCACTAATTTGTTCTCCATTTCAATAATTTTGTCATTTCAAGAATATTATACAAATGGAATCATACAATAAGTGACCTTTGGGGATAGGCCTTTTCCACATAGCACAGTTCTCTGGAGAAGCCTCCATGCTGTTATGAGTATCAATAATTTGTTGCTTTTTTGGACAAATAATATTCCATGGGATGGCTATATTATGTTTTAATTATTCACCCCTTAAAGGACATCTGTGTTATTTCCAGTTTCTAGCTATTACAAATAAAGCTGCTATGAACATTCATGTGTAGGTTTCTGTATGAATGTAAGTTTTCATTTTCTAAGACAAATGTTCAAGAGTGTAATTGCCAGGTTGTGTGGAGTTGCATGTTGTTGTTAAAGAACCTGTCAAGTGGTTTTCCAGAGCATCTGTACCATTTTACATTTCTGCCATCAAAGTATGGGTGAACCAGTTTCTCCATATCCTTGCCAGCATTTGGTGCTGCCATCAACTTTCTATTTTAGCCATTCTAATAGGTTTATAGTGATAGCTCATTGTGGTTTCTAATTTGCATTTCCTTAGTGGATAATGATTTGAACATTCTTCCATGTGCTTCTTGACCATCTTCAAGTCCTCTTCCATGAAATGCCTCTTCCTGTCTTTTGCCCATTTTCTAATTGCATGTTTTGTTTTGTTTTTACTATTAAATTTTAAGAGTTCTTTATATATGCTAGATCCTAGTCCTCTGCTGACTATGTCGTTTGCAAATATTGTCTGTAATTTATCTTTTCATCTTTTTGAAAATCCTTTGCATAGTCTTAGATCCCAAAGATTTTCTTCTACAGTTTGTTCTAAAAGTTTTAGTTATACATTTTGTATTTAAGTCTTTAATCCATTTTAAGTTAATTTTTATATTAACTTTGAGTTTAGGTGTAGGTTTATATTTTTGCCTATGGATTTCCAACCATTCCAGTATCATGTGACCCAAGGCTGTATCCTTTCTCCATTAGGTTGCTCTTGAACCTTTGTCAAAATCAGCTGGGTATATTTATGACTCTATTTCTGTGTTATTTGTCCTATTCCATGAATCTATGTGTCCATCCCTCCATCAATCCCTGGTTCTGCTCTCATTACTCATTATTATCTCTGACATCACCTAGACAGGGGATTGAGGTGCTTGACTACAACCTGGTGAGACTGGAAGCTTAGGCCCCCCACCCCATTTTGACCTTTACTGGTATGGTGAAGGAATGGGGTCACAGTTTTTTCTTTGACATTTGGCTGGATTAGAGTGCTTATTGTTTACATGTTTTCTGTCTGGTTAGGCTACCCCTTTCCTGAGTCTTTGGCTGAAGAGAGAGCAAGATTTTCTTGGTGAATTTTTTCTATATTCATTGGCATTTCCAGATTCCCAGTTTCTTGAGCTTTATGTCTGGAATACATGAGGCAAAAACAAACCCAGAAAATTCACCACCATTTTATTTCTTAAGTCCTAAGTTTCCTCAGGTAGTCTAGCTTCTTCTCTATGCCTTTTATAGTCTTCTTATGTTTGTATTATACATAATTTCCAGTTTTTAGTGCACTTAGCAAGAGAAATAAGGAAAAACATGTCTATTCAGTCTTCCCAGAAATGGAAATCTGACTCACAGAAATTTGCCTCCAACCTAGATATTTTCTCTTTGGTTGGGGAATAACTACCTTAATACCTCGTTGTCATTTGCTCCTATATATCTCAAATGCACCTCAAATGTACCTTGTTCAAGCTGGGCCCACTCTGAGTTTTGCACTGTAGTACACAAGACAAAAATTTAAAGCTCTTCTTAGCATCCTTCTCCCTCCCACTCCAAACCATCATAACGTCCTCTTGATTTTTTTCTTCAGTGTGTATTGTCTTCCCACTTCTATGTATCTGTGAGCTACCATCCTAATCGAAGCTCCTCTCACAGCTAATCAAAACCGTCTGCAAGTCTCTAGTCTGATCTACCCACATACACCCTCCCTGTTCTAAATTTTTCTCCTTATTGCAACTGGAGGGATCTTTCAAAATACCGTTGCTATTACTCAATAACTTTTTATTGCTTTTAGAATGTTGATTTTTTAAAAATCTTTAACCTCATCTACAAGCCTTGCATATATCTATTATAGATGCACAATAAATATTTGTTGTTAAATATAGTGTTCTAACATTTGGGGTGCGTGCCTCCCTAGCTAGGTTCAGATCACCTAGTGGACAGAAACATCTCCTAAAAGTCTATGTATCCTCAGTACATGGCAATTTGTGAATCCTTAGTGATGATGGTCCTGGTATTCTAGCATCTTTATACAAGAAGATGGTATCTGTGATGTGATTAAAAGAGAAGCTTATGTATGAGTAAAAACAAATGGTAAAATATTAATTGTCCTGCTATTTCCCATATCAAGTGAATTTTAATTTTTTTCCTTAATAATTAGTGTTTGTTTGTAATAGGAATGTCCTTAAATTTCTGAAGTGGATATATATATATATATATATATATATTTAGACTACTACATTCTTCTCACCTATTGGAAATCTTTAAAATACTCGGCATTTTTATGGAATAATCATTTCAGGGAAGGTCTGATCTTAAGATAATAAAAAGATTAACTTCAACAACAAAATGATAGAATTATAACAAATAAGTTTGTTCATATGGCCTGCCCACATACATGTCAAATTATCACAAGTTCTTCACTGTGTGAGCTATTTACGTACTGTTACAATCATTACATATAATAAAACACCACCAAGATACTGTTTGCAACATTAAGAATATATAAAATCAGGTAAAATACTTCTTCTCCCTTGAAAATTATACAGATTGTTTGCGAAGAAAAGTTAAACTAGTAGAGACTATAAAGAGTAAAATATATTAGATGTAGGGCTACATAAAAAGATGAAAAAAGTAAGAGAGAAATTGACAAGGGATAAATTTATTAGAGAAGACGTTTTAGTAGAAAAAATTTTGATCCTGATCTCTTAATCAGTATTAGGGTATCAAATAAGGGGGGTTGAGGGAGGAAACATGGCCAGAAGTGAGAAATAATACAGGTAAAAAGTATAGAAGAAGTTCTATTCAGTTTAGTAAATAGAGAGAATAGACTTAGGCAAATAGTAGTAAAACCACTAATCTGGGAAAAAAGTAAGATAGTCTCAATAAGAAATCCCTGGTATATTTTGTACAGCTGTAAATAAGAGATTTTCAACATAGGATTCAGAATGTAATAACACTGTATACTCTAAGAGATCAAATAGTTTCCAATCTATCCTCTTGCCACAACCAGCTTATATCTCAGATTTATAAGTATTGCTTAAGCTTCAGACACAGACTCCAATACGTTAATTCTGCAATTTAGGATTAGTTTCCCATTTGAGTGGACTGATAAACCACATCCCAGCCATGACTGCTACAGCTTGTACAAATGGGATAGGATTCTGTTTCACACGTGAGGCTTCCTTCCATTTATAGAAAAAAATTTAGGCTAATGCTAAATAAGTTATTTTAAAAATTGCTCCAAGTGAGCCATGCAAATCATACAGAAAGATTCAGCATTTTTTTTTTCTTTTTTTTTTTTTTTTTTTTTTTTTTTGAGAGGGCATCTCTCATATTTATTGATCAAATGGTTGTTAACAACAATAAAATTCAGTATAGGGGGGTCAATGCTCAATGTACAATCATTAATCCATCTCAAGCCTAATTCTCGTCAGTCTCCAATCTTCTGAAGCATAACGAACAAGTTCTTACATGGTGAACGAATTCTTACAGAGTGAATAAATTCTTACATGGTGAACAGTACAAGGGCATTCATCACAGAAACTTTCGGTTTTGATCATGCAATATGACCTATAAACCATCAGGTCAAATATGAATATTCATTTGATTTTTGTACTTGATTTATATGTTGATCCCACATTTCTCCTATTATTATTATTATTTTTATTTTTAATAAAATGCTGAAGTGGTAGGTAGATGCAAGATAAAGGTAGAAAACATAGTTTAGTGCTGTAAGAAGGCAAATGTAGATGATCAGATGATCAGGTGTGTGCCTATGGACTAAGTATTAATCCAGGCTAGACAAGGGCAGCAAGACATCCACGGATGCAGAAGATTTCTCTCAAAGCAGGGGGGGTGAGGTTCTGAGCCTCACCTCTGTTGATCCCCAAATTCTCACCTGATGGCCCCCCTGCGACTGTGCCTGTCTTAGGTTGTTCCTCCCTTGAGGAATCTTACCCGTCTCTGGCTAACCAGTCATCTTCCGGGGCCATACAGGGAAATGTAAAGTTGGTAAGTGAGAGAGAAGCCATATTGTTTGCAAAGGTTAGCTTTTTACTTCTTTGCAGATTTATGCCCTCTGGCTTCTATGCCCAGCACTTGTCTCGAGGTATCTTTACCACCTGGAGGAATTATGATACTCGGTAAATTCGATATGAGGCACGAATTCTATTTAAGGGTTGTAATTAGGAAGGAAGAAGAAAAGCTATAGATGTAGCATATGAAGGAAACTTGGGAGGATTGATTATTTCTTTGACATATCTTCTTGTATAGTACCTTAAGTATGTATAGGTTTTAAACTACTAACTAATTTGCACACACATATTAACATTATAGGAATACGGTGACATAAACAAAGCAAATCTATAATTACCAGCCATCTCCAGTGAAGCCAAGAAAACCATTTAGGCACCCTAGGCATTTGTGAAAATTTATCTATAATATGATGGATATTTTCCAACTGTACTTGAACCATCAGACAAATTAAAGCAGCCCATTTCTGGGATCTGTTCACATCCCATATGTTCTTTTAACCATAGATAGTCTATAGTCATGAGATTTTGGGGTGCTACAACTTGCACCCCTCCCAACTCCTGGTTGAGTTCCAACAGTACAGATCCAGTCAAATTCGTTGTCTCACTGTATGCACATGCCAGCCTAGACATCTCCCTCCTCCTTCTTATGGCAAGTCCAGGAGACGGTGGGCTGGATGCAGCCACAACCGCAGCATCGTCCGGATCCCTGGGGAGGCTTTTTGATGATCATCCCCCGGCACGAGTCCTCCAGAGAGTGCTGATGCCGGAAGCTCCTCCTCATATCGTATCTTATTTCATTTTCTGTGTATCCAAGCTAGGCCTTGATCTTCTGCGTAGAAACAAACAGACCCTTTGCCCACACTTTGACATGCCCTCTATACCACTGTGCAGAACTCATTGGAGGTCAGCACACAGTAACTGCTTTTTTTTTTTTTTTTTTTAATTAAGAGAAAGGAATATTATCAGAAAAGAGTACCTCCATAGCTGATCATCTGACACCCTTTAAGTGATCAACATTAAGGATATTTAAAGCATGCGTTGATCTTTGATTTACCAATAGTTTTATCCTGTTAACGAGTAATCCCCTTTTCTTTCTTTCTTTCTTTCTTTTTTTTTTTTTTTTTAATTTTTAATCTACCCTTACATGAAGAATACTATGTTTACTATGCTCTCCCCTATATCAGGTCCCCCCTAACAACCCCATTACGGTTACTGTCCATCAGCTTAGCAAAATGTGGTAGAGTCACTACTTGTCCTCTCTGTGTTGTGCAGCCCACCCTCCCCTTTCTCCCTCCCCCCATGCATGCTAATCTTAATACCCCCCTTCTTCTTCCCCCCCCTTATCCCTCCCTGCCCACCCATCCTCCCCAGTTCCTTTCCCTTTGGTACCTGTTAGTCCATTTTTGGGTTCTGTAATTCTGCTGCTGTTTTGTTCCTTCAGTTTTTCCTTTGTTCCTATACTCCTCAGATGAGTGAAATCATTTGGTATTTCTCTTTCTCTGCTTGGCTTATTTCACTGAGCATAATACTCTCCAGCTCCATCCATGTTGCTGCAAATGGTTGGATTTTTCCACTTCTTATGGCTGAGTAGTATTCCATTGTGTATATGTACCACATCTTCTTTATCCATTCATCTACAGATGGACATTTAGGTTGCTTCCAATTCTTGGCTATTGTAAATAGTGCTGCGATAAACATAGGAGTGCATCTGTCTTTCTCAAACTTGATTGCTGCGTTCTTAGGGTAAATTCCTAGGAGTGGAATTCCTGGGTCAAATGGTAGGTCTGTTTTGAGCATTTTGATGCACCTCCATACTGCTTTCCACAATGGTTGAACTAATTTACATTCCCACCAGCAGTGTAGGAGGGTTCCCCTTTCTCCACAGCCTCGCCAACATTTGTTGTTGTTTGTCTTTTGGATGGCAGCTATCCTTACTGGTGTGAGGTGATACCTCATTGTAGTTTTAATTTGCATTTCTCTGATAATTAGCGATGTGGAGCATCTTTTCATGTGTCTCTTGGCCATCTGTATTTCTTTTTTGGAGAACTGTCTGTTCAGTTCCTCTGCCCATTTTTTAATTGGGTTATTTGTTTTTTGTTTGTTGAGGCGTGTGAGCTCTTTATATATTCTGGACGTCAAGCCTTTATCAGATCTGTCATTTTCAAATATATTCTCCCATACTGTAGGGTTCCTTTTTGTTCTATTGATGGTGTCTTTCGCTGTACAGAAGCTTTTCAGCTTAATGTAGTCCCACTTGCTCATTTTTGCTGTTGTTTTCCTTGCCCGGGGAGATATGTTCAAGAAGAGATCACTCATGTTTATGTCTAAGAGGTTTTTGCCTATGTTTTTTTCCAAGAGTTTAATGGTTTCGTGACTTACATTCAGGTCTTTGATCCATTTTGAGTTTACCTTTGTATATGGGGTTAGACAATGGTCCAGTTTCATTCTCCTACATGTAGCTGTCCAGTTTTGCCAGCACCATCTGTTGAAGAGACTGTCATTTTGCCATTGTATGTCCATGGCTCCTTTATCAAATATTAATTGACCATATATGTTTGGGTTAATTTCTGGGGTCTCTAATCTGTTCCACTGGTCTGTGGCTCTGTTCTTGTGCCAGTACCAAATTGTCTTGATTACTATGGCTTTGTAGTAGAGCTTGAAGTTGGGGAGTGAGATCCCCCCTACTTTATTCTTCTTTTTCAGGATTGCTTTGGCTATTCGGGGTCTTTGGTGTTTCCATATGAATTTTTGAATTATTTGTTCCAATTCATTGAAGAATGTTGCTGGTAATTTGAGAGGGATTGCATCAAATTTGTATATTGCTTTCGGCAGGATGGCCATTTTGACGATATTAATTCTTCCTAGCCATGAGCATGGGATGAGTTTCCATTTATTAGTGTCCTCTTTAATTTCTCTTAAGAGTGACTTGTAGTTTTCAGAGTATAAGTCTTTCACTTCCTTGGTTAGGTTTATTCCTAGGTATTTTATTCTTTTTGATGCAATGGTGAATGGAATTGTTTTCCTGATTTCTCTTTCTATTGATTCGTTGTTAGTGTATAGGAAAGCTACAGATTTCTGTGTGTTGATTTTGTATCCTGCAACTTTGCTGTATTCCGATATCAGTTCTAGTAGTTTTGGAGTGGAGTCTTTAGGGTTTTTTATGTACAGTATCATATCATCTGCAAATAGTGACAGTTTAACTTCTTCTTTACCAATCTGGATTCCTTGTATTTCTTTGTTTTGTCTGATTGCCGTGGCTAGGACCTCCAGTACTATGTTGAATAACAGTGGGGAGAGTGGGCATCCCTGTCTGGTTCCCGATCTCAGTGGAAATGCTTTCAGCTTCTCGCTGTTCAGTATAATGCTGGCTGTGGGTTTATCATATATGGCCTTTATTATGTTGAGGTACTTGCCCTCTATTCCCATTTTGCGGAGAGTTTTTATCATGAATGGATGTTGAATTTTGTCAAATGCTTTTTCAGCATCTATGGAGATGATCATGTGGTTTTTGTCTTTCTTTTTGTTGATGTGGTGGATGATGTTGATGGATTTTCGAATGTTGTACCATCCTTGCATCCCTGGGATGAACCCCACTTGGTCATGGTGTATGATCCTTTTGATATACTGTTGAATTCTGTTTGCTAATATTTTATTGAGTATTTTTGCATCTACATTCATCAGGGATATTGGTCTGTAATTTTCTTTTTTGGTGGGGTCTTTTCCTGGTTTTGGTATTAGGGTGATGTTGGCTTCATAGAATGAGTTTGGGAGTATTCCCTCTTCTTCTATTTTGTGGAACACTTTAAGGAGAATGGGTATTATGTCTTCTCTGTGTGTCTGATAAAATTCCGAGGTAAATCCGTCCGGCCCCGGGGTTTTGTTCTTGGGTAGTTTTTTGATTACTGTTTCAATTTCTTTGCTTGTAATTGGTTTGTTTAACTTTTGTGTTTCTTCCTTGGTCAGTCTTGGGAGGTTGTATTTTTCTAGGAAGTTGTCCATTTCTTCTAGGTTTTCCAGCTTGTTGGCATATAGGTTTTCATAGTAGTCTTTAATAATTCTTTGTATTTCTGTGGAGTCTGTCGTGATTTTTCCATTCTCATTTCTGATTATGTTGATTTGTGTTGACTCTCTTTTTCTCTTAATAAGTTGGGCTAGAGGCTTATCTATTTTGTTTATTTTCTCAAAGAACCAGCTCTTGGTTTCGTTGATTTTTGCTATTGTTTTATTCTTCTCAATTTTGTTTATTTCTTCTCTGATCTTTATTATGTCCCTCCTTCTGCTGACTTTAGGCCTCATTTGTTCTTCTTTTTCCAGTTTTAATAATTGTGATGTTAGACTATTCATTTGGGATTGTTCTTCCTTCTTCAAGTGTGCCTGGATTGCTATATACTTTCCTCTTAAGACTGCTTTCGCTGCATCCCACAGAAGTTGGGGCTTAGTGTTGTTGTTGTCATTTGTTTCTATATATTCCTTGATCTCTATTTTGATTTGTTCATTGATCCATTGATTATTTAGTAGCATGTTGTTAAGCCTCCATGTGTTTGTGAGCCTTTTTGTTTTCTTTGTAGAATTTATTTCTACTTTCATACCTTTGTGGTCTGAAAAATTGGTTGGTAGAATTTCAATATTGTGGAATTTACTGAGGCTCTTTTTGTGAGCTAGTATGTGGTCTATTCTGGAGAATGTTCCATGTGCACTTGAGAAGAATGTGTATCCTGTTGCTTTTGGATGTAAAGTTCTATAGATGTCTATTAGGTCCATCTGTTCTAGTGTGTTGTTCAGTGCCTGTGTGTCTTTACTTATTTTTTGCCCGGTGGATCTATCCTTTGGGGTGAGTGGTGTGTTGAAGTCTCCTACAATGAATGCATTGCAGTCTATTTCCCTCTTTAGTTCTGTTAGTATTTGCTTCACATATGCTGGTGCTCCTGTATTGGGTGCATATATATTTAGAATGGTTATATCCTCTTGTTGGACTAAGCCCTTTATCATTATGTAGTGGCCTTCTTTATCTCTTGTTACTTTCTTTGTTTTGAAGTCTATTTTGTCTGATATTAGTACTGCAACCCCTGCTTTCTTCTCACTGTTGTTTGCCTGAAATATGTTTTTCCATCCCTTGACTTTTAGTCTATGCTTATCTTTGGGTTTAAGGTGAGTTTCTTGTAAGCAGCATATAGATGGGTCTTGCTTTTTTATCCATTCTATTACTCTATGTCTTTTGATTGGTGCATTAAGTCCATTTACATTTAGGGTGACTATTGAAAGATATGTACTTATTGCCATTGCAGGCTTTAGATTCGTGGTTACCAAAGGTTCAAGGTTAGCTTCTTTAGTATCTTACTGCCTAACTTAGCTCGCTTATTGAGCTGTTATATACACTGTCTGGAGAGTCTTTTCTTCTCTCCCTTCTTATTCCTCCTCCTCCATTCTCCATATGTTGTGTGTTTTGTTCTGTGCTCTTTTTAGGGGTGCTCCCATCTAGAGCAGTCCCTGTAGGATGCCCTGTAGAGGTGGTTTGTGGGAAGCAAATTCCCTCAGCTTTTGCTTGTCTGGGAATTGTTTGATCCCACCATCATATTTAAATGATAGTCGTGCTGGATACAGTATCCTTGGTTCAAGGCCCTTCTGTTTCATTGCATTAAGTATATCATGCCATTCTCTTCTGGCCTGTAGGGTTTCTGTTGAGAAGTCTGATGTTAGCCTGATTGGTTTTCCTTTATAGGTGACCTTTTTCTCTCTAGCTGCCTTTAAAACTCTTTCCTTGTCCTTGATCCTTGCCATTTTAATTATTATGTGTCTTGGTGTTGTCCTCCTTGGATCCTTTCTGTTGGGGGTTCTGTATAATTCCATGGTCTGTTCGATTATTTCCTCCCCCAGTTTGGGGAAGTTTTCAGCAATTATTTCTTCAAAGACACTTTCTATCCCTTTTCCTCTTTCTTCCTCTTCTGGTATCCCTATAATACGAATGTTTTTCCTTTTGTATTGGTCACATATTTCTCTTAGTGTTGTTTCATTCCTGGAGATCCTTTTATCTCTCTCTCTGTCAGCTTCTATACGTTCCTGTTCTCTGGCTTCTATTCCTTCAATGGCCTCTTGCATCTTATCCATTCTGCTTATAAATCCTTCCAGGGATTGTTTCACTTCTGTGATCTCTTTCCTGACATCTGTGATCTCCTTCCGGACTTCATCCCACTGCTCTTGCATTTTTCTCTGCATCTCATCCCACTGCTCTTGCATTTTTCTCTGCATCTCATCCCATTGCTCTTGCATTTTTTTCTGCATCTCTGTCAGCATGTTCATGATTTTTATTTTGAATTCTTTTTCAGGAGGACTAGTTAGGTCTGTCTCCTTCTCAGGTGTTGTCTCTGTGATCTTTGTCTGCCTGTAGTTTTGCCTTTTCATGGTGATAGAGATAGTTTGCAGAGCTGGTACAAGTGACCGCTGGAAGAGCTTCCCTTCTTGTTGGTTTGTAGCCTTTTTCTGGGAGAATAGCGACCTCTAGTGGCTTGTGCTGGGCAGCTGTGCGCAGACAGGGCTTCTGCTTCCTGCCCAGTTGCTTTGGGGTTTATCTCCGCTGTTGCTGTGGGCTTGGCCTGGCTGGGGCTGTTCCTCCAAAATGGTGGAGCCCCGTTGGAGGGGGAGCAGCCAGGAGACTATTTATCTCCGTAAGGGGCCTCTGTGCTCCCTGCTGCCCAGGGGGTTAGAGTGCTCAGAGATCCCCAGATTTCCTGCTTCTGGTCTAAGTGACCTGTCCTGCCCCTTTAAGATTTCCAAAAAGCACTCTCCAAACCAAAACAACAACAGCAACAATGAGAGAGGGAACAGAAAGAAAGAGAAAAAAAAAAAAGGAAAAAAAAGGAAAAAACAAGCGATTGTTTTTTTTTTTTTTTTTTTTTTGTCCTCAGGTGCCGGTCCCAGGCACCCGCTCACTGGTCCTGCTGCCCTGTCTCCCTAGCACCAGGGTCCCTGTCCTTTCAAGGCTTCCAAAAAGCACCCACCCACCGGTCCCGCAGGGAAGGAACGCTCAATATTCTTTGTCCTCAGGCACTGGTCCCACGCACCCGCTCACCAGTCCCGCCGCCCTGCCTCCCTAGCACCGGGGTCCCTGTCCCTTCAAGGCTTCCAAAAAGCACTCGGCAAAAAGAGAGAAAAAAAAGGGGAAAAACGCGCGATTTCTTCCGTCCTCAGGTGCTGGTCTCAGGCACCCACCCACCGGTCCCACAGGGAAAAATGCGGGATATTCTTTGTCCTCAGGTGCCGGTCCCAGGCACCCGCTCACCAGTCCCGCCGCCCTGCCTCCCTAGCACCGGGGTCCCTGTCCCTTTTAGGCTTCCAAAAAGCACTCGCAGAAAAGAGAAAAAAAAAGGGGAAAAACGCGCGATTTCCTCTGTCCTCAAGTGCCGGTCTCAGGCACCCGCCCCCCGGTCCCGCAGGGAAAAACGGGGGATATTCTTTGTCCTCAGGCGCCGGTCCCAGCCACCCGCTCACCAGTCCCGCCACCGTGCCTCCCTAGCACTGGGGTCCCCGTCCCTTCAAGGCTTCCAAAAAGCGCTCGCCCAAAAGAGAAAAAAAAAAAAGGGGAAAAACGCGCGACCTCCTCCGTCCTCAGGCACCGGTCTCAGGCACCCGCCCCCAGGTCTCGCAGGGAGAAACGCGGGATATTCTTTGTCCTCCGGCGCCGTTCCCAGGCACCTCCTCACCGGTCCCGCCACCCTGCCTCCCCAGCAACGGGGGCCCGTCCCTCTAAGGCTTCCAAAAAGTGCTCGCCAAAAAAAAAACCGCTCAGGTTTCTCTCCACCCGCCGGGAGCCGGGGGGAGGGGCGCTCGGGTCCCGCCGGGCTGGGGCTTGTATCTTACCCCCTTCACAAGGCGCTGGGTTCTTGCAGGTGTGGATGTGGTCTGGATGTTGTCCTGTGTCCTGTGGTCTCTATTTTAGGAAGATTTTTCTTTGTTATATTTTCATAGCTCTATGTGTTTTTGGGAGGAGATTTCCACTGCTCTACTCACGCCGCCATCTTGGCTCCGCGCCAGAAAGATTCAGCATTTTATTTCATTTGGCCCACTGAAAATTTAGACTATGATGGTAGTTAAACACATCTAAAATTGGATTCTTTAGTATTATTATTAGTTTATATTTTCTCTAATTTGGATATGTTTCTTTTGTGTATTTTACCATGACAGAAATGGTGTTTCTTCATCTGATTTATGATGGTGGTTACTGTGAAAGGAAGAAATGTGTTATCACATAAACTTGAGCACAACTACAAAAACTTTCCAAGAAATATCATTTTGGTCAAACATATTTTTCTCTGTTGAAGAGAAAAGCATATCAATTACATTAGAAAAGAAAATTTCAGGAAGCTATAAAATGTAAGACTTTTAAAATTATTTCAGAAGTTCTATTCAGTATAGTAAATAGAATAGCAAAAAACTATTGAAAATATCTATGTATAAAATTAAGATTTTTTTCTGATTATGGAAGTCTGGGATATTGCTAAAACTCTACTAAAATGTTAGTAGCAATAATGATGACTATGTAGATAAGTGGTATATTAAAAAAAAAGAGAAGTGGTACTTAATCCAAAGTCCAGTTAAGGGTTTATACAGCCTAAGCAGGTACATGGAAGAGCTGAGAGTAAATTAAACCTTGAAGGAAGGATGGGATTTCACTGATGGCGTTTTTGAAGAAAGAGGGAGATTTAGCTATGACCAGGTTCAGCTCTGAGAACACTTTTATTATTTGGGGCATTAATAGTAGTAATTAACAATGTTGAGTGCTTACTATGTATCAGGTTATGTTCTTAAGACTTTTATATGATTTAAACCATTTAATCCTCTTAACATTGCCAGGAGTCAAGTGTTCTTATCCCCATTTTACACAGGAGAAGATTGAGGTGTGCAGAGGCTAAATAACTTGCCTGGGATCACAGGACTAGTAAGTGGTAGGACATGATTAGAAACCTGGCTGACAGGGCCAGTCTGGGCTCTCAGCACAGAGCCTCTAATCATAGCAGTTCACAAACATGGTGCCCTTTCTATGTGTCAGGCATTTGTATACATTTTCTGTTAATCTTCATGGCAATTCTAAGAGCCAGGTGTTGCTTAACCATTTCAGAGCTCAGGGAATTGTGAGACTGCAGGTCAACCTTAGTTATATTTAGGCTACTAGGCTCAAATTTAATAATATGTTTTATTTTAATTCATTCAAAAATCTTTTATTTTATCCATTTTTTATTGAAGTATAGTAGACATAAAATATTATATTAGTTTTTGGTGCACAACATAGTGATTCAACATTTAGATACATCATGAAATGATCACCATGATAAATCTAGCTACCATCTGTCACCATACAAAATTGTTGCATATTTTCTTTTTAAATTGAGGTACATACAATAGAGTACACAAATCTTAGTGTATACCTCGATGAATTTTGGCATGTATATGCACTTGTGTAACCATCACCAGATCAAGATATCATTCTCACTATTTTTTTCCCCTTCGCCTATTTCACCCCTGCCCCTGCCCCCTCTCCATTGAAACCATCAGTCTGTTTTCTATGTTTATGAGTCTATTTCTGCTTTGTTTGTTTGTTCATATGTTTTATTTTTTTAGATTCTACATATAAATGAAGTGATGTGTTATTTCTCTTTGATTTACTTCACTTAGCATAATACCCTCTAGGTCCATCCACATTGTCACAAATGGCAAGATTTCATTATTATTTTTTTATGGTTGAGTAATATTCCATTGTACATATGTAACACATGTTCTTTATTCATTCATTTGTCAATGGCAGTTAGGTTGATTCCTTATTCTGGCTATTGTAAATAATGCTGCAGTAACATAGTACTGCAAGTCCTAGCCACAGCAATTAAACAAGAAAAGGAAATAAAAGGCATCTGAAATAATAAGGAAGAAGTAAAAATGTTGATATTTGCAGATGGCACGATACTATATATAGAAAACCCTAGAAATTCCATCAAAAAACTTATAATAGTAAATGAATTCGGTACAGTTGCAGGATACTAAATAAATACACAGAAATCTATTACATTCCTATATAGATAACAAACTAACAAAAAGAGAAATTAAGAAAGGAATCCCATTTACAATTACATCAAAAAGAATAAAATACCTAGAAATAAATCTAACTGGGAGGTGAAAGACCTATACTCTGAAAACTATAAGAATTAATAAAAGAAACTGAAGAAGATACAAATGAATGGAAAGATATTCCATGCTCATAGATAGGAAGATTAATATTGTTAAAATGGCCATGTTACATATTATTTACTGTATTCCCTATGCTGTACATTGTATCCTCATGACTTATTTAGTTACAAGTTTATACTATATCTAGTCTTCAGTTCATTCTCAGAGATAGTTGTTCTATATGTACTTGTAGATTCTGGTGTGTGCATAAGAGGAGGTGGCTCAGGATCTTCCTACTCCATCATCTTGATCTCACCTCCAAAAGTTCTTATTTCTTAGATAATTTTTTACCCACAACTATATTTCTAACACAATTGACCTTAGGACAAATTAATATCAAAATTCTTTGTCTCATTATTCAATGAGTAAGACTTTATCACAAAGAGATGTTTCTAATCCTCCCTCCGCTAGTCTCTATTAGAAGTGCTAATGCTTCATCTCAGGTCTCTTCATGTGTCAAATAACATGAGAGAAAACTGAAAAAAGTAGGAAAAATAAGGCCATCTTCTCTTTGGTCCTTTCTTTTCCTGTTTTTCCAACCTTGGGAGTACAGAGGGTGACAATGGTCTGCTCATATTTCCTTCTTTCTGATCAATAATTTTATTAGGCCTAGTTTCAATGAAATATAGCTACCTCTTTTTTCCCCTTACTAAGCACATGACAGTGAATTGGTAACTTCTGTTTTTTAATAGATGCCTTTCTGAAAGAACTTGTAATTACATATCTTAGTTTGTACCCAAAACCTTTTCCCTAAAAGGTCAACATATCTTCTAAGAAAAAAAAAAAACTTAAAAAAACATACCATGGGGTCAAATACATGATATGTTTTATCATTTCAAAATTAACAGTAAATACATTTTCTATAAAACCACTTTCATTATTAATTTGTCCTTACATTAATTTTTAATAAATAATATCCCCATCAAATATAACTTAGAATTAAATATTTGAGACAATATAGGTGAGCACTGTGAAATAACTTGACTTTCCTGCCCTGCTGCAGCCCAGCTACATTATTCAAAGCCTACAATTAGCAAATTTCTCCAGCTGTGCCACAGTGAAGGAGGTTCATCCATTAGAGTAGAGAGAAAATAACAACAACAAAAAAAAAATCAAATGAAAATAAGTTGTAACTGCCTCATTTAATCCTACAAACCATCCTGCTTATTGATGCTATTGTTTTTGGTTTATAGAGACCGAGCCCCTTTTATTTTTACTTCAGAGATGGAGTACTTTATTACAGAGGGTGGCAAAAACCCACAGCATTTCCAAGAGTTTGTGGAGCTTTGCTGTCGAGCTTATAATATTGTCAGAAGGCACAGCCGACTGCTCTTGAACCTGCTAGAAATGGTAAGTTCCCTTGGGGAAATAACAAAAATAATAAGCTTCATTTATGTCTCTCTTTCGGGAGTTTATTTTTGCTAATGGCTTGGAGTGCCCCAAAGGGCTATTCACAACAGAAAGGAGAGAACAAACTAAAAGTACCATTGTACAGCTCATGAACACATTTCTTAATAATTTATTATATTAGTGCATGGTTATTGTCTCAAACATTTCTATTCACAATAATATTGATGTATTCAGGGGTTATCTGAGTATAGTATATTTTGATTAAAGATCAAGGACAGAAATTTAGAATATTGTATTAGCTGTATTGTGCTTTAGGATTTTTCAAAGGTGCTTTAAAAGTTCTATCTCATTTATATGCTAGAGCAACCCAGTAATGCAGACCAGGCAAGGTTTTTCCTGTCTCCCCCTAATCTCTGGCTTCAATCACTTGTTTATTTTTCAGAGAAAAATAAATATTTTTCAGAGAAAGAAACTGAGGGTCAAAAACATAAGGCGACTCGTGATTTAAACCAGAGAGTAATATACTTAGCAGCATACATTGGGTCTACTGAGTCGTGGTCCTATATGCTATCTGTTGACCAATAGGGGAAAATAGAATGTTTCATTCCACTGTCCAGTGCAGAGATGGAGCAGATAGGCAGGATGAGATATGCAGGGTACACACATACACACTAGTAGTTGCAACAAACTGTAGGAGAGGAACACAGCTTTGGTAAATCACTTGGGCATTTGGAGTAACCATGATCATCAAAAAAAGATGCTTTAAAGCCTTTAGATGATAATTCTACTAGATGCTGTTAAGGGCACAGACTTGGTGGCCAGGCCTTCCCAGGCTTCAGTTCTAAGTTGGCATTTTACTGGGTACATTCCTCAGGGTATATCACCCAACTCCAATAATAATACTATGTTTCTTATCTATTAAATAAGATTATAGCATCCACCTTATAGGATTGATTAATAAATGTCCTAGTAGTGAATGCTTTGCATGAGCAATAAGTGCTTTATGTGTATTAATCAATTTACATTTTATAATAACCCTATTAGTTAATTAATGTAAAGCACTTAGAACAATATCTGCCATATAATAGGGTTCAGTTAAATTACTATACTAGATCCTTATTAATTTATAAGAACACTGACCAAAACAGTATCCATAGTCACATGTGGTTATTTAATTTAAATTAATTAGTATTAAATGAAATTTAAAATTCAGCTCCTCAGTCTCACTAGCCACATTTTAGATGCTCAATAGCCTCATGTGGCTAGTGCTACCATACTGGAAAGCACAGATGTGAAATAATTCCATCATTACAGAAAAGTTATATTAGGTTGTGCTGAATGAATGTAGACCTTTTTGCAATCAAGATTTGATCTGGATCCTTATTTTAACTTTCAAACAATATATGCACCTTCCTTCTCTCCTCTTTGTCTTAAAAAATACAGATTTCTAAAAATATTACAAACATGTAGTCCTTCATATACAAAGACACTTTGGTTCCTTCATGTGTAACTGGATTTATAAAGTTCTGCGCATCACCAGAATCTTCTAGTTGGCTTTCCAATAATAGCCAATGATTCATATTGGTATATTTGTATTCTATCTCTAATTCTATTAGGCTGTGTTGCAATTATGAGGTGGCTTATGGTTCCTAATCTGTGTTCATCCCACAAGGACTGAGTATGTGACCTTAACTCCATTTCCATAATAAATGTTCAGTAACATCTCTAATATCCTCTTGGGCTCTAGCATGCTCTAACTCATGAATCCATGAGGTCTTGAGTAGTTATTCTATACCAAAAATTGTGGAGGATACAAAACATATCAGGCCTAGTCATTGTTAAAATTTTCAATTTAATAAGGAAGATAAAATTGATATACACAATAAGATATTCAGCATTTCCAAATGTATGTAATGCTGTAGGTAACAGCATACATATTCTAACAACCACTTCAACCAGTCACAGACATTGCAGAAACAAACCCAAAGCAGAAAAGCTTATAGTTTATGCTGTTTTCAAGGTGACACTGAAACTATGCTGAATGACAACTGAGCATGTTAAAATAATGTGAAAAGACAGCTTTTTGTAAAGACATAGATTCATAAAGCTATTGGTGGGCATTTTTCTCTTGATAAATTTCTCTACCTGCCCCCACCCCCAAAAAAAACCTGAGCACGTAAGACAAAATATATTAAATAATGATTAAAAAGTTTATGTAATGTTATTTCACTTAAAAGAAGTACATATATGGTATTTTAATCAAGTGTTGAAATAATTTCTCAAAAATAATATTAAAATCAGATGTTGAAAATTTCTGGTATATAGTATATCCAAAAAATCCCTTATATTTTAATTATTCAAGTCTTTTAGGCTAAGGAGGAAAATTTGGCAATGAAGGGCATTAACAGATTAAGCATATAATCTTAGATTTAGACTCTCACAGAAATTGAAACAGTCATCAGAGCAATGTGGACCAATTAGACTAATGAATAAATACATGAGTGTGCTCTTCCCTCTATTTCTGGTTATTTGCATCTTAATTCTCTTCTTTTCAGGTTTCTTTCTTAGGGATCTGTAGATAATCAAAACATCAGTAAAGGTTTCAGGACCATCCTTTCCCTAGGTGTAACTTCTTATAAAATAAAAATTAAATTTAAATTTTTGAAAGATTATTTTTTTCCTATGTGAGTAATCTGTATTTCCCTCAATTCTCTTTCAAACTGACTGTTCTTAAGTTCTTTAAAAATAATTAAATCTATTACACCATGACCCAGTTACAACATTAGAAGTACTTGATGTGGGTCATAAATTCTATCCTCTGTGAATGGTCAGTACCCAGTATTATAAGCCGCAAGCATTTGGTGACTGTACTGTGTAGTTAATGTCTCATCCTTGGTAGAGAGCAGCATCTTTCCAGATATCTGCGATCCTTTTTATTTACTCCTGAGAAGAGCAGGGAAAAAAATAATCCATGAAGTTCCCATCTTGCTTAAAAGCAAAACATCTGTAGGAGACCCAAGAGTGTTGCTGGCTGAATTCACTGACATAAAAGCCTGTATTTCATCAGCTTTTGTCTCATTAAAAAATCAATATCAGCTATTATGGAAGTCGCCCAAAGAACATAGGGACAATTCACCCAGTTTAAAATGTTTATCACACCCATTATTATAGCAGATATTTCCCAGTAGAAATCTTTCTAACTGTTCTTTATGGTGTCAAAGAGGGTCTGCTTCCCTAAGCATAGTTTTCAAAATACATTTGGACTTAGTAGGAAGAGAACAGAAATAGAAAATGTTAAAATGTTCCTATCCTTTAAAGAAGAATTTACCTTTTATTACCTGTATCTTTTCATTACCTGTTATTACTTGTATCTTTTCATTACCTGTACTAGCTACCCTTCCCTTTCCTAAGGTCCCAATTAAAGTTATTACACAGGTGATCTAAGCTAGGAAGCACTTTAACCACAACTCTGGGTCAGAGGACAGACATGAACTTGAACTGATAAAAAAAATATATTCTTTTTGAAGGCTCAGCTCAGATGCTTCTTCCTCCCTGAAGTACCACAGATCCTCTTGATAAGTCTTATTTGCTGCTTTCTTTGTATAGCAGTCTTATCTTGGTCCCCTTCCACCACCATTTTTTTCTTACCAGAGTACCAGAAATTTACTGGACTCTCCACTTCTCCCAAGGACACTAGCAAACCCATGGGAATGGTCCCCCAGCAGTTCTGTTCTTATGGGCCAGGCCAGGGTGGGCAGCATGAGGAGACCCCAAATCACAGGTTACAGCCAGGCTTCAGGGGTAGGAATATAAGGAGACATGGAGAGGGGAACAGAGCAGTCCCAGGGCAGCAGGTTCTGGCTGAAAGTCCTGAACCCTCAATATGAAGCAGGCCCAGGCTAAGTGGACCCAGGTATGAGGCCACCCCTACTCTGGTGTGCAGAGCTGAACACTCAAGAGCCTTCTAAGGAAGAAAGCTCATCAACAAGGGCAAAATTAGCATTTGTTACCAATAATGACCACATGTCAGGGAGACAGCTGGGGTCTTTTCATCTAATAGAAGCCATCTGCACTTGGCAGCTTGTGAGCTTGTGTGTAGTGTGTGTGTGTGTGTGTGTGTGTGTGTTGGCAGAGGGAAAGGTCTGCTTCCCGAGATGTATGACAGAGTCTTAGGCAAACAGGTCTGAATTCAGGGTATCCAGAGAAATGGAAAGCAGTTCAAATCTAGGAATTACGCCTGTTGTTAGCAAATGGACAATCTTAGTATGATAAAGGGAAAAAATTCGTCAATAAGAACACAGATATTTCTAGAACTCTAAGTACAAAATGTATAAGATAAAGCCTAATCTAGACTATAGTTCCTATTGGGAATGTATCTCCCTATGGCTCATTTTAAGTTTAGTAGTCAGGGTTGAACATGCTACTTAAAGGTTTTCAAAGCCTAGCAGGGTCAGGTATTTTTTCATTCATTCATTCATTCATTCATTCATGTATTCATTAATTCATTAAGTTCTAATTATAAAACACCATGCTAGGCAATATAGACAATTCAACACTGAATTAAAAACTCTGTTCCTCTTCTCAAATAAGTTAAATCTTAACATGGCAAACATATGCTGAACAAAACAGTGAAATGTAGGCAGCAGTAAATAAATCTTATCAAGAGGATCTGTGGTAGTAAGGCAGGAAGAAGCATTTGAGCTGAGCCTTCAAAAGTAATTTCAATAAACAAGAAGGGAGACGAAACAAATCCTGGCTGAAGAAAACATCTGAGTGTGTTGGCAATGGAGGTAATCAAGTGTACCCAGTCTGTGGTACAAGTGGAGACCTATGTAGCTGATAAGGTTGAAGTGATAGACTATGAAAGGCATTTATGACCAGAATGAGGGTTTTGGACTTTAATGTGTAGACACCTGAGAACCTAGAAATATCTTTGTTTTTGATAAAGGGTCATAATCTAGCATAGATTTTATATAATAACTCAGAAGTTATGTATTTAGAGAGAGAGGGATTAGAGAAAAAGGCTATTCAAGTTATCTAAACAAATGAAGATGAGGAGCTGAACTAGGACAATAATTGCAATGATGAATACAAGAGATGGTTGAGGTGGTTTTTATAGAATTAAGGGAATCAAGAAGAAGAGGGAATCAATGAAGATGTGAACTTGTTGGACAATGGTGGCAGTGTAAATGGAGATAAAGGGGGGAAAAGGAAGAGTTTGCAGGAAAAGAGAATATGCTAAAATTAAGATATGAATTTGAGATGCTAGATCATCTATGAGGAGAGGCAGTTGACAATTTTCCGGGACTATCTTATCCATTTCCATGGTTTCAATTACTATCTATATGTTAAGGACTCTAGAATCTGTTTATAGCTGTATGCTTTAGACCACACCCCAAATATATCCAATAAATCACACAGTTTTCTAAGTCCTACTTCCTACATATATTTAAAATACAATAACTTATCTCTCTTCCTAAGCAGTCTCTTAGTCCAGCCTCTTTTTTGGCCCCACTTCAATCCACTTTCCACAAATATATCCTATTTCCACAAACATCCTATTCTACTTGCCTTTTCAGCCCCATATTTTGTTATTCACCCACACCCCTATGTTCCAGAAAGCTCTCCTTTTTTTTTTCCTCAGTTGAATTTCCATCAAGGCAATCACAAAGTCACACATCCTCCATAATCATATTCTCAGTTTATCCTTTATATTTAAATATCATGAATTTGAGATGCTAGATCATCCATGGATTTATATTTAGGATTAATAGCATTGTTCTTAACTTCCCATTTTCCACTATCGTAAGAGGGCCTCTATTCCGGAGCAGAAAATAAATTATCATCTTAGTCTTAGAGATATTGATGGCATTCTTCTTTTTATTTGTTTGGGTTTTTTTTTTTTTTTTGCAAAGTTCAAATTTACTTCAAAAAAATCTATTTTTTTCTCAAAAAATATTTTTAAAAACTTTTGCCTATATCTAAAGAGACTATTACACAGTCTACACTATAATATGAACAAAGTGCTTTTCCAGACATTGGCAAAAGATATCTGAGCCTTTGTACAATTTTTTCTTTACTCATTTCACTGCTTTAATAATCTTTAATAAATGTAATAACCACTTAACTAGGGAAAATTTTGTTCTTATACTGTGAGTCCTAGAATCATAAAAGCACATGAAATTAAAAACCAGAGGACTGAGATTTCCACTCCATGCTTGGACACTCCATTGGACACTCCACTTACGGTTTTTTGGGGATTAAGTATTTCTTCTTTAAGATGGGTTTTGTGATATAATTTTGGGGTAACAATTTTTAATGTATAAAACTTTATTATTCATTAACCATTTGATTCTTACAGAACATGTTGGGTATTTTTACTTTAAAAGTGGAGAAAATGGAGGTTCAGTGAAGTTAAAAGATTTTTTTCAACCTCATTCAGATTTGAAATGTTGGGTCCAGAAATTCTGACACTAGAGCTCTCATTATTTCACTGTCCTTTTACAAGAGATAGTTCTACAGAGATAATAATACTATCATGCTTACTTCACTTGTTTTTGATGAAGGTAAAATTAAATTATTAATCTGTAGTCAGTTTGGCAGTTTTATTAGTTCTTTTTATTTTATCTTTTTGTTGCTTAACTACTAAATATGAGAGGTTAAAGAACATGAACTTACATTCATTCATGTTTATAAATGGAAAAGCATTGCTATGTAAGTTTAAGTTTATATGTATTTGCAGAATGAATCAGGTGGGCTCAACTGCACTTGACCAATTAAGATTTAATTCAGACTCATCTGAGGTTTTTTGGTTTTATTTTATTTGTGTGTTTGTCTGTTTTGTTCAGATGCTACATGCAGGATTGCCTGAGCTGAGTGGGATCCAAGACCTGAAATATGTGTATAATAATCTTCGTCCACAAGACACTGACCTGGAAGCAACAAGTCATTTTACCAAGTAAGATTAGCTGTGAATGAATGTAAGAGTGTTCATTTATGGTGTGCACAGATGCATGCTTCACCTGTAACATAATCCAGGGTGAACAGTCACTGGTATGAAGCTGTCATCTCTAGAACCACCTTGTATCTTCTTTCCCAAGGAGTAGAAAGAGAGCAATGTGAATGTCTAGCAGAAACCCTTGGTCAGTGTTTCCGTAGCATGCTATGATTTGCTAACCAGCCTCCTCATTTAATACATTGCTCAATAAGAGGTCACTGAAAAGAGCAAGGGCTGACATAAATAAACTGGTTGCTTTTCTTGAACTATGCCCAGAAAAACAATTTGAAAAAAAGAGATTTATGATGACATACGGACCCAGTTACTTTCATCTCTAAGACAATACAAATATTGGAATATTTGGCAACTATTTTCTATTTTAAATCTATATTTATTAAGCAAGTCTGGGAAAACAGTAGTGTACACCAGGGCAGGCGTCTGGCCAAAATGCAGTGAATATCAACTAGACTCAAAATTTTTGTTGAAAAGGCAGTGCATCTTATAAGATTCTCTGGAACTTCAGTTTTTGAATGGACAGCATCAATGCTAGCAAATTTCAGGTGTTCAGTAAATGTTATCTGTAATTACTATCCTAGTAAACAGTTTAAGTGGAGAAATACAGTGCTCTTTCCTATAACTTCTTAATGTTGAATCTTAGCTGAGTCTAATTTTTAATTTTTCTAATATTTCCAACTGGAAATTTGTAAACACAGATTTTTTGTTATACTCTTTTTAACAAATGTATGCTTTGTCCTTTTGAGGAAAATAATAGTTACAATAAAACCTTTCCCACACAGGTATTATTTTTTCTCTCCCCCTTCCAGAATTTGAAGTGAGGAACCTCTCTCAATTACAGGGACGTCCATGGGGGCGGCCTGTGTACTTGGAGAATTTCACTTTTACAAGGGCTTTCTGGTTCATGAACTGTAGTGAATAAGCTGCTCTTGTGATTAGGTAGGAGCAATATGACAGAATCACAGAATATTAGAGCTGGAATATTTGTTTGTTAATAAACATCCTTACAGTTTGTTTATTCTGACAACAAATATGCAGAGGAAGAAACTGAGATCCAAAGAATTAAGGGTTTACCCTTGATTAAAAGAAGTAGTAAGAAATAGAGCTAAGACTAGGGCCCATGGCTAGAACCCTGATCCGCTGGTTTAGGTTTTTTCTTCAACATTCAACATTGGAAACTATACGATACGGCTAAGGAACACCAGGAAGAGCCCCTGTCAAAAATATACCCGCCCATTATCCAGTTTGTTTCTGAAATTCTGCCATTACAGAAACTTTACAGGAGTCTGGTAGGCTCTTTTAGTCTTGAAAAATGCCTTTCAATAATAAAAAGTTACTTCTGAAAGAAGCATTTGTTTTTATCCAGTAAGGAAACTACAAATATTAGTTGAACAACTATCGGTAGCCAAAGAAGCTATAGCTTGAAGACTTGCATAGGTGTTTCAGATCCTTGCTTTCAAGGCTGAGGGACTCTCAGCTTGCCTCAACTAACGAGGATGGGGGCTTGTATGAGAAATCCCAGGGGAAAGCTAACAGCCTGCCTCAAGAAGAGCAGAAGGACATCTGCTGAGAGCCTGGAAGGCCCTTTGGGGTTCAAGGCAGCTCTGGGGATCCCAGCAGGCATCATCCCCTCACTCCAGCTGCCCAGCCCTGGTCCAGCTAATTCCATCCAAAGTGGGTGGGTTCCCACGGCACGAAGAGGTGCCTTCCTTTAATGTAGGCTGCTGCACGGCCAGCCCATGATTTTCCTGTCAGTGAGACTGAGTGGGGAGATGGGGAAGGCATATGGATAGGGCCAGAAAAGGTGGAGGTCGGAAATGTGACTGGGCTATAGCCTGTGTTTCGTGTGTCACGGTTATAATAATTTCACCCAAGTAAAGCAGGGGACATATTCCCACTTCTCCACTTATAAAAATATCTGAATATGAAACAAGCTCTATTCCCCTTAAAATATATTAAAAACCTTAATTTAACAGAAAATACAATGTAAAATCAATCATGTATATAAAAGGTACTCAATAATGGCTAACATTTAATACAGTGTTTCTTATGTGTCAGGCCCTGTTCTAAGTGGTTTTCCTGAAGTAACTTATTTAATCACTATAATGTATCTGTGAGGTAATATCATTTTTATCTACATTTTTTTGATTACGAAATTGAGACCCCAGAGAAGTTAAATGATTTGCCAAAGGATACAGCCAGCAGGAGACAGAGTCACAGTTCCAAACCAATTGGTCATGCTCCAGAGGGTGGGGTCTTAATCTCTACCCTCTGTGCTGAAAACCACCTCTGTGCCACCGCCAGGGTGTCCGGCTCCAGGTCCGCTATAATTGCTGCCCTAGGAAACTCCAGTGGGATGATTTGAATAGTGACCCCAAGGCAGTCACCTTCCTTCCTTTTCCCATTTTGACCCATTTAGATCTCTCTACATTTTTCCCCTTTTTTCCTCAGATAAATCCCCCATGAGATTCACTTTCCCTTTAATTTCCAAGAGCCTGTTCAGTAGGATGTTAATCCAAAAATCTCAATTACATACCTTTATTTTTCGATGTGATTCAATGTGTTTTGAGTTTGTCTTCACAACTCTTCTCTAAGCTCCACTGTCGTCATACATAGATCGAGTACTGAGGGTCTTTCCTACCACACATGCCGTCCAACTCTGTGAAGGACCTGTCTGTCATCCACATCACGGAGCCTCGATTGATTGGGACTGATTCATGACCATTTAAAAAAGCTATTTAAGATCTCTCTATTATTTATGTATTTTAAATTTTTCAAACAAATTGTACAATATTTCCCTTGCTAACAATTAAACAACCTAGAGTGAATTTATAAAAGTAACCTGGTTAATTAAAATAATAATGGAGCTTTTAATGGCATGATCCACATGATTCAAAGAAATGTCAAAAATTATGTGCCTTTTTTTTTTTTACTTTTCTGTGTAAATAATATTGTTAGCTTAAGCTGTGTTCCCTGACATCACATGGATTTCAAAACTCTAGAAGAAACGTGGAGTGTTGGCATCAGTGCACGTAATTTTCCCAAAAAGAAACCAAGTTCTACAACAAACCCAACATCAGTCTTGGTGTTTCAATGAGTGTCATTCACTCTGAAGTCCTTAGGAGAGCCCCTGCATGCTTAATTCCTTGTTCTCTTTGTTGTCCCAAAGTGTTTTATGCAACTGTTTCTTCTGACATCACTACTGAGGTACAGATAATAAATAAGACAAGAAAATCCACTTTTGGTTGCCAGGCAGCTGCGTCTGGGGACGTCTCTCTCTGAGCACTAAGCAAAACCTCAACCTGGACTGGGGAAGACTCTCGACTCTGATCAGGAAAGAATTTGCTATCAGGTCAAACTAGTGCCAGCAAGAATAAAGCAAGAGCGGTGTCGAATGTCTGCAGCCGTGCAGACAGTAGAGAGCAAGGAAGAACAGAGGGGGAAAAGGGAAGTCCATGAAACTCCCACTGGGCATAGGGCAAATCCCTTGCCAACTCTTACAGCCAAGGTCACTTGGTATCCAGGGTCCACTTGATCTGCACAGTGTGGGAATTACATCCCTACCACCCTACAATTGGAGGGAGCCATGAAGCACTGGATAGAGTAAGGGTATGTTCGGAGAACTTCCCTTTACCTACTGGTCTGCAATAGATTAGGGGGAGAGAAAAAGGTTGTATTTAAGACTAGAAAGCTGAATGAAATAGCAAAGTGACAAAGACACTGCTGGAGGTGGAGGTCAGCAAATTCTTGTCTTTATCATGCAAAAGAGTTCAGAGACAGAGTGCAGTAGGCTTATGCAGCAAAAAAGTTTATTTGATAAGACAGTACACACTCAGACGGAAGTGTGGGCAACCTCATGGAGGAGGCAAGCTTAAGAGTTTAGGTTTGGGGTTTTATAGTACCTTTTGGGTAGCAGTCGGTATAAGGCATGATGTATACAGGTGATTAATAATTCCTTTGAAGTTTTATTTTAAGAATAGGGTTATTTAGTTGACTGTTGATCCAGATCCTGGTATTCTTTACCCTTGTAGGTTTGTTTATTCTCCAAAGGTCTCTCATCCTAGTTACAAATTTACTAATTGATTAAGATGACTGGACAAAGAGGAAGAAGAGCATATAGATTAAGTTAAAAAATAATCTGGGCCCTTTTCTACAGGCTAAGTAGATTTTACAGTGGCATGGCACTTGTCTCCTTTCCCGGCTCTAGCTCACTTCCACCACTGCTAACATCAAGCTCCCAGATCTGGGTCATGAATGAGAACTAAGCCACCTGAGACATGGCCCGTGTGGCTACCTTAAGTGCCTTAGATGCAGGTAGTATTAGCATTAAGAGGCTGCCCTCTTGTCCCTGTTTGAGACTTGAAGAAATGGCTTTCCCACCTCTCTGAGGGAGTACTTAGGAACAGTGCAAATCCTACCTCACCCTGGGTATTTACTTTGAGTCAAGAGCTGATCATTATAGTTCAAAGGATGCTGTAGCATTAAAAATTGTATTACAATTAATGGCATTAATAAAAAAAGCAAAATAGAATTGGTTTCCTGGTCACAAAGATTTTTCACATCATTGCCAACTCCTCTGCTTTTTATTTTTTCTACTCCCCTTACAGCTGAGTGCTATTGAATAGAATCAAGCAAGTATCATGACTCAGTCCCGGCAAATTGATACTCTCATGTAATATCTCTGCCGAGCCCACTGCTAGGCAACAAAGGCAACCATCCATTAAAATGTCATCCAAATGGGTTATTTCAGAATTTTCAATCACTCTCAAACCTCGGGTTAGCTGTCCTTAGAAACAGATAACCTATTTCACAAACCAGACTGGGATCATTAAGCATAAACTTTCTGCCTACCTCCCCTCCCACATACAGATCATGTTTTCACTTCATCCATTTCCTCCTCCAAAAATATGAGAGGAAATTTTCCATGTATTTCCAGATACTCCATTTGGTCTGACATGCAGATTCTTTGGTTTACTAAGTATAAGACTGCCTGCTCTTCAGCTAAAACTAAAGGCAGCCTGAGGCAAATCAAAACTACAAACCTCAACAGAAGGAAAAAAATTTCAATAATGAAGTATTTTAGTAGCAAGAACCAGACATCTATCTGGTATCCTTGGGGAAAAGGCATGAAACTGTAACCTAACAAATCCAAATAGGACCTGGAAGTTTCTAATAGAAACAAAGACCTTCTACTCTGCTTATCCCTTCCTATCGTATTCTGCTTCTCTCTGCCCATTGGCGAGTGTTCTGTAGCATAAATTCCAGAGAGAGGCAGTATGATTGACTTAACTAGTTGCCTTTGTCTCTATTGGACCAGCTTCTTCATGCAAAGCCATCACAAATTCTGTTGCCCATCCTTATTCCTCTCATGTAAATCTTTCACAAAGAAGAGCCTAGCATTTCTTCTCTGAACTTTGAGTTTCAGAGAGAGCAATCTCAGTTATGCGGCGATTCGGAAGAGTAGGCATGATGACTGTCCCCAAAAGTACAGCTGTGAAGCCACTGGAAAGAGAAAGTGCCCAGGGATTCCACATCACAGACAGAACATGGAGTCCTCGAGCCCCCTAGGGTGTGCAGACATGATGCCAGAAATTCCCAGGGATCCCCTCATTCCTCCTTATTTGCTTCTCATGGCTACAAGCTACAAGACTCTTTATGCTCAATTGTCTCAAATCAGAATTCCATGGCTTTCTATCTTGTTTCTCTTTGAAGCTGAGAAAGAGTCTGGGACAGAGATGCAGATTCCTGGGTTCTTTATTATTAAAATTTTTTGAGGCTTGTTTAGTACTTCAAACTGTCATCTTATGGATTGTTATAGTTCCACAAATATGGGAAAAGGTTTTCTTTTGCCTTAGTTTAACCATTGATACCTACAAGAAAAACAAAAATAAAAACACCTGAAGGCATTAATAGTCCTGATGTCCAACTTCCCCTAAATCAGGAAAGCTGACTTGAAAAGAAATTCAAATTGAAACAAAAGGAATTTCTCCTTTTGTTGTGATAGCCTCCCATTTAAAAAGATACTAATTACAAAAACCAGTCTGAACTAAACTAACTTTGTAAACTATTTTTTTAAACTGCAGGTATAATACCTTTAACAATACTGTATTTCTTAAATGACATGACCCAGTTACACTCATTAACATGTTTGGCAGCTTGGTTGCTGTTCTAAATTTCTGCATTAAGAGAGTCTCTGTTTTTGAATTGTGTAAGTTACAATAAAAATTTGCCCAATTTGCTGAAATATCAAGTCAGGATACACCTTAGGTATTAGATTTTTTAAAAAATAGAGCTTAAACTCTTCATTAGACTATCAGTCTAAAGGTTAAGAGCATTTGGAAAGTTTAATGTACCCACCAAGAGTACCAGAAGTCATTAGTTTAAGAAGATGAATAGTCCAGATGGCGCTGTTTCACAATGGCTGTTACCTCCACACAGCTATGGGCATCAGTCAATACTCAATACTCACCAGTATTGCTGACCCTGTGCATTGCACACAATTGCTATATTCCAGAGATTTAACCAACTAGACTAAAATAATTGGCTGTTTTTGATGCAATTTTTCATATTTTAAATATCTTAATTTATCTTTGCCTTAATTATAGCACCATTTATCACAATTGAATTTTCTATACTTTTGCATGTGAAGACTTATCATCCTGTTTTGCACCAGATTTCATTTTAATATCATCAATTAAATGCGCTTGCTTTGGTTGAAGGGAGAGAAACCTGGAATACTATTTCACTGGCATAATACTTACACATAATTAGGTCAGTGCATCAACCTTTCCCTAGGTCCTTTATTCCACTTTCTCTGATTTGTCTAATTTTTGTCAGGAGCCTCCTTAAGAAGGTATAAGAATTACTTATTCATAGTCAAGGCCCTGGAGCCTGGAATTCTTGTTTGCATGCAGAGGTAGGTGCCTGTGGTATTTACATAAGACTGGTGACCTTGTAAGTAAATTGTGAAGACTTGAAACTTCAACTTAGAAAATAGTAAAGTTTTTGTTTGTTTGTTTTGTTTTTTAAGCCAAGTTTTAAACTATGAAGCAGAAGAAAAGGAAAAGAAAGATAAATTCCCAAGCTAATACCTCTTTTGTGAGATTTCCAGAGAGTTTACAAGTCAGCTTCCCAGAATCATACATCTAAACATTTGTTTCCTTTGTATCCCTCCATCTGTAGTTGCTACCTTTTGAGCTCATATATATTCATTTCTTTTCTTATTTGGTAGTAAGCTTCCTGAAATAATATTTGCATAATGTTATTAGATTTCCAATTGTTAGGTAGAAAGATAGACATGAGCAGCTGGGGAAGAAGATAAGGTTCAAGGAAAAACTGTCCAAACCCTGCCCAATTAGGGTATCCCACATGAAGACACCAAGGCTGTGCAGGGAGAAAACTTCCTTGCCTATTGGGACAAGCCAAATGGGTCCCAGCCAGATCATAACACAAGGGCAAACGAAAGATCACAGCACAGGGGCAACAGAGCAAAACTCAGAATCTCCCAAACCACACCTCATGATGAGAAACGATACGCAAGCTGAGAGGGGTGGCTATATAAATGGACCCATCAATCAAGTGGCCTTACCTTGTCAATCAAAGAGGCATCTCCTGGCCTCCCGCCCAATGGATCGAGGCCTTTGTCTACCGTGACTCTGGCCCACTCTGTTGGAGTGTATTCAAGTAAAACTTGTGCTCTTCTTTGCTACTGTCTCTGCCTTGCAATTCTTTGTGTTGGCTGGGACAAACTCAACCGGCAACACGGTGACTTTTCATACGTTACCTCACTCGAGACCATCAATAATCCTGGGAGATGGCATGGTTTAGTCATCAACTGTATTTTATAAATGAAACAGTTGAGTCTCCTGAAAGCTATTTGGCTTCTCTGAGATCATGGTAAAACTAATGAATGATTCAAAATAGAACAAATTGTTTTCTTGCATAATGGGTGCTCTTCCCAGGACCCTAAGCAAAATTATTTGGGAAAAAAAATCCTGCATATGAAACTCCTAGTGCTCTGACAATCTGAGATAAGCATAAATGTCCTTTAACTTTATATCTTCAGATTAGTTGAAAGAACATGGTAAGAAAACATATAAATGCTTATAGCCATGTTTCTCAAATTAGGGTACCATGGCATCAAAGCCACAAGGAGTTAACATGAGATATCCTTTTTTATTATCTATTTTATTTAAAAGGTTAGAACATGAAGCTTAAATATTTGTGTTCACACATGTGTAGATACACATTACATACATGTACAATTTAAATCATCTCTTTGCCATGTCAGACAATCTTGATTTTTTAAAAATAAAAGTGCACAGAGAGGAACTTTTTTTATTGTGTACTAAGAATGTATCAGTAATGATTATTCATTGAATTAATCTCAGAATGGGTATTTTTTTGATTAAAAAATATTGGTTTGCCTACTTATTGGCCCAGTATAAATTTGTAACAAAATGAGAATGATCTTAATAGCATACTGTTTAGGCTTAAGTGTGCTTTAAAGTGCTAGTCAGATATTTTAGAGTATGAATTCTACATTGAACTAATATTTGTCCTCATGGCACAGAAGAAATTGTGACAAAGTTGTCTTAATTCATTATTCCCTCTGAATGGAGAGTGACTCACAGAGCTGGACTTAGTAACTCCAATACAAAAAAAAAAAAAAAGATAATGTGTTTATTACATATGCCAAATCACTGCAACAAGAATGAAGTTTGAGTGAGATGAAGACATTTGTTCATGGGGAGTATGAGTCACTTGAAACTGCTCTTCTATTTATAGACGATTAATGATGTTATTGGTAAAATAAGGGCGTTCTTATGCAATTCCTTCATGGGAAAAATCTGTTGAGAAATATGTCCCTGAAACTGTTAGAGAGATTGACTAGTAAAGCAGGTATTCTCTCAAATCACAAAATAATACACACAAGTTCAGCAATAGAAACTCGCTCTTGCTGACATTTCCTTAGTGTCGCCTCAGACCTTCCCTGAACTGCCATTCCCCAGAATGACAAGCATCTCTCCTCAACGGTGGTTCTGATGTGGCCCATGAAGCAGTGAAAAATTTTTGCCACTTGTAGTCACCTCTTAATATTAATGTGTATTCAAAAAATACAATGTTTAATCTGAGGGAAAAAATCTACCTATATACTGAACCTAACTTGGAAGATCAGACCTCTTGGATTCAACCCAGTTTTCTGAAACTGATAAACTTAGTTGCCCAATCACACACATGGTGAGGGAACTGTTAGTAGCAGTTGTTTCTGATGATTAGCAATTTAAAATATTTGTATCATATAAAAAGGTACATGTGTTATGAAGTAGAATAGAATGTAACACATTTTTAGGATAGGACCTAAGACTTAAGAAATTTCATGCTTGTTTTGTGCCCATTTGGACTGGTTCCCTGGCTGTGAGAAATGCTATTTTCTTTTTTTTTTCTGTCACATTGTTTCTATGTGAAAATTAAAGGATTATTGTTTTAGTGCCTTTGTTCTACCTGGGAATTCCACACAAAAATCAATTGATTTATGTCTCTTAAAGACAAAGCTGAAAAACTGTTCATTATAAATAATCCATAATGAGAGCAAAAACCAGAATCAGATAAACAGGAGTTGGAATTTTCGGTTGCTACTTTCTAGATGATGTCACCTTTGGTATTCATTTAACCTCTTTTGGTCTTTTTCTTATCTATTGCTAAAATGATTTTACTGCTTTCCTCCAAGGATGAAAAGATTAACAGATGCATTTATTACAGTTCCTGCCTGGCTAAGGATATATACTCCCTGAGGGCGGAAGTCTGATTTCTCTAATTGACCTCTGCCTCCCAGCACAGAGAACTGTGCCTAGCTGCAAGTTAGGTGTTTATCAAGACCACCTGGAAGTTTCTCCTAGGCCATCTGAGAACTTAATCCTTCCAGCTGTTGCTTTGGGCCTGTAATGTAAGGATATTTCAAAGCATAATCCTGCTGATGCAGCCATTAAACAAAATAAATCAGAGAGCTGCCACCAATATAAATCAAATCCTCATGGAGGCCTGAAACCTATTGCTCTCAGGTCCCCAGTCCCAAGTTGGGTCATATTTAATGGCACTATTTTATCTGACCTGTTAACTCTGCTACCTGAGAGATAGAAATGGACATATGTGAAAGTCTGCCCTGAAACTATAGGCTTACCATAAAAATTCATACTTCATCACCAGTCTTCTTACATCTTAACTGTTGGGAAATGTAAGAATAAGGCATGGACATAGTGGAAATTTTGTGAGGGTAAGTACATCAGATCTTAGGATTTATGGGTTCACAAGCCTATCTTAAAGACAAGTGAGTCCATGCTGTCACTCCAGAGCTTTCCACCCGAACACATAAAAATGGTCAGTAAATATTTGTTGAATGAATTAATTAATTAATTAATGGGACTCCATGGTGAAGACAGAGAGAAGAGACAAGCATCATGATTAATTTTCCAAAAAAGCTGAGACATAAACAGTATAGTAAGAACAGGAAGGATTCCATTCTGAAGCTAAGATTCCATTTTAAAAGCCAGGAAGTTAGACCGTAAGATCCCTAACATATTCTTTAGCAAACAGACAGTAAATTAGCCCACCTTGGGGTCAGGGCAGGTGGTCTTGATTAGTATGTCCCCAGAGAGGAGCTGCTATCCTGGAGAGGAACTGACCAATTTCTTGTGTTAAGTTAATTTTGCAGAATTATCTGGAGGACTGATAATAGAAGATGTTTCTCACCCGAAATAAGCATTTTGAGTCCACTTTACAAGTCCATACACCCTGGTCCTTTGAAAAATCCTTAAAAGAGGGAAACCCCAGCTTTTCAGTGTGCCTCCTCTCTGAGGATGCCCATACTTTTTCTATCTTTCTATGTGTAACTTTAAATAAAATAAAGCTTTGTCTCTGCTCAACTTGTTTTGTTTCTCTGTGCTTTTCCAGTGGTAGGCTTCTTTGTTTCTTTGCTATTTCATTCTGTTTCTAAGCCTTCACTTAGTCTCTGCTTTACTCCTAATGTAGAGAAGGGCTGCTGAGAGCTCAGATTTGGGCCTGCAAGTTCCCGTCACCTGGGTGACCCAGAGGGAACTGCAGCTGCAGGAGCCTGCCTGACAATCTCCTTTCTTTGTGAAGTTCTCAGAACATAACCTCAGTCCATCCCACACTCCACAATTCCACCAATCCTGGGGTGGTAGGGGCTAGCCTCCAGGCAGTGCAGATCCAAGCAGACAGAGGACGCCAACTGACCCTGGCTTTCCGAGATGGCAAGGGAATCTGCCCTAGACCAAGAAAATGTTCAGCAAAACTTCCCCCTGCACCTCTGCATTTTCCTGCTCTCCGCTGCCTGCAAGGCCACTGCCCTTCATTTCTACTCTCGCACTAATGAATTCCTTCCTTACCTGCACTCATCCGACCTGCTCGGGGAATTCTTTTCTGGTTCAGAGTCAAGAACCCTCCCCTGTCTAGGATGAGGTTTCACGCGGTGCACAGGGAGAGACTTTCTAGTTGCAGCTGCCTGGCAGAGTCTATAAATCATGATCAGTCATATACGTCTACTATTATTATTATTATCTTCATGTCTTTAAACTATTGATAAGGAAAGAAATGAATATTTTATACACTATATACCCATAAATTCATAAAGTCAAAGAACATTTTTGGAAATAATAAACACTGGAAATAGTGATCCATAGTATATTTTGACTTTCTTAGGAAATTTTGACCTAGACTGATGTATAATAATGGGAAAATATAGAATTTATTCAGGGAAGTCTAGTACCAGAACAAGATTAAACTTGAAATTTTATAAAATTGAGGGAAAAAATATCAAATGTTATTGAACTATGTTATTGACATTGAGGACATGGAAGAACATATCTCTCGGTCCTTTCATCCTTAGTCCTCCAGGCACTTACCCCCCAAACTCCCTTTTCCCTTGCTTGCTGCCTATTTGCTGTGTACATAGAAATGTTGCACATACAGCAGCAGAATGATATATTGCTCCCCTTACCTTTGTTTGGGACTCAGACCTTGGGAGATGACCCCCCTCTGAGCCCGCCGGTGTAAAATAAAACCTCAACACTCCCAGACCTCCGACTGCCGCTTGGTTCTTCCGTCAGCGATCCAGTCCAGGTTTTCCAGTTTCTTCCATAACATTATTGTTTGCAGATTACATGACTGTGTCCATACAAATTTCAAAAGAATATACAGACATGTTAGAATTAATGAGTTTAAAATCTATTCATATATTATGAAATATTAGTTAAAATAAAATTTAGGAAAAGAGAACATTTACAACTTGCCATAGAAATATTTGTTCAACTGAGGAATAAATCTGACAAAAGATATGCCAAACTTCACAAGAAAAAATTCTAAACTCATACAGAGAGATGTAAAATAAAACCTAACTAAATGGAGAAACATACCATGCCCACTGCTGGTTGCATGCCTCAATACCATAGAAATGTTAATTCTCCCCAAATTGATGTGTAGCTTCATTGAAGTACCACTCAACTCTCCACACATTTACTCTTTTGTGCATGGGTAAACTTGATAGGCTGATTCTAAAATATATTTGAGACTAAAATAGTGAAAAAACACTGGAAGAAGAACAAGGTAAAAAAACAGTTGTGGATTGCAAGACTTATAAGTTCTAATTATATAAGGAAGTGTAATATTGACACAGAGACAGACAAATGGACTAGTGCAACAGAATGAAGAGTCCAGCAACAGGCCTATGCATATATAGACTCTTGGCATTGGGCAAAGGTGAATCAGAAAGGAAAGAATGGTTCTTTGGAAAAAATAAAATTGGTTACATTAATTATTGTACATCTATACTTTCACTGTAGACTGTGGCCATTTTAAAAATAGGTTTAAGTCTGTGTTCTGAATTAGAAAGATTGTTTATTCAACAAATGTTTTTACCTCACTTACTATGCACCAGTTCCTACAATTTTTTTCCAAAATACATTACTAAGTCAAAAAAAAAGCAAATTCCAACATGGCTTGTAATTGTGATTTTTGACTCCTGTCTTTTTTACTTCCATCTCACACATCACAATTCTTACAATAATAGTGCTCCCTTTGTCTGAATCCCTTCTTCCCATCCTCATTCTGTGTCAACCACACTGCTGTTTTCTGCTGTCTTAAACACCAACTAGTTCTGGACTAGTTGTACTAGTTGTTATTTCTGCCTAGAATGTCCTCCATCAGAAATTCCATGGTCTAGAATAATACAGAATTAAGGTCTTTATCGAATCGTCACTCAACTCCTCTGTTCAGGAGGTTATCCCTGACCATCCTATTTAAAATTGCAAGACTGTTACCTACTCCATATTCCCTCTACCCAACTTCTATTTTTGCTTCCTTTATAGTATATATTACTTTCTCAAATCCTGTATTTTACATGTTTATATCATTATTGTATGAATTTCACATTACATAAACTCTGTAAGGGGAGAAACTTCTCTTTTGCTCATTGCTTTATCCCAATACCTAGAATATTACCTGGCATATGCTGGGAGTAAATACAGCGTGGTGAGCGTGTCTGTGTGTTTGTATAGTCTGTTGGTAAAATGTATAGAGAAAGCTCAAAAGAATAACACCAAACTGGTTTTAGTGGTTATTTCTGGGGAGGAGAGTAGAAACAGAGGAAAGATAAAGGGAAACATTCATGTTTTACTTTATAATTTACAGTGTGGCTTGAATTATATATCATAAAAAGTCAAGTTTTTTTACTGTTCCTGAATCTCTTCCATACAACAGACATATCAAATAGGGTAACAACCCCCCGAAACTATGAACAACATGTTCAACAAAACTAGGTAAGAAGGTATTCCCAAGAACCCTAAAATACAAGCAGATAGGGACAAACCACTAAGTTACAAGACCTGTGTATCAGCATCTTACAGGAAAAGTCTAAGGAAGCAACAGATCTGATCGACCTGAGAACAGGACCACTAAGAGCCCACAGGTGCCCTCTGCGAAGCTGGGTGGGCCAGTTTGGTAACAGCAGGAGGGGAGGAGTAGCATACCGAGTACAGGGATAGCTGCTGAGCTTCTTGGAAAACACATTGTTTTGCAAATTTCACTTCTGGAATTAAGTCAATATTTTAAGCAATTATAATCCAAACTGATTTTTTTAAAATTATCCCTAAAAATAGAAAACAAACCTAAAGAAGTCAAAATACAATATTGCAATTACAGTTTTATATTTCACCCTGAGAGTTTCTTTTCTATTTGCCAACACCTCAAGATGTGAACTTGGAGTTTACAGCAACAAAAAAAATAGCATTTAATGGTTGAGATCGAAATAGACATGGGTCTTAACTTTTTCCTCCACATCTAACAAACACAAGGAAGCAAATCTTAAATGAAATGAGTCAACTCAGGGAAATGTTACTCATTATCTTTTCTCTTTCACTTCTCTAGGAAAATAAAGGAAAGTCTGGAATGCTTCCCTGTTAAGTTAAATAACTTGATCCACACACTTGCACAAATGACAGCTATAAGTCCTGCCAAATCTACTTCACAGACTTTTTCCCAGGAATCCTGTGTGCTGAGTGCAACCAGGTCAATTCGAAGAGCCACAATTTTAGGGTTCAGCAAGAAAACGAATAATGTAAGTCTCAAGTCTGTCATCTTGACTTAACTATCATTTGACTTAATCTCAGACTTACCTTCACTATGATACACATCCTTATTCCATGATTTTTTTATTATGCAAATGAAAAGCAGTTACAGTTCGAGCAGAAGTGCCATTAAGGAGGATGTTCTAAGAAGAAATCGGAACAACCAGAGCTGTTAGTAAGAGAACCATCAAAGAGAGTAGTTCCTTCTTGGTGGCGGACTATGAATCAAGAGCTAATTAAAGTGTCCGTAAGAAAAGAAGAGCAGAAATTAGACAGTCTGTTCCCAGCATATATCATTCTATCTTTACATATTGTGTTTATAGGTAATTTTGCCTTTGCAAATTGCATCTCTTAGCCTTTGTGATGATGATTTTTTACAGAGTTTCCTGCTCTGTTTAGTTTACATGAAAATAGATTTTAGAATGTATTGCAGGCTGATATTATCACTTTTGATTTTTGTTTATTTTCTTCAGCTGTATCTGATCCGGGTGACACACGGGGACAATGAAACAATCCTGACAGAAAAATCATTTGAACAGTTTTCAAAACTTCACAGCCAACTGCAGAAGCAGTTTGCAGCACTGCCTCTTCCAGAGTAAGGCGCTCTCCTCCACAGCACTTTGCCTTCAGTACTTGTCCTTGAACCTAAGGAAAAATTATGGTTATGGGATTTTCTGTTTGTGAGCAACACGGCGTTCTGACTCTAATGACATTGAATCTGTCCCAGCAGGGAGTCTGTACTGCTCTCAGAGTGAAGAACCTTTTGTTTCATAAAACAGAACAAGGTTTACAATTTCTGTTTGCTTCCAGCCATTGATTTTGTGGATAGAAAAATTCACAACTGATTTCATTTTTCATCAATTATTAGGAAAGTTGTTTTATTTGCCTATTTTCAAATTTAACCTTTTACATTTTTCTATAAACACAAAACTGAAAATGCAGAACTACCTTGGATACATCTACTCTTTCAACAAATAACTGCAGTGAAAAGCTCCAGTTTATTTGCTGTACTGGAAAAAAATTAAATATATTACTATCGATTAGTATGTAAGTAAAACTTATTAAAATCAACTCACTTTTTTATCATTAATTGTTAACTTTGACTTGGATTATCTAAATTTAATTTGTTGCTATGTTCATTTTGAACTGATCTTGAAAACCATTGTTTCCATTCATGTTACAATGAAAAACATATTAAATAAACATAAACTAAGAATATAAATGAAAATAACTTCTGTTCAAATAAATCTAAATTTATCACTTGAAACTAGCTAACTTTAAGTCATAGACTTCAGCATATACCAAAGCTATATTTTTACTTTAAAAGAGTGAACTTCCCGGACATTATAATATTGACACTTAGGAAAATCAAATGTTATTTTCTCTCTACTGGGATTTTTGTTAAGCAAATGGTCTGTTAACAGTGTGAATGTCACATTTCACCTGAAATACTCTGTACATGTGGATTTTTACTAGGCTTTCAGGATTTAGTCACTTCCCACAATATAAACCTAAGCAAAATTATCAATGGATGGAGAGAGAATGTGCAATACTGAAGACTGAGGAGTTCATGTTCATGAAAAAAAAACTGTACTTGCAGATGTCACAGGGATTCTGACAGGTACTTTATACATCAGGAAGTCAGCAAATTAGAGTAAGAGCACATTTAACAGACCAAGAGGGAAGGAACGCTATTGTGGAAGCTTTTGAAAGCAGCATCTGCTTTAAGAATTACCAAAACATCTAACAGAGTAATTGAGAAAAAGGAGATGCAAAAACTTTGAAGTCTGACTGTAAATACGGAGTTCACCATCCGTGGTTGCCATTGTGCCCTACTAAGTGATCATTGAGAAGTATGTTGATCCTTGTTAAATGGCTGTCTATTTGGGTTTCAAAAACTTCTCTGTTCTGCACTTTCATCTCTATGATACGTATTAGTATAACTTATAAAACTTAAGAAGTGCTAATAAGCTTTCTCTGTATGCCTTTTCTTGATTTTCCCCTTAGTTAGGATTCTGCTTTCCTTAACAACCACTGCCTGGTAATGGTACCTAAATTGATTTTAAAAGCAGTCAAGCAGTGTGTGGAGCAGAGGAATATTTAGTCTGATGTGTCCTTAACAATATTTGTATGCTGAAAGTCCCAAAGGAGCTAAGGCTTACACTGATGCATATAATAAAAGGATGAGGGCAAATTTTCTCTGACCCCATGTTTAGTAAGAGAAGTCATACTTCCTCAAATCCTGTATTTTACATGTTTATTTCATTATTGTCTGAATTATTCTAATAACCAGTCATCAAATCTGTTTCCAAGTCAGTGTTTCCTAATCTTTGGTATGAACAAAACTGAGGGGGCATGAATGGCATTGTCAGATAAAAGGTCATAAATTATTTCAAGAACTGATTTGCTATGTTATATTTGGCTTATTACTTGAGAGTATTTCAAACAATTGAATTGACATTACAAAGCTGAATTCCTCAATTTTCATGTACTCATTATATACAAGATTTTTTTAACATCCACATCTATAAAAACATCAACAAAGGAATAGAATTGATGTTGAGCTCTGTTTCATTCTAGCAATAAGGGAAATTCATCCACAGATATGCAAACTAATACTTAAAACCAGCCTAATCCATCTATTATCAAGTGTATTTCTATGCTTTGATTAATTGTGTCTGGTATTAATTTTCATGATGGCTAAATCTGGATGAAAAGTTTCAATACTTTCAGCCTTAGAACTGCAAGGGACTTGTAAACCAATAAGATGTCAATTATTTAGACACACATGTTGTTTCTGAACTTCCCTGACATTCCCAACAGAAAGCAGTGGGTAGGATGACCTGCAATTGTCACATACTTGTGCATGTTTGCTGACAACTCTTCACCATCCTCCATGTTCCCTTCTCCAGGGAAAGGTCTGTATCAGGGAAGCAGAAGTATGACGGACAGCAGCGGGACTGCAGGCAGAGTAAGCTGCTAGGTAGTTTCTAAAAAATGTATTTAACCAGCAAAACAAGTTGCTGAATGCTACCCATTAGCAGGTCATACCACCCAGTAGTTGGCCTTCACCACATCCTAGCCATCAGGATGCATCGTCAGATAGCGCAGGGGAAATTCTGCAAGTTGGACTCCTGGGGAAAGTGACACTTTGTTCCAAATGACTGAGACCAGATGGAAGCATATGTCACTTGGTAAATGTTTAACTTAGTTAGCATAGCAATGTCTACAGTTAACCCAGAAGAAACAGTACAATCTGACCTTTTTGAAAAATTATCAATCATTAACTTCAGAAAGCATTCATAAGCCCCCACACATATTTAAAGGACAAAATGTGTGGTCTGCCATAAATACAGTAAGAAGGAAAATACATAATAATGTAGTAATGTTAAATTAAATTAGTATTAATATTAATGACAGTTAAAAGAGCACAGTGCCCACAGCCGTGTTAATGAAACTCTCAGGATTAATCATGCGTTCTATGGCTTTTTCAAGAATGTTCTTGTGGGTCCTCCCATCTAATGCACCTATAACTTCATAAACAATCCTAAAATGTGGAGGCCAATTTTCAAACTAATGAAGATAAACTTTTTTTCTTTTAAAACAGGTTTCCTCATTGGTGGCACTTACCTTTTACAAATTCAGATCACAAAAGATTCAGAGATCTAAATCATTATATGGAACAGATATTAAATGGATCCTTTGAAGTTGCAAATGTATGTATATTTTATATATTATTCCTAGAAATATTTTTAAATACTTTATGGTGACATTCTTTTAGTCCCACCTTCATTCAACAAATGGGCATGCCTAATTTGTGTAAAATACCTGAACAGCAAACTGTGGAATGGCAAAAAATTACAGCACTTTGCCTCAAATAACTTGCAGTGATATGAGATTAGAGGACTCTCAGTCCTCCTAAGCATCCTAGTGTTTTACAGGATTAAGAATTACTTCTGACTGTGATGGTAAAAGGGTTTCAGGGAGAAGAGAGCATCTGAGCTGGGCCTTTAACACCAGGATTCAAAAGAGCTGTCCTGGAGAAGCGCTTCGAGTAGAACCAAAGATAAGAACAATATAGGAAAGGCAACCAGTGGAAAAAAGGAAGGATTGTATTAGATTCTATCGCTGCTGTGACAAATTACCACAAACTTGGTATCTTAAAATGACACAAATGTATTTTCTTTCAGTTCTAAAGGCCAGAAGTCTGAAAACAGGTCTTATGGGACCTTAACTCAAGTTGTTGGTAGACTAGTTCTTTCTGGACACACTAGAAAAAAAAAATCCATTTCCTTTTCAATTTCTAGAGACTGCCTGAATTCCCTGGCTTGTGCCTTTTCCACCAGTGGCACATTCCAACCTCCGCTTCTGTCATTATATCTCCTGTGACTCTGACCTTCCTTGTGTTTACATTGGGCCTTCCTGGATAATCTCACCATTTCCAGTTTCTTAATGTATCTGCAAAGCCCTCTTGCCTTGGAAGGGAACATACTCACAGGTCCTGGGGAGAGGATGTGGGCTTTTGGGGAGGGCCATTATTGTATCACAGATACACATGAAAAGCACAATAACACAGTTCGGTTGGGTCTCACATTCTTGTGAGAAGCTGTGAGAGGAAGAGTAAACCCAGCAAGGAGGCCAGGGCAGGTTGTCAAGCGCTAAGCTAAGCCTTAGGGAGTACTGAGAACTAAAACCTACACAGAGAATAGCACTGTCCCTCACTGAGCACTCCAGGAGCTCCTGGCTCTGCTTACTGGATTGTGACTCTGTTCTTATGTTTTAGCCTTTTAAATTGTGAAAATATAACATATATTCAGAGAAATCTACAAAAGAAAGTTGGAGAGTTCAAGGATTTATTATGAAAGGAACACCCATGGGACATTGTAGTAATTTCAAAACATACCTGAAAATTCTTTGCCTCCTTCATATCAATAAGAGGAGCTTATGTCGCCCCACCTTCAACCCAAGAGGACCTTTGTGATTTTCACATTACATAGAATTTGTGGAAGTGACACTTCATGGCTTCTAACTTAGGTTAGAAAAGGCTGTGCGGTTTCTGCCAATTTATATTGGGATGTTCACTATGGGAACCTGCAGCTGACATATAAGAAACTGAGCTACCCTGAGTCTACCAAGTGGAGAAACAGCATAGAGAGACCAAACAGAGGGATGTCCAGGGAACAGCTGTTCCAGTGCCCAGCTGAGGTTCCAGTGCTCTGAGGTTCCAGTGCTCTGAGGTTCCAGCCTGCAGCCAGCATCAACCACACAGTATTGTGAGTGGATGACCTTAGCCCCGGTCACCAGATTACTGCAGCCTCCTTAGGACCCCAAGCAAGAACACCCTAGGTGAGCCCAGTCAAACCCCAGAGCTGAGACACAATAATGAAATGACTGCTGTTTAAGCCAACAACGCAGGGAAGGCAACCTCTGAGGTGTGTGTATTTCCATTGTTGTATAGTGTTCTATTAAATAAATATATTATAATTTACTTGTAGATTCCTCTTTACATAGACATTTGGAATGTTCCCAAACTTGTGGTCATTACAAATAATGCCACTATGAAAATTATTTTACCTGTGTGTCTCTTAATGCCCACATGTTGGTCATATACCTAGGAGCAGAATTTCTGGATTGTAGGATATGCTTATCTTCAGCATTATATGTAGGTAGTGACCAGTTTACTCTCCCACTTGCAATGAATAAGTGTTCCAGTTTTCCGCAGCCTTATCTATACTCGGCATTGTTGATTTTTGTAACTTGGGCCATTCTGATGAGTTTGCATCTCATTGTATTTTTAGTTTGTATTTTCCTAACTACTAATGAGACTGAAAACCTTTTCATATGTTATTTGGTCATTTGGGTATTCTCTTCAGGTAAGTGTCAGTTCATGTTTCTTGCCCTTTTTCTATTGAATTATTTGACATCCTTTCATAGATATTTAGTGTTTTTTTCATATATTTTGGATAGAAGTCCTTTGATAGTTTACATATGTTGTAACAATTTTCTTCCATTCTGTGTCTCGTAACTTTATTCTCCTAATTGTCTTCTGACAAAGAGAAACTCTTACTTTTAATGTAGTAAAATGTATCAGTGTTTTTCTATATGTTTAGAAGATCATGTACACCTCAGTGTCATAATCAGTTTCCTATAGTTTCCTTCTAGAAGCTTTATTTTGTTTTTCACATTCAAATCTACAATCTGTCTGCAGTAGACTGAAGTGCATGGTGTGATGTAAGAATCACCTTATTTTGTTCCATGCAGATTTTGAATTATTCCAAAACTGTTAAAAGGACTTTCCTCCCTGCTTTGCAGTGCCACCTTTGTGATAATTTAAATATCCTTCTAGGTATGCATTTGCTTCAGGACTCTATGTTCTATGCCAATGATAGCTCTGTTTACCCTTGTTCCAACAATCTTAATTACTGACACTTCATAATAAATCCTGATACCTAGCAGAGCGAGGCCTCCTATTTTATTCTTGTTCCTAAACAGTATTCTGGCTCTTCTTTGACTTTTGAATGTCTATGTAAATGTTTAAATTATCTTGTCAATTCGATGCAAAAATCAACTGGGATTTTAGTTGAAATTGCATCTTAGTGTTTTCCAATCTGCTGTCATGTCAATCTATGTCAATCTTTTTTAAAAACGTTTTCAATAATAATTTGTTGTTCTGTGCATAAAAGTCTTAAAAATATTTGTTATAGTAAATCTCTTATCTTGCCTTTTTAAAATTCCTCCTGTTTTTTCACCAGTATGTAAATACAACTGATTGTGTATATTGGCATTTTACTCAACAACCTTACTAACTCACTTTTAATTCTAATAATTTGTACTGTTTTTTTGGATTTCCTACTTACATTCATATTGTCTGAAAATAACAAAAGTTTTATATTTTCTTTCCATTATTTATAATTTCTTTTCTTGCTATTTTTTACTCTCTAGGGCATCCAATATATACTGAATTAAAGTGTGATGGTGGACACACTTGTGTTATTCCTGAATCCAGGGAAGAAGTGTCTAGTATTTCCTCATTAAGAATATAGGTCTTTGTAGGTATCTTTCATTTTTCTAAGAAAACTTCCTTCTATTCCTAAGTTGCCAATAATTTTGGCAATGAAGAAGGTTGATTTTTTTTTTCTGAATGTATTGGGCTGATCAATGGTCATCCAATAATCAGTAGTTTTTCTCATTTGTTCTGTTAATGTGGTGAGTTACATTGGTTGATTTTCTAATTTTAAACAAATTTACATTACTTGGATAAATTCCACATGATCATAATACATTTTCCTTTTTATGTGTTGCTGGATTTGATTTAACATTTTCTTTAGCATTTGTTTTCAACTTTGTTTATGACAGAAACTGGCCTGAAGTCTTTCAGTCTTGCAATGTTCTTACCAGGTTTCAGAATCAAGAATGTGCTGGCCTCATAATATTAGTTGCAAAGAATTATTGCCTTTTTTTTTCTTTCTATTCTCTGGAAGAGTTTATATGAAATTGGTTTTATTTCTTTAATTTGTAAAGCCATGTAGGTCTGGAGATTCAATTTATTTAAGAGTTATAGGACAAATCCCATTTTCTATTTTTCCTGTAAGTATTTGCTAAGTTATAGTTCCCTAGGAATTTGTGATAATTTACTGGCACAAAGTTATTCATAGTATCATTTCATAATATTTTTAACATTTATAGGCTCTGAAGAGACATCCACTCTTACATTCCTCACATGTCATTTCCTGATAAGTCTTGCCAGAGGATTAAGAATTTTACTAATCTTTTCAAAGAATAAAGTGGAGAACTTGTTGATCCCCCTCTATTGCATTATTTTTGTTTCATTTATTTTTGATCTTTCTTTCCTTCTGCTTCCTTTAGTTATATTTTGCTTTTCTGTTTATAGTATCCTCCCTCAGTTACTTGTTTATTTTCAACTTATCCTCAGCTACAGATTGAAAAATTACACATTTAAAATGCCCCTTCCTAATCAAGATTTAATTGCATCCAAGCTTTTAATATGCAGTATTATATTTTTGTTATCATTCATTCAAACTATTGATAAAATTTTCACTATGAATATTTTTCCTGTGACCATGCATTATTTAAGTCTATTTCACCCACTTGAATTTTACATTCTATACTAACAATGCATCTATATCTGTATCCATAAATTTAATAGGTACTTATTATTATTGTCCTAATAATCGACATTTGTTTAAGATTACCCATATATCTCATTTTCACTGCTTCCTAAAACTCTGACCTTCCATCTGGGATTGTTCTCCCTCTACTTAAAGAACACTATTTACTATTTCTTTTAACATGAATTCACCACTAGAAAAAAAAATCTGTAAATTTCGTATTTGTCTGAAAAGTTTTTATCTTCATTATCAGAGAATATTTTTGGTGACTATAATATTTTGATAGCAACAATTTTATTTTTAAAACTTTAAAGCTCTTAGCTTTATTGTCTTTTAGCTTCCATTGATTTTATTTAGAATCCTTCTGTTACAATTGTTGCATCTTTGAATATGTTTTTCTTTATTATTTCCTTTTAATTTTTCTTTCAGCTCTTGGTTTTCTCAACTTTACTTTAAATTGCTCAGATATGACTTTGTTTCTATTTATCATGCTTTAGGGCTTCTTGAGTTTATGTCATAATGTCTTTCATCAGTTTTAGAAAGTTTTCTGTCACTATCACTTCAGATACTGTTTATACCTTTTCCCCTCTCCTCCGTAATCACATACATGGTAACCCTTCTCACTCTCTGCTCCATGTCTCATAACTTTACTCCTGTAGTTTTGTATCTTTTGGCCTTCATGACTTACTCTGAATCATTTCTTCTGACTTGTCTTCTAGGTTGTTTATTCTCTACTTATCTGGTAAATCTATAACTTGAATTCTTAATTTTAATTATTGCATTTTTCAGTTTTAGAATTTCCTTTTGTTCAGTTTGGAGTTCTTGGCTGAAAATCTGTCCTTTGTGTTATTTATTTGAAAATAGCAAGCATACTTATTTAAAAAATCGTCCTGAAAACTCCAATTTTGGGACCCCTTTCATGTATGTTTCTATTGCCTAATGCTTCTGCCAGTTTTCAATCATGTGGTGTTATTCTCTTGTGAGGTTGGTTATTTTCCTTTTTATTGTGGTGTGACCTGTGCTTTGCAGAAATAATTGGAAATCTATTTTGCTGTTATCTTAGTCTAGAGAGTTATAATATCTGAGAACATGAATCTGGGATTGCTGAAATTGGAACACAGGGATTCAGGGTTATTCAAAACTGAATTATAACCCTTCTGAGGACCTATTTATGGTGTATCCTTATTCCTTAGATGTAACCATTTCAGATCTAAATCCACACCAAACTGAGGCAGATTCACCAAGAGCCTGTCTGGCAGCTCTAGATTTCATCCCTTTCCTCTTCACTCTGAGAGGTGCTCAAAAGTGTAATCAACCTCTCAGCCATTCTGTTGCCTAACGTCTATCAATAAACACCCATAATAGACCTCCCAACCTAAGTCCTGCCCCAGTTTCCTAGGTTGGCAATTCTTAGCTCTCTGATGCTTTCAAAATTTAAAAAAAAAACAAGTATGTAATTATTCCAGTTATTCTCAGCAGGAGATTTGGACTCAATGACCTAATCTACTATCCCTGAAAATGGGAATCTAGAGCTGTAGCCATCACCCAGGTGGCCCTCAGCTTTCATAGATCTCGGCCATTCTGCTTCCTCACCTCCATCCTGTGCTTGAAGACACCTTTTTTTGTCTAGTAAGTAATGATTTTGGAAGATCTTAGTCTGTTGTCACTTCCCATCTGAAAAAGTATTGAAGGATTTCCTGGTGATGTGTTTGGTTCTACTCACCAGTGACTCTGAGCACAGCCTGGGAAGTTGAGAAATTCCAGACCCCAATTCTACTCCCTTCTCTCTTGTGAGTTAAAAAAGGTCTTTTAAGGTTCCCCTGTCTACACACACACACATACATACAACCTGTAAAACTCCCACTCCAAATGCTGAAGGAGCACTAGCTCTCTTTACTACTAGGTATTCTTATCACCATTTTTCATGAAAGGTTCCTGTGGACAAATGGTAAGTTCCAGAGGCAGATACCAAGCTAACACAGAATCCTCCAGAGTTCTTGGATAGACATAGCGTCCTTCAGGGATTTATCTAGCACATCATCCCTAAGGTCAAAACTCCAGACAAGGCTTATTAAGTTGTCTGCCTTTTAATGCAAGTATAGAGACCATTTATGGAATATTTTTAGCTAATCCACATATCTAGGATAACTTTAATGTCACCAGTAACAGGCCATTTCTAATATTGATGCTAGTCAACAAGCTACCTTTTTTAAAACAAATCTCACTTATGGTATTCAGTATACTAATTAATAAAATGCCCATTGTAAGTTGAGTTGTGAGTGAATAAAAGAAGAACTTACATTGACTGCCTTTAGTATGGGTTTCCTGATTAAAATATCGAGACCATTCTCCTTCCTGTCCCTCCATCTGGTACCCCTAATAGTGTAGCCTTGATTAGGGCATTAACAGTCCATTCCTGGACTCTGCAGTCTTCATTAAATGCTGGCAGCACCTGGTTGTGCCTTGACTCAGGAACACATATATAATAGCAGACTGCATATGCAGACATACTGTAAACTTCAATAAATTGCTGGCATTGTAACAGGGAGACTACAACTGATCCCATAACTGGGATTTAGTAAAGGGTCAGATAACCCTATTTTTCTCAGCTGTCAATTCAACAACCTTCCTTCTCCACTTGGAGCTTGGAAAAGACATTAGATAAAGTTATTGCAGTCATGATTTTTATTTTTTTAACTATGTGCTGTGTTGTAGATTATACCACAGAAACCTTACTGAAATTTAAAAAATATAATGTATTAATGAATGTATTCAAAAATTGTCTCTTAACTATTGGTTTACGGATTCAGAATGTTGGCTTATAACTCTGCCTCCAATCGGGTAATATTCTGGCTTGATGATGAATAGACCTGCTTAAAAGAATAAAATCCCACAATTCAGATCATAGGGTCCTAAGCCTATTATACAAACACCAGAATTGCCAATAATGACTGCATTAGATTGCACATAGTCACGGGCAAGAGGTGACACTTTGAAATCACTATCAGCAGTTCCTAGTCCTGGACTCTGCTTGGGACCTCACTTGGGAAATTATAAGAATGCAAATTTTTGGTTCATCCTAACCCACTAATTCAGAAACTTTGGGGATCAGGCCCAGAAATCTGTGTTTTCGCAAGCCCTCCAGGGTGTTCTGATACACGCTAATGTTTGAGACCAATTATCTCAACTATAGACATCTTTACCTATTTTTCCCCCAGTTTGAACATGGTCGAACATTTGGCCCCCAATATAGTAGATACTCGGTCAGGTATCTTAGCGTAGTACTGATCTTTAGCAAGTCTGGAGCCTGGAATATTATGCTACAATATTATTTCCAGGCTAGTTGCTTCTCAGCTCAAGATGCTGTTTTGTATCAAAGGACAAGTGCCTGGGTACTTGAGGTATACTTAACTCAATTCCAAGTAAGGTGGAAAAGGCATCCCAGAAAATAGGGCATTTGAGTTATTATTAAAGGGTAAAAAGAAATAGAAATTGGGGGAATATTGTGCTAGGCAAGGAACTGCAAGACAAAGCATTCATTATGGTTACATGCTTTCTGTTGTTTAGAAGCTGAATGAACTTGATGACTGTATGCATTCAATTTTTTCTCTAGCACATAGAAACCCACCAATATTTGATAACTAGTTTTAAATTAATAATAACAGAATCATTTGCATATGTGATTAACTTATGGAGTTTATATTGTTTTCAAACCTAAAGGACTGAATGTTTGCATCTGAAAAGTATTTAGCAATTGTCTCTTATTTACTCATATCTTACCATTTTCTTTTTATAAGAAATTAGCTCATGCTTCCAACACATATAATTTATTTATATTTTATTCATAAACTACTTTACTAATATGTGATAAAGATTTCAAAATTTGTATAAAATGGAAAATTTGGGAAAAATTTGGATGATGTTGCAAAATAAAAATTAATGCAGCTTTGATATTTTTCCCTCACCCCAGTATATAATCCCCCATGACTCCATGACGCATGACAGAGACCTCTGGCTTGGTAGAGAATGATTTTGGGAATTCTGCTAGCTGTCAAACTGAGGGACAGGCTCTGCCAGTTACCTAGTACCAAGCTCAAGAATACTGGATGGCCATGCTTATAAAGGATGAACATTAATGGTGCACTGGGCCATGATTATCTCCTTCAGAGAGATCACTGGAGCACATTTCTGATATGCCTGTTGTGAACAAATAGAGCAAATAAAGGTGTTCATCATGGGACTAGAGCCATGTAGGGAGGAAACTGAAAACAAAGATGTAAAACAAGTCTTAAAAACAGTGTCAGACCATAGGAAAGCTACAGTGCAATAAATGACTGCTTATACATGTATTAGACTATTATACTTGCATATTCAATATAAATCATATTGCATCTTTTTAATATATTTGATCTATCTCAATCCATGAGTAATGGCAAATGAGTTATAACATAGGCTTCTGCCCTCAAGTATCAAGGCAACTTAGTTTATTTCATTGGATTTCATAGGATTTTTATGCATATTCATAGGATTTAGACATTTTAATGTCCTTCACTAACTCTGATGTTCTCTGAAGGTCATGTTCCCTCACGTGTGCTATAGTAAATGGCTACTGGATGTGAATTGTCTATAAGGGGAAGTGCTAAAGGAGACAGTGGATGGGATTGCCATCTTTGCATGCTGAGGACTGCCTTACTGATTACACTAATGCTGTGTTAAAGACTCTGCCTTTTTTAGGACAATGGACAAAATATCTAGTACCATTGAAAGTTTCAGGCTTCAGCCTATTAAGGCAAAGGCGAGCAAGTGCAAAATGGAAGAAAGGCTTTTGATTTCTGGTCCTACCATGAACAGGACGAATATTGAGATCTGCCTTCATACGGCAGCATGTTTTCAATAGGGAACCCCTAAATGTATCTGCACACAGGATGAGCTCAGGGGGAAGTGTTAGCAGAGGATGTTAAGGAGAAAGCAAAGGAGTCAGAAACAATACGGGGAGGGAGGACTTGCGGAGAAGCAGTTCAGCACAGCAAGGCTGAGTGAATATTGTTGCCCATCATAATCTTCGCTGCATGGAGACAAATGAACCAAACCACCAAACATGTAGCTCCGTTTACAGCACATTCGCATTTGCCAATGTGCTAAGTTAAAGTACTCCTGTAGCTGTCCCAAGAAAAGATGCTTTTATTTTGTTTTGTGTTGTATTTAATCTCTATTGGTCAGTATTTAGTAAAAGAAAGGCTGAAGAAATTTCAGGCAACACATTGTTTTTGTCTTGGATGAACTTAGGTGTAAGATCTAAGTGGAAAAAAAATTTTTAAAGGAGAACAAAAAAGAAGAGTCATTTATATAATAAAGCATGAGCTATTATTGTAAAATCACATATCATAGAAATGCTCCGAGTGAGACTAGATTGGCCATCTTCTAACACTGAACTCCCAAAGAGGGGCAGCCCTTTGTGTCCGTAATAGTTTCGTAGGAAAGGAATCTGCTACTGTAGGTGTGCCTTCTCCCAAAGGAACATCCCCCTGGCATGTTAATTGAATTATACATAATGAGTATTTAGAGAATTTAAAGTACCCTCCTGAGATGGAAAATCCTACATCTATTTATTAGTTACTACTTTAGGGCAGAAGCCTCTGTTATAACCCATTTGCCATTACTCATGGATTAAGACATAGACTGAATATATTAATAAACTTCAATACAACTATCTATGTTTCTCTACTACAAAATAAAGTGGTGTTATATTAACAAAAATCAAATCAAAAAAAAATAAATGTGGGCACTGGTATATCAGGGGCCACTTTCAAAACCTACTTGTCTTAGTCATTCAACAAATATTTATTTATTGCCTACTTTGTATACTTTCCAGCCAGGGGAAAATATACATTTAGGGGTCCCGATTGAAAACCTGCTGCCATATAGTACCTAGTGATCTATTGCTTCAGAATAACTTGCTGCCATATAGTACCTAGTGATCTATTGCTTCAGAGATTTTAAAAACTATGCTCTCAGTCCCCATTCTTAGAGATGCTGTTTCTATAAAGGGTGGTATCTAGGTATCTGTAGTGTTTTTTAAGAACCCAAGGGATTCAAATGCATAGCCAGATCTGGGAAATTCTACTCCAGAAAATCGAGAGCTGAATTAGATATGAATACTGCCCAATGGAGTTTAGAGTCTTGGTCAAAATTCTGTCTGTGTTGATGCCAGTGGCCTCATGAAGACTTTCATAGCTTCAGAGATTGGGTTTTTCTTTCTGTTATTCCTAAGGAACTTAATGGGTCTTGATATAATACTCATTATATGGATGACACAGTGATAGAACAATAATAGTTTGACAAGGGATATCATCAGATGCTAATTAAAATTAATACATAGTGTGACCTGCCTAATCACTCAGGTTCTCTGCAATGCATAATGTGGTCAATTTTCAATTATCTCCAAATGGGTTAATCACAGTGAGAAGCTTTATGTGAGACCATATGTTTGTGGACATTTCCTTCATTCAGTTTGTTTGTATTCAAAAAATGAAAATTTATTTTAGGATTAACTTAGTCAAACATTATTGGCCTAGGAATCATATAAATAATTCCAAAGTAAATCATGTTATTTTGAGACTTTTTAAATTTGTATTATTGATATAGTTCTTTCCTTTCCTCATATATATTAACAAAGTTATCTACATAAAAACTAGACTTTATAAAGTCATAGATGTAATCTAAATATTTCAGTTATTTTAAATGATTTGAACAACTTAGAGGTAATTTTTATACATGCACACATTTTATTTCCTCTTTGTATAAAATAAGATACTTAAAGTAGATTTATATTTGTGCTGAATACTCCTGTGATAGAATAATCCTTAGCCCTGGCCCTAAAAAAAATCCTTGTAAAAATACTTTTCTTCTTTGATAGCTGCCTGTCATATGGCAGTATAGAAAAGGCAAATAATCCTATTATGCCTATACACTAAACCTCATATTCTTTATAGTTATGTGGTACATGTATTTGTAACTATTTTAAAATATTTTATCTCTGCATGTAACTTTGTAAAGATTTTTACATTTTTATTGGGCACTTACTATGTATAATACTGTAGATTAAAGGCTTTAAATTGATTGTAGAGAACAAATTGGAGACATTAAAATAATGTGATATACACTTTACAGTCATTGAGTTACAATATGGTGATAAATGTAGACATGATCATAAGTAAGATACGACAGTGAGAGGAAAAAGAAGATAAAAAGTAGAAGATATAGCTTGACTAGGAAACCGGACAACCTCATCTCATTAAAATCAAGTATTATATACCCTTCTAAGGGTATTCTCATTTATAAACAGTCTTGCTTTTTGTTAAGGAAGAGAGAATTCAGTTAGATGGGAGAGAAGTCTCGTTTGGTCTGAAGATCCAAGAGTAATCAAATAGATGGATGCCTGCAAAGTTCTCTCTTTCTCTCTCTCTCTCTCTCTCTCTCTCTCTCTCTCTCTCTCTCTCTCTCTCTCTCTCTCTCTCTCTTATTCTCTCTCAATCTGTTCATAAAATAAAGTAGACATTAATGAACACAACAATTATATCCTATCCTCAAATCTCTCCTAATGGATCGCAAACATCAGTTTAGACATTCTAGTCCTATGTCTACCTGACTTTTGTCCGTTTAGCTTTGCTCTCTTCTCTCAAATTGACAGAAATTTTTTTTTCTTTTAATGTTTCTGGTTTCATTCTACAAGTAAATGAAAGTTTCAATAGCAGGAATTCTTTTGCTTTTTTAAATTTTGCTGTTTTGGTGGACTTGTGCTGGAAACTAAGATCTTTATAAAGCTCAAGATAAACATTGTCCTAAAAGTTACAGCAAATGACTGCAGTACCTAAATAAATGTGTGCTCACATTTGAGTTTAGCTGAGATATAGAACAGCTGTTGTTTTTAAAATTTTTAAAGCTATATTTAATGCAATTTTTAGCAAAATTGTTACTCCTTTCTAGAAGTTCCTTTAATAAGGAATAATATCACTTGTGGTTTAAGCAATCTTATTTTTAAAGCAGAAATCATATGTCAAAATAAACCCAAATGGGTAAATTCTATCTTAATAGTGAACATATGTTTCTTGTTCCCTGCTTGCTAAACCCAGATGTTAATTACTACATTTTGTCACTACATTGCTCTTTTCCTATTTGGAGCTGGCTGAGATTACGTTGCAGGCAGGATAAATGTCATATGTGTATCGTCAGTAAAAGCAAGATTATTTTTCAGAGTCTGGTAAAATACTGATGACATTTTAGAACCAGAATTATAAACGATTCTTTTCTTCACCATTCTTCATAGCGTCGTTCTTCCACTGTAACTCCAATACAAATATAGAGAGTTGAACTACATTAGAGACTGGACAGTCTGACAAGCTGCTTTATGAAAAAGGCAATAAAAAACAATTACTGTTCAACTTTGATTTAAAACTCTTATGGGAATTCATTTTTAAATTCACATTTTTATAGTACTTCACAGTGTTTGAGAGAGAAAGAGATTTAGCTTATTGTTTTAACTCACCAAAACTAAGTCTTGCAGCCAGTTCTGGATGTTGGCTGCCCAATTAATAAATGGAAATTCTTAATACATTATTTTAACGAGAAAAAAATTGATCTGAGTATTTTATTACATTACTTCTGATCTTTGCAAGTACTTTAACTCTCTGTTGTCTCTAAGACAAAGAGTATGTTCAGATGATATAGGAAAAACACTTAGGTTTTGAGGAACTTTGAACTGACCAACTTTCTCAAAAAGCTAATCATTTTAAATTACAAATGACAGTATAACTGTTAGACAAAGTATTAATAAGAACTATGAATTTAACAAAATATAGCTGATGCAGATTTAATTTAAAAGTCTTTAATTGGCTTTCAAGTTAGTTCGTTATTGACTGCATTTCTAATTTAAAAGCACATTATTAAACATTTAAAACCCCACATTAGTTAAACATCTATAACAAAGAAAAAGTATTTAACTTCATAAAGTATTTAATATAGCTTAATGCCATTGATATCAAAGACCAATAACTTTAGAGTCCCTAAGACAAATACCAACCATTTATTAATTTATTGGCCATGTTTATAATTTTCACATTGGAATGATGTTCCAAATATTTAACAAATGCTAGGACATAGGCACTAACCAATTGTGATGAGTGCTGACTAGTAACACACCTTTATGACTATTCAAGCTTGCATTGCTTGAATATTTGCTGTGATGGAGAAAATTGTAGAAGGAGCAGTGGGGGAAATCAGGAGTTTAGACCAAAATACACTAACTTTGAGTTGCCTATGAGATTTCTAAGTAGAGGTGTTAAGTGGAAAGTTAAATGTCTTCAGGGAAAAAAAGAGGCTAGAAACATAAATATTGGAGTTGTCAACAAATAATTGGTTTTCAAAACCATAAGACTGGATGATATTACTTAGGGGGTCTGGTCTGAGAACTAGATCATGCAGCACACCAATTCTAAAGTTTAAGAAGATAGGAGGGAATCAACAAAAGATATATAGGAAGAGCTTCTTGTTGGAAACCAGAATAATGTAGCACCTGGAATATAAGAGAAGAAATTATTTCCAAGAAATAATGATCAGCTATTTCAGATGCTAATGATGGATCAAAAAAATGAGAATCACTGGATTTAGAAAAATGGAAATTATTGGAGAATTTAACAATAGTTTGATGGGAATGCTAGGAACAAAAGCTTGACTAGAGAGGGTTCAAAAGAGAATGTGCAGAGAGGAATTTGTAATAAGCAGAAAACAATCGACACAGAAGCTTTGGCCTAAGGTTGAACAGGAAAGATATAGGGTGCAGAGAAAGGTACATCAAGAATTTTATTTTTTGAAATGAATTACAGCATATGTGCATCCTGGTAGGATGACCTATCGGAAAAGCAAAAATTGACGGTGCAAGAGATAAATGAGAACTTAGCCAGAGATCAGAGTGATAACCTTGAGTGCAGAAGAGGTCATGGGATCTAGTGCACAAATCAGTATAAAATTAAAGCACAGACAGTCCACCCAGGAAACAGAGGAAAGGACAGAGGTAAGGTAAGATGATAGCACTTTTGGTGAGATCTTATATAAAATATTTTCTCTTTCTACTTTTTCCATCGCAAGAAGACAGCCTTGAGCAGATTGAAAGAGGGGGAAAGCATGTTGGCATTGTGAGGAGTGAGGATAAGGTATTAAATAGTCCAGTAGATGAGTGGAAACATAAATGGTCAAACAACATGTGTAGAATTGCCAGAAAATCCTGTGCACCACCTTGAGGGTAGTGGGCCTGAGGTGACAGTAAGCCTGGTCTAAGCGTGGTTGAGCACTTTTCTTCAGCAGCATTCAGAAGGCCTGTTAGAGTCCCACATTGGGCAGAGAATAACCATAGTTGGGTTTTTTTTTTGCCAAGTAAGTGATAAAATAAAGGGAGAAAAGGCCAATAGAGTTGAAAGGAGTATGCAAGTGAGTTAATATTAATATCAACTGTGGGGTCCAAACTGGTCAAGAAGGGACATAAGAATATGAAAGGAATTAAGACCAATGAAATGGTCTTAGAGACCACAGATTGAGTTGTATAACTAGAGGGAGTGAGCAGGAAACTAGAGGGAATGTAGACTGGGAGGCTAGAAGTCAAGATAATGAAAGCCGTTTCGTCACTGATCAAGACAAGATCAAGGGAACAGGAGTGAGTGGCTCAGTGGGATGCAGAACAAGATCACTGGACAAGAGGAATTCAGAACAGAGTATGTGCCATAAGGAAGGATTATCTGTGTGGATATTAAAATAAGTATAAATTATGACAAGTGCTGTTGAAGAAAATGACAATATTCCAGTGTTAAGAACATTCAGAAAATGAAGGCCAATGACCTAGAGTTCAGTAGATAAGTGCAACAACAAGGGGAAGAGGACAGTTTAGCCATTAAACATGATATTCAAAGCAGAATATTGTTGTAAAAGAAGAAAAGTGGAGGTAAGAAAAGCAAGGACATGAAAGGAGGCACCACCACTGCACTAAGGTAGTAAAGGGAATAGGAGAGGGTACAGGGGCCATTTCAGAGGCCAAAAGGGGAAGCAAAACAGAATGCTCAGATAATACAATGTATTGAGCATATGAGGAATTTTGCTGATGACATTCTCCAAGACTGGCTGCCTTTTTCCTTTCTTCCATACTGCTATACTGTCAGCTTTCTTTAAAAAACCTGGTCATGATGCTTTTCTGCTTAAAATTTAATAGGTCACGATAGCACTAAGCTCGTGAGGAAGACTAGTATGCTCTAGGACTCCAAGGAAGCTCTTTCTAGCCAAGTCTCCCACTGTCCCCCATATGCATTCATTAAGGTTACAGTCATTGGCCTGTAACCTTGGTAACACAGGTGGTCCTGGGCTTAGTAACTACACTCTATCAGTCAGATTTTTGGTGCTAATTTCAATCAGTCAACCACTTCTTATGCTCTCTGGTATTGTTTTCTCATTTCTAGAATAAAATAGTTAAATTCAGAATTTTTTTAAATCTGAGGAACTATTACCATTTGAAGAATTAAGCAGAAAAGCAACATTCCTAACAATGTGAGAATCTCCTTTGTTTTTCAGGACATTTAAGATAAAGGGCCTTGCCCATTAATTGCCACATGTACCCTCCAGTCATTGAAACAACCAAAATGTGCCCACCTATTTTCTAAATGCCTCATATTATAGGGTAGCTAGATAAAATCCAGACCGTGCAGAATTTGAAACAAATGCAATTTTTAGTACAAGTATGTGCAAATATCGCATAGGCATTCTCTGTTTCTGTTTGCTATGTCTTGCAGTCCTATGTATATGCAGCCCTGCTGAATAGGATTATACATACAATCAATGTAAAAGAAAGCACCCATAGAGTTGCTCAGTATACAATCTGCAACTAAATGTAGCCCCAGTGCTTGGGAGCCAATATAAACCCAGTTGAGGACACTGGTACAAGTTATCAGGAGAGCAATTGCAGCACTAACATTTCTATAATTCTTCAAACTATCCAGTGGTGTGATGTGCTAAAAAGCTGTGAGATGCATGCATATAAGTAGAACCAAGTCTGGGAAAACTTTTAAAATCAATTATTTTAAAATGCCACAATATTACATTTTTCACCCTCTTCATCTCTTTATTGATTTATCTCTCCATTTACACTTGGATCGTGTTTCTTCTCAAGAATGAAAGCAATCTTGTTACAATAAGAATTAGTATTTAGTATGTCACCCACACCTAGAATTACTAATGTGGATTTCAAGGATATGACAGTGTAAACACAAGGGGATAATTAGTTAGTGGTGACATTTCAGACACTAATTGGGAAGACTGTCTAACTACTATTGAAGTTTAATAACCGTTGGGTGGTGAGGTCAAAATGTTACCAGAGAAGAATAATTGACTAGTTGTCAAAAGGCCAAAGGAGGTCAAATTTCCTTCAAATTCTGTACAGTCTGAAGTTTGACTTCAAGCTTTCAAAATAAATACTTGATCAACTCCCTGAAAATAGATTCAAGCAATTCTTATCAAACAAGTTCACAAGAGATGAATACATAGGCTTAGTGACTATACTCTATCAGTCATTTTTTTGTACTAATTTCGATCAGTCAAGCACTTATGCTATCTGGTATTGTTTCCTCATTTCTAGAATAAAGTAGTTAAATTCAGAGTTTTTTTATCTGAGAAACTATTACGATTTGAAGAATTAAGCAGAAAAGCAACATTTCTAACAATGTGAGAATCTCCAAGGTTTTTCAGGACATTTAGGATAAAAGCCATAGAGATCAAAATTGGTAGTTACCTATTTTACAGTGATGCATAAAACTGCCATGTAGGTAAAAATATTTGCATTAGAAAATTAATGTATCTGTATCTGAAGATAGGTCTCAATTTGTTTATGTTAACAAATATTTATTGAGCAAAAATTCTCTACTATATATGAGTGAATGAATGACAATTTGTGTTCTTGATATCTTGCTGACTAGGCCAAAGAGTAGACGAGAAAGCATGTGATAAGCCTTGGGCAAACTGGTGAATAGAGGTGGAAAGGGTGGAGAAAGGAGCATGTAAAACAATGAGGTGAGGAAATAAATGTAATATAGTGTAGTTAAGCTTAAAGTACTAGAAGAGAAATGGTGAGAAGTGAAGATAGAAAATGAGCAAGTCCCAACTGAGAAAGATCTTACAAGCCTTAAGCAGTTGATCTTTTTGCTTTAGAGCAATAGAATCATTGCCAAGTTTTAAGTTAGTTATTCAATTTTTATTTTGAAAGATCAGTTTGGCAATCATGTGGAGATTAGGATAGAAGCAACGTAAGATTTGGGAATACCTGCTATACCTTAGGTGATGAACTAGGAAGGCAGCAATATACCTGGAAGGAAGAAATGGACAGGTGACGTATTTAGGAGCTCAATCAGTATGACTTAGAAGTTAATTTTATGTGTGGGAAAGGGAGAATGGAGAGTCCAAAATATACAGTAGATATACTTTATTTTTGATGTGGACAAATTTAAGTAGCAAATTGAGGGGAAAGAAAATGCATTTAGTAGTACACTTTTAGGGTTTTAATTGTCCTTGGAAGAGTCAAGGGAGCCACCAAATAGGTACTGTGACACAGAAGGCGAGGCTTAGTAGACAAATCTAGGACAAAGGTTCTAGATCTGTGCATCATTATAGAAGACAAAAGGCTAACATCACCCAGAAAGAATGTATTAGTGTAATGAGAGAGACGGACCTAGAAGTGAGGGACACTAGAACTCAAATCATAAACAAAAGTAAAAGGATCCTGAAAAATTAAGTCTAAGAGATGGCAGGACATAGAGGACAAACTGAGAATACTTAGTATCATCATAGCAAATGAAAGATTTTGCTCCATATTACTCCATTACTAAAAATGAAGTAGCTATATAAGGACCAAGGAAATCCCCATTGGATTTGGGGAAAGTGACATTAAAAAAGAGAACAGCTGTTAGACATAATGGTAAGAGCATTTTCAGAAGACGATTAGCGGCAGAAAACTGAGTGTGGTCAGTTAGGAAGTGAGTGACGTTGAAGAGCCAATGGGAGTGCTGACAGCCCTTCCCATAAGTTTCTGTCAAGGAGAAAAACAAAATGGATTGAAAGCGGCATCAGTGACAAGACATTCCTTATGGGTGTGTATACTTTGTGTGCTTTGACTCATGTTTGTTGTTAAAATGGAGAGAGGTGACCATGCTTTACACTGATGAGAAAGCAGGGAACAGAGTGAAGATACTAAAGTATGGATTGGGATCGTCTACAAGGTTCCTGAGGAGGAAGGAATAGAATCTAGGACGTACATGAAGGGATTAGCATTGAATGGTGCCTTAGGTTGTTACAACTGCCACAAACTGCATGACTTAAACAACAGAAATATATTTCCTTATAGTCTGGAAGCTGGAAGTGTGAAATCAAGGTGCCAACAGGTTTTCTTCTGACAAGAACCTACTGCAGGCTTGTAGATTGCATCCTATCTCTCTGTCTCTTTACATGGTCTTTCCTACCTGAAAATCGTGTCTAAATTTCTCCCTTTTATAAAGATAACAGGCATACTGGATTAGGAGTCCATTCTCCACCAGTATGACCTCATCCTAAATTAACTAATTACATCTGCAGTTACCCTATTTCCAAATAAGGTCACAGTCTGAACTACTGTGTGGGTTTGGACATCAACATTTAAATCTTTAGAGGACACAATTCTACTTAAAACAGATGGGAAGAGAGATACTTTATCCATTATAACAGGAAGGAAAGAGGAAACATGACTTTATGAGTCTGTAGATTTTGTGGTAGGAAATTTAGGAGTCTGCCTTTTTTTTTTTTTTTCTAAAGTGGAGACAAAATCATCAGCAGAGAAGGAATCAGACTTGGAAGATGAAGTTTCCTGGGAAAGGTTTTCAAGAGCCACTTCACAGAATGAGAGAGAGGGCTGGCTGGGGAGATTGTCATGCAGCCTTGACAGCTACTGGGACATCAGCTTACGGCAGTCGGAGGCAATGATCAGTTATTTAGTGGGGCCCTTGAGAATATAATGCACGGTCTCATGCACAGGGCTTCTCTTGTTATGTAATGGCCTGAAACAAAATGCATGTCGATGTCATTAAGGAAAAACTATTCTGATTCACCAGTTAGCCTGTTCATTTGGAACCCAGGTTAAATTGAGGGTAATTTTTCTCCAGAAGTCTTGTCCAAGGGTATACCTTTTCTAGACAAGGGAGGTGTGAGATGCACACATAATTGTAAAATTCAAGAATGTGACTGTTATGGTGAGCTCCAACAGTAGAACACACCTGAGCCTCGTGAAGCCTGGTAAACTAACCAGACATCCAATCTATAGAAGATTAGTTTAATTTAGGGCAAAATTATAGCATTGACTTAATAAACTTGCTAATGTGTTTTTTTCTCTATTTATGGAATCTATAACAGGTATACATAAACAAATAATATATATTTGGGTCAATGTTTTCATATACTAGTGAATTGGACCAATAAATATAAGATGTAAGGAAATATTATATTTTGTCTTATTTTTCAGAGTGATCATGTACTCAGGTTTATATTTGGGTCAATGTTTTCATATACTAGTGAACAGGACCAATAAATATAAGACGTGAGGAAATATTATATTTTGTCTTATTTTTCAGAGTGATCATGTACTCAGGTTTTTTCTGTCTACGCCTGTGCAAAAAACAATTGAAGAATCATCACTTGTTGATCTAGGCAAGTAATTTTATTATTATTCCTATGTACAATTATTGAGTTTTGCTATAATTATGCAAAAGTTATCACAACTAAAATTTCTTTAAATTTTCAACTTAAAATATATTTTTAAGAATAAAGCTTTAAGAGTCTTTTCTCACCATTCCCAAAGCTTTTTACCCCTTAGGATATATTCAAGTTAAATTAAACTCAAATGTTTTTGTCCAATTATAATAACTACATGATGTCACACTATTAATTCATTTCAATTAATTATACATTGAGATGGAATTGCATATCAGAGATGGAGTTCCTGCTTTTCCCTGCGGGTGAGTCTTACAATTTACTCAACATCTTAGGAAACAATAACAAAAAACATATTAGGTACTAATAATGATCATGAATTACCTAGCAGTTTCACTCCTATCTTTTAAAGCTCAGTTATTACTCCACCTGTCTCATAAACTCTTTTATTACTTGGATCCCAAACTAGCCCAGCACAATTATCCATCCTATTCTCTGCCAAATGTCTGTTAATTCTAACTTTTCTATGATTTCTCCTAGATTGGCAGAGATTCTTTGAATGTCATCTTAATTTTAAGCATTCATAAATTAATTCCATTGCCAGTGGCCATCCAGTGCTGGTACTGGTTTTTAATCTCACACAATGTTTGCAAACCCGCAATTTGCTAGTCTTCACCCTTATTTCCTTTGCTACTCCTAGTCTCCATTTCATTCACACCTACCTTATGCTTCCCTTTCTTTAAGATTGGGCCTATCTGCTTATCACCTCTGTTTATTTCTGGCATCCTATTTACTTAATTCTCAGGTGTATAGTCTATACAAACAGCTCAGGTTGTATAGCATAATTGTTTATTAAGTTGTGTACTTATGTTTGTGTCTGCCTTGCTTCCCCTGTTAGACTGAAAGTAACTTTAAAGAATCATTTTCTTATTGGAATCATTTATGCATTGCTCTGTACTCACAAACCCTAAATTAGTATCTCTTATTCCCCTACATTTTACACATGTGACATTACTCTTTAAATAAGATACTTTGCTTATGTTGCCAAACCACAAACATTATTAAGTAAATATATGTAATTTCTTACATTTGGTAACGTGTATCTAAAGAATAATGCTATCCACAATATAAAATATTTTTATTGTCACAATTCACAAATATATAACAAATATATTCTTTTAGAAATAGTGTTAGCTGGGGAGGTTTTTTACAATAAATATTTATAATCTCAGATTAACCAGATTATTTGAAAAACATAAATTTGCAGATTTTTGGAGATGTCCAACATAATAAAATAGTTTAACCTCTATTTTGTCATTAAAGTCCTTAAAGAAAATTGTTTTTGTTTCAAAAAATTAGATTACAGATCACTATGAAATTTTAAATCTTGCTGATAGTTTTCTCTGTAAGATGTTTTGAAATACATATGCACACAAAAAATTAAGAGTAAGCACTATCCTTGTCAGTTGAAATTTTGAGCTTATGTTCTTAAATGATTAGAAGATAAAATTATTCAAATGTATTAAAATATTGGTTTACATAGGATGGCCTTAAGCAAAAACCCCAGACTTCACCATTTTACTACCCCTACCAACAAACTGAGAGAGTGGGCTCCGGATGCCTGTGTATCTAGGCATATGACTTGTAAGCATTGTATTAGTAATAGTTTGTACCCCTGTGTCTGGGAGATATTCATATTCCTTCCCCTTTACTCACTAACTAAACTTGCCTTGGCACAATAGTGGAATTTATCTTTTCCAAGTTCCAATCCACTCATCTAACACTTTTCCTTGGCTTCCCATTGTCCTTAGGCAGAACCAGCTTCATGAGATTGTGACTTGTTTGGTCACACAAGGCATCATGCTTAGAAAGGCCTGATACTTGGTTTAATACACTGATGTTGTTGTCAAATTCTATAATAATTTTTATAAAAAATACATTGCACTTTCATTTTGTATTTCATTTCACTGAACTTCAGAAATTATTTGGCTCTGCCCTTAGGATGAAGACCCATATGCTCATGATTGCATCCCAGCAGAATCTGGTACCCACCAATTTCCCTTTCTAGTTTAACACCAAGCCCTTTCCCATCTTAATTCTTGTCTTTTTCTAGTTCCATAATTAAAATAAACTCCTTAGTACCTCACAAATGCAATTTTCTCTGCCTGGACTACTTGACTCTTATTCCACCTTCTCTATCCTTTTTTATATTCTGCAGACTGCATCTCACTTGTCTTTGCTTTATACTCTTCTAATGTCTTTTTTTTCAAAACAATTATTACAGAAAATAATTCTTTGTAGACTAAAAATCTATAAAGACATAATCCATGTCTATATGGCTCACCATTGTATCTCCAGGGCTCAGCACAGCGTCTGGCCTACAGCAGATGCCCATCAATAATTATTAAATAAGCGATTTATGCTAGAAATAGTAACAATGGAAGACCTCTTGATACTCTCTACCAAGGTAGCTTGTCATTTTTATAAAAAGGACAAGAGAAGAAACCAAAATCAAAAATCATGCTGTTCCTTCCACACTCATCACCTCACATACAAATGCCCTAGTAAAAGGAATTCAATGCCTTCTAACCACTAGAACTCTCTTGAAATATCACGACATTAAGTGACTACATTTAATATTATGGGCACCAGACTCAACCAAGACATGACCAGAAAGTTACTGGATTTTATCTTGTATATTCTTTAACTCTTTAATGACATTATCCTCCATACTCACCCAAAATTTAATATATCTTCCTAGCCAAATATTGCCTCCACAAAAGAATAAATTATCCGTCCTCCATCAGTACACAACTCCCACACATAGAAGATGGACTTTATTAAGGTATTGAAAAAATAACATAGGCAATAAAGTAGAACATGATCAAAGACAACAGTTGGGTCAGGGTTAAGAAGGTAAATTAATAATATTTAGATGCCATTGGTAAGTACAAATGATTGCCAACAGGACCTTTCAATTATTATCTAACATCACCAACTCTAATTTAAAATATTAACTTAAAAGATATTGTGAAGCCATGCAGCCTCCATGGCAGGGTCTCTCTAGTTAATATCCTAGCTACTTGCTTTGGCAGATTCCAGATCGATTATCTATAGGTTGAAGTATGTTACCCAAGTTTTCAATTTAAATTTTAAATTGAAATTGAAATTGAAACCAAAGGTATGGAAGGACAAGAATTGGGAGAGCTAGGTACTTAGAAATAAATACTTATATTAAGTTGTTCTAAAACTTACAGTTGAAAGCTTTAAAATATTATGTATTTTGCTACATTATACTATATAATCTCATGGATTTAATAAGGAAATTATTTTAGACTTTTCTTGTGGCTGATGTGGGAAGGAAGAGATGAAAAGAAGGTCAGAGGACTTTCTCTGATCACTCCACCCCTAATAGCTTGGCGGCAAAGGGTATCACTGAAATTAGAGATCAAGTAATAAAAAATCTTAGCATATGCAACATTAGTGTTAGAGAAACACTGAAAAAGATGACAGTGTTGAATATATTGCGTGGTAGGTGAAAACTGAGTAGAAAGATTATGTATGCTAGTTTTATCTTTGCTTCTATTAGGAAACCGACATTGTCAAAGAAATAAAAATCTAAGACTATTAAATAAAGGTAACCACTAGAACAAAAAAAAACTTTCTTAAGTATCACAAGTACATAAAGATAAAAACTAACTCCTTAGTGACTTTCTTTAAAAACAATAAAAACAAAAATGTTGTGTGTCTTTAGTAACAACACAATAAGAATAAAGAAAAAATATATCTATTTTATCAATAGGTATAAACAGACTTTACTCATCCATTAAAAAATTTCCAGTTGGAGTAAAAGTGTAAGCTGTTGCTCTATATTTTATGTAAAAACACATCTAAAGCAAAGTGATTTTAAACTGAAAATTAAAATGTAGGCATAAGTTTTTTAGGCAAATGCAAGGACATGGGAATGAGAGCACACAAGATGAAAGGTAGAATTTAAACTAGAAAGCATTGAATTAAACAGAAATGGTACTATAAACTATAATTGGTACAATTCTCAATGAAGACATGAGCACTTATGACTATATATCAAACATATGACAACAACATATATAAAGCATATAAAGCAGAAATTATGGAACATAGGAGAAATACATAAAAACATACTAGTAGCAGGATACTATAATTCACTTCTCTTGATTTATGTAAGATTGAGTGGAAAAAAACAAGCAGATAAATAATAAAACTAAATAGTAAAACTAATAAGGCAAAACTGATTCACTTAAACTCTTTATCCTGAAAATAGTGAATATGTTTTCTCTTTAGGTGCCCATGAAACATTCATGAACATAGATTATATCCATTAAGCCACAAAGAAAATTTTAATTTAAATTCTAAAATGTAGAAATAGTATAGATATATTCTCTAATCATGAGACAATCAAGTGAGAAATTAATGGAGAAATTCAGAAAGCTAGAAAATACCTAAGTTTGGAGATTTAAAAATATAAGCTGTCTTGAACAACTCTTGCGTCAAAAGAACTTACATACTAAAATTGTAAGATTTCTAAAAAACAGTAGTAATGAAATACCACGTCTCAGAAACCATGGGAGAAATATAAAGCAATACTCGGGGGAAAATTGGAATAATTAAAATAAAAGCCACAAAAGAAACCAAAGGAATAGTAGAAGAAAAAAATGGATAATTGTTAAAGTAGAGATTAATGAATTACAACACAGAACAAAATGAGTAAGTATGGAAGTTAAGAGTAAACAATAAAATAGCCATTAGTGATCTAATCAAAAGAATGGGGGCAAATGCAAATGCACAAAACACAAAAGGAGAAGCAAAAAGTAACCACAGAAAGAAATGAAACTGAAGAGTACTTTGTTCAACTCCACTGTCTGAAATAGTGTTACAGGAAAACAATTTACTCACCCCAGAAAAGATCAAGTTTGATAGTAGATCTACTCTGATAAGTACAAAAAACTTCAAAATGCTACCTTTAAAACAGTACCAAGTTCAGATCATTTCCAGAAGGATTCTACCAAACCTTAAAAAGCACATAATTCTACTGTTATTTCAACAATTCCAGAACAGAGAAAAGTAAGGAAAATTCTCCATATTATATTTATGAGTCACATGAAGTATTTAATGCCAGTAACTTCAAGGAGTATAAGAATTGCAAAAAAGAAGTCACAGCCTAATCTCACTTCTGAATAATCAATGGAAAATTCTAAATAAAATATTAGCCAAAATAATCCATTAGCACACTAAGGGAATATAATTCACCATGACCAGAAATGCAAGAACAGTTCAATACTGGCAATATACACAGTATATAATACTTGTTATCATATTAATAGACTTAGGTTGAAAATCAGATGGTCATCTCTTGAGACTCTGAAAAGGTATTTGATACAATTCAACAAACTTTCCTGATAAACACTCAAATAAAAATAAATAGGTAGTGCCCTAACATAAGAAAATGTATTTGTCTTGGCTCATCCAAGTCCAACATCAGGTATAACAGGGAACCAGTGGAAAAGCATTTCCACTAAAGTATAAAATCAGGTGCTGTGCCCATGGTCATCGTGATCATGTCACGTTGCGCTGACAGCACAAGGCATGTGGCTCACCTTTCACCTCCTTCAGGTCTTTGCTCAAGATTTAACTTCTCAGTGAGGAGTACCCTGGCCATCACATCTCAAACTGCAAACTGCACCTTATTCTGTTGCCCCCAGTGTCTTCATCCTGTTCCAGGTTTTATTCTTACCATTTATCATGTTCAGCATATTCTAAATTTCACTTACTTATATGTGTTGCTTTTTTCTTGTATCTTCTCCTACTGCTAATAGAAATGCCAAGACAGGAATTTTGTCTAAAATTGCTCCAAGGGCCTAGAACAGTGTCTTGTCCATAATTGTCAGTAAATATTTGTGAAATGACTAAACGAAACAGGAAAAGAAATTAGGAGCATAAAGTTTGGGAAGGATAATACAAAACTAGCACTGCTTGCCAGTAATATGATCTCATACCTAGGAAAATAAGAATCAACTAAAATCTATCATGAATGATGAGAATTCAATGAAGGTATCAGGTACCAAATTGACATACAGATATCTATTGCATATGTATATACAATTGTATACATATAGATAACAACTAGTTAGATTATATAATAGAAGAAAGATCCAACGTAGGAATAGATTTAACAGGAAACGTGTACAACCGAATAAAGAAAACTTCAAAACACTGCTGAGGGATTTGAGAGATGCTTCAAACAAATGTGAAAACGTAGCATGCTCTTGGATAGGAAAATTCAGTGTTATAAAGATGTCAGATATTTCAGATTTAATTTTGAGATATATTTTTTTAAATATTAACAAATTTATTTTTAACTAGATAAACTAATGCTATAGCTCATAAACAAAAATAAACAAAGAAAAGCCAGGAAAACTTAGCAAAAGCAGAGCAAAGAGGTAAGATGAGCCAGATAGTAAAATGTATTACAGAGTCTCAATAATTAGAACAGTGTGGTGTTGGCACATAAATAGATGAATAAATAGAATATAAAAGAATGTCCGTAAATAGAGTCAACTTATATTCAGGGATTAATATATGCCAAAACAATAAGGGAAAAGTCAATAAATACTGTTAGGATAGCATACTTCACACCACATACAAAGATAAATACCAAATGGATGATAGATTTTAAAATGTAAATAATGAAATCATATATGTGACAAAAAAAAACATGGACAAAATCCTTTATGATCTTGGAATGAGCAGTTCGAGCTATGACTAAAAGTCCAGATACTATTAACAGTCCCACACGACACAAAACACAGTAGCAAAGTCAAAAAAAAAAAAAAACTTGGTAAGTTAATGGCAAAGTGAAATTTTTGCTATTTATCCCAGAAAAGGGCTGGTTATCTAACATATAACCATCTTCTGAAAGCTGAGGAGAAAAGGACCAACAACTAACTAGGAAATTGTGTATAGAAAATGGAAAGATAATCCACATGCACACTCACACACAAAAGAATATACAAGTGGCTTTAACCAAAAGAAAGAATCATTGACCTCACTCCTAAGGAAAATGCAAATTAAAATTACCATGCCATTTTTAACTCATCATATTGGCTAAACCTCAAAGATTTAATTAATCAACTTGGTTACGAATCAGCAGGCACTCTCGTATATTACTAGTGATTGTGCAAATTGGTACAACTGCCATGAAAGACATTTGGCAATATTTATCAAAATTACAAATGCTAATACCCTTTGACCAGGAATTCTGCTGTTGGAAGTTTATCCTGTGATATTTGTGGCCAGATATGAAATGACATGTACACAAAGCTATTTACTGCAACATGGCTTGTAACAGCTGGAAAACACTGGAAACAGTCTTATTAATGGTAAACAACCCTATCAATGGGGAACTGGTTCTATAAATTATGGTATTTCCACATAATAGAATAATATAAAACTATTTTAAAAAATAAAGAACTTTGTATCATTGATGTGAAAATATCTCCAAGATTTGTATGCAGCTCAGTAAATATAATGTTACTTTTGTGGAAAAGAGGAAAAATAAAAATACTCATATTTGCTTATATGGGGAAACTTTGGAAGGATATGTGTCCCTCTGGAGGGATATACGGGACACATAAAATAATAGTGGGGAAATTGGGTTACGAATGGGAAGATGTTCTGCCATATACTTTTAAAATAAATTCTCATTTTAAATCATACGGATATACTATCATCTGAAAAAAGTCAAGTTTTGAAATGCTATTTTTTAACATTGATAGGCACATTATGCCTGATAAGCACTATATTAGTTGCTATAGTTCCATGCATTAAAGCATTTCAACACAGTCATCTTGAGGATCAGTAAGGTTTTAACAGCTCTTGGGGTCACTATAAATGGTTAGATGAGGCATGATCACATACTCCAGACTAACTTGAAGCAGAAAATCAAAATATTCTAGCATCTCTTGTCCGTAGAAGCTGTTCTCAAAATTCTGCCTCTCTGGGTTCTCCATTTAAATACTCTTTTCCATAGGTTATTGCCCCCTTGTCCCATTACATGATGTCTAAGAACATAGGCCTTAGGGATCATTTAACCCTGCACCATTTGTTTTTCTACATGATCTTGGACCAAATGCCTCAGTTTCCTTATGCATAAAATACAAGTAACACAAACTTTATAGATTTGCTGTGAAGATTTAGTGAGTCCATGAACATAAAATTCTTCACCCAACATTTGGCACACAATAAGAGTTCTAGAAATACTAAATACCTCTACTATCACTACATCGACTATTAAGACTTCCTAGTGGCCTGAATTTTCACTGGGTTCTGACTCTGGCATGTTTCGATTGATATTCTGGTCTACAAATCTTATACAAGAGATTTAGGGTGGGATATCATCTGCAGTCAGTTCAAGTAACAGGTGTGTGGTTACTATTTAGACAACCACAAATATATGCTAATTTCCTACCTTTGAATTAAAACTCCTCTGATTAAACACATTAAGTTCCTTATATAATTTTTTTCACTCTTTAATTAAAAGGTAACATTCATTGTACATCAAAAGTCATCAGGATTTTTAGCTGATACTCCAACAGTTATCCACATCTTTTTGTTATGAAATGCAGTTTACCTCAATACTACACTCATAATTATCTCAGTATCTCCAGTTAACAATGTCTCTCAGTCATTGTAATCAACATATTTTAAGGAAAAAACATTATTATATTTATGTAATTACCATTTAAGTTGTAAGAAAAACCCAGTGTCAATTTTAATTATTTCAATGTCAATAGTCCACATTAACAATTAAATTAATTAATATTACATAATTATAATGTGTAAACTATTGTAATAAGCATGTGAAAGACCTTGGAAGAGGAAACACATTGCCCAGGTTTAATTTTTAAGTTAGGATTAGAGAGCTAAGACTGACAATCAGAAAACAATGCGGGCCACAGTAAACCCACACAGAGTATTCCTTGTTATTAATAAATTTCTCCTCTCTAAATTTCATCAGAGAATATACAACCAGAGATTACCAAGGGAAATATTAGAAAAGCTATAAATTATGCTTAATCCTTGGGCTATATCCTGGAAAATGTTAAGCATTAGCAAGAAAGCATTAGCAAGGTCCACAACATAGTGATATGTCCCTAGTTCATGACTGAGGGTATCCATAAGGGTTGCTATAGAGGGACAGCAGCATGCAAAGGTGGTGTGACTTTATTCGATTCCCTGTAATCCACAGTCATATGCCAAGAGCCTTCCAGCTTTTTCAATGGCCACACCAGGGAATTAAAAGGACTATGAGTGGGCTTTATGATGCCCACCTCCAACTCCTGTAGAATTTCTCCAATTTTCTTGTGTCCCCCCAGGCAATTTATACTGCTTAGTATTTGTCACCTGCCAAGGCACAGGCAGAGCTACAGGTGGGTGCTTAGCATGTCCCCTCAGCACTGCCTTTACCACTTGTACCCACAGTCTGAACTCACCTGCAGTTGTCTATAACCACAGGTCCTACCGGATATCGACCCCCAAAATATATTCAGCAATGGGAGAAATGTACACAGTTTACTCCTTTTAGGGTAAACGCCCTATCCCCAGTGGGATTTGGGCTTTCTTCACTCTAATTGCCTTACCCCCATAGCCATCTATCACAGCAGGGGTCCCAGGAAAATGCTCAGGGTTGCCATAAATCAGAGAACAGACATTTATTGAGCTCTGCATCTGTTTTCCAGCAAGTGGTTAAGTATGGTGAATCACACTGATTAGGCCAAACTGCCCTGATGGCTGCTGTCAGCCAATCCAGAAACACCTGACTCCCTGAGGTGCGATGGGCATTTTGCAACCACTGCTAGGGAAAGGGTGAGTTGTCATAACAGTGTTTTCCACCCTCCTATCCCAAAGATGCAAGAGCCATGTAGGCAGAGGTTCCAACAGCTTCTGCCAAAACCAAATGCTCACGTCCACCAGCTCATCCTGGGTATAGGGGTGGAGCACAGAGTGCTCCACAACCTGTGGAGGGGGCGGCTCCTCCGCCTGAGGAGCCCGTGGTGTTGCATTTTTATTTTCTCAACTACAGCTGGATAGACCTTTAATCCAGGAGAGGCTGGCACCTCAGGAAGTGGCCTCGGCAACAGTTCTGCCCTTGACTCCACCCCCCATCCTCCCCCAACATCTCCTCTACCATCTCCAGGGCTGAAGGCACCACTCTTTCCTCCCCCTCGTCCACAGCCTCCTGCAATGCATCTTCCTCTGCCTACTCCCTCACTGCTAATGTATCTTCCAGGAGCAAGAGCCATCTTTTCAATAACTGTCTCTCTTTCTTAAAGGCATTCCATAGGTCATCCCCCAGCTCCTCCAGGTGATGCCAAAGTGTGTCTCTCTCCTGCCAAAGTGTGTCTTTCTCCCTGATAACCCTTTCCACTATCTCAAGAATCAAACATCCCCCAATCGCAGCTACTATATGGCCACTCAGGAGACCTCTAAGCAGTCTTCTGTCTCGCAGAAGGCTAATTCCACAGCTCCCAGTGTCTCCACCCTTCCCTATTATGGAGAAGGGCCTACCCATCTAGGAGGTGCTTTACTCTAGAACAATTCCTCACTAGGGCCTTCCCAAGTGGAAACCCCACAAATCGGGGACTCCCTGGTGAAGCAACACCATCCACTGCTGCCAGAGGAAAGAGTGTGTCATCACCCCCCACTGCAGCAGCCACTGGGACATCCGCACCATCCATAGGGGAGTTTCCGGGTATCTCCCCACCATCTTTAGGGGCATTCCACCCAAGTGGCACACCCATGGAGACAGATTTCAGGTTCACAAGTCCCACCGACTACTGCCAGGTATAACCCCAGGGGGAAAATATTTTCCCAGCTCAGGGAAAATAACCTTTGAAACCAAAATCAGTCAAAGGCAGAAATAAAATGGGAGAACCCTGTTTATTGCTTACAAGCAGTCATCCGCTTCTGCTCACCCAGGTCTCTTGAGGGTAACCTAGCTGTTACTCCACCAAACCTCTCCAGTCCAGATATACCCTTGCTCCCCCCACCCTTGTCATCACCTGTTGCTATGGAGATGGACTACTGGAGAAGTGAAGAGACCATGCCTTGGAAACACCTATTGATATTGAGATGCATTAAAGCCAGTCAAGAGATTCTGGAAATACTGCAATTTTACCCACACTACTACTTCAAGCTTATTGTACTGAATACTGGAGCCACAAATGATACTGAGGTCTCAAGCTTAAATAATTAGGAAAATAATGGTATTGATCAAAACAAAACATGGAATATAAGGAGAAAGTGTTGGTTCAGGAAAATTACAAAATAAATCCCACCTTTAACCAATCCAGTTTCCTGAAGAGTATTCTGTTTTCAGCATGATCTGAAGAACGTTTATTTTGCATATTGTTCATTGGTCCTGTTTTAGTCTTTAAATGTTTTCATTTTTCCTCTGCTGAGCCACTTCCAGTTTTACCCACTGAAATTCTGTTGTTTTATCAGGTGAAAAGTTTCCTGACAAGAGGCCTAAGGTGCAGTTAGTCATATCATGTGAGGATGCGAAGCTGACCATACTGGTGAAACACATGAAAAATATTGTAAGTTTATCATATATAATGAGAAACATGTAAACCTACATTGAGAAACCACTTGCCTCCTTTATGTAATTAATGTCAACATTAGTGAGAGAAATGGGGCCAGACACCAAGTTTAAGTGCAGAACAATGAGCCAGTTACAATGTTCTGCCTCAGTATGACTGTGATCCTTGGAATGAAGACTATAAAATATTTCACAGGCAAAGTCCTAGAATGAAAATTAAATTCTATTCAAAATGAAGTGTCAGAACAAAGCTAGTGAAAAAGCTCTGAAAAGGCAGAAATAGCTGGAGTATTAAGAGCCAAAGGGAAAAAAAGCCAGGTCCCAAGAATTTACAATGATCTCATCATGCTGAGCTTAGTGGAGGACTGAGTTATCTCCTTGAACAGTGTCAGCACCTTCTCTTTGCAGCCAGGAACTCAGTTTCCCTCCTGACTCCCACTGAGTACTGTGAGTTTATACCCCAAAACAGAAATATCATATTCTACATGCTCAGAGATATTGCTTTTCCCTCAAAAAGTAATAATATTTTTGAGGACAGGAACCTCATGTCTGCATGCCCAGAATCTAGAATGTCAACAGTCATTAGCCTCTAAGGAAAACTAAAAGCTGCTTTCTCTGTTACAACCCATTCTTCCCTGAAGTTGGGTCAAGTCAGAGGCAAGGACAGTAATCTGACCATGGTACTAAGAGAGGGAGTGTTCTGTGTCACAGGATAGTTGATTAACAGTCCAAGTCTGGGTGCAGTAAACAGAAAAGGCAACTCTAAGCCTCCCCACCATCTCCAGTTGTCCTTGAGTCCACAGGAAGACTAGGGGTCCTCCACATGGTGCAACTCCCCAGGAGACTGCACCGCCGTGGGGCAAGTCAATAACACTTCCTGGCTCTCTTCTTTATGCACATAATCTCTCAGGATGCACTTGGAAGGACTTAAAGGTGCAAACTCTCAACATGATGTGCATGCATCTGGAACATACTAAAACTTACTAAATACTTCTTCAGTAAAAAAATAATAATAATAATTGGCATAATTTCCAAGAGAGATACATCCTTTATAAACTTAGATATCCAGTGATGCTTATTGGTAAGTCTGCAGTGTTTGCAATTTTTGTAATAGTTAAGCATATTATTAAATATGTTTTTGTAGTTTTACTCCATAAAATAATTATTTTCAATTGCTTTTGGTAAGATAATCATGTTAAATGAGAATAACAGCTATTTAAGAAATTCTTAGGATGGGAAATGAGGATTCAATTTAATATTATATATGGCTGCATGCATATTCATGGAGTTTAAGCAGCTACATAAATATATGATAAAATAATAGAATATTAAGAACTGGTGTTAATCAAGTTAAAAGAACTTACATATGTATATTATATACAATTGTTAATTGAAACTAGTCCTCTTGGAAACTATATACTTATTTTAGTAGTATCATTGCTCAAAACATTTTAGAACACGTCTGTTGACATTGCTTTTAGATCTGGCATAAACTGCACAGTAGACTCAGTGATATTACCCAATAGTCATGCCTAATATTTGATCAAAAGCAGTATTAACCAACTTGGTTAATTTTATTCACCGGATAAATCCCCCAATTACTTTTGACAGTTCTCTAAACTGCATTTTTCACTCAGATGAAGTTGCACTACCAATAAGGGTATTCAAAATGACATGAAGGGAGGGGAGTGGTTAAGTCAGGGTTTAAGATTTAGAT